>NC_139764.1:89729001-90168193 GCF_965231275.1 Zosterops lateralis
CACAATATCTTGGGGCAACTAATGAATCTTAGTTTGTGACAAACAACAGGACTAAACTAAATGGCTTAAAAGATAAATAGGAAGAATAGAAAATTAGAGTTTTGAAATAATAAATCACAGGTACATCTCTTCTGCACATATCCTTTCACAAAGGCATTGAAGCACCTAATAGTATGGGCCAGCCTGGAGGTAAAAGAGAGAAAAGGACATGCAGGAGACTCTAAAGCAAGTGAAAATGGCTAAAAATAACAGCTGTCTGGGACACAGGCTCAGTACTCTTCTACCATCCATATCAATTCATTCCCAGCAGTGTTCCAGGCAAGGCAAAGCTAGTTTTTAGGCTGTAGCAACTATCAGGCAATGCCCAGGAAAATCTGAGGACCTGAATGAGCCAGGGGTTATTTCCATTATACAACCTGGACAGATGTGGGCTGTTTGGATAAGGGAAGGATGTTTAGCTGTGACAAGCTGTGCTATTCTACTTTCCCTAAGGACCATATCAGACTCTATTTTTTGTATAGATCTATGTGATCAGAGGGATTCCCATTAAGTCTTTGGTGGAGCAGAAGATCTGCTTGCCTTTTACCAACTTGGAAGAAGCTGGACAGGGGATTTCCAAGACTACAAAATCATTAAGGATATAAGATGAAAAGCAGAGAAGACTATAGCCAGGACCTCAGCATACTGTTATAGCAGCCTGAAGGCGATGTTGCCCTGTTGCTTGCCCTTGAAGCTGTGTGCAAGTGTCTTGTCACTATAGAAAAGAGAACTAGAACATAGAGGGATTCATCAGTACAGTTTGAGTGGAAATAAAACCTACACCACCATTCCTAAGGCAGACACAAGAAGGATGGATATGAATTAAAAAAAACACATTTTCATGGCTGATGACATCTCGCAAGTCTTTCCCTCCAAAAAACAAGGTTGTAAGGTTTTTCTCTGTCTTAGGCTGCATTTCATCCTGAGAGTGTCCTAAACATCCCCCTAGGAGAGGAAGTCAAAAGCCTGGGCCACTTCCGCCCTTTCTCTCCTCCTCTTTAAGACCATGCAATGACATAATTCTGACTAGAGACCATACGGAATATGTGACTTTTTCCCTCAGTTATGTCAAGATTGCCTTTACACTGGCTGAATATCAGTCGGTTACACCACCTTCAGTGATAAAATCTCTACTATTCATTAATCCAAGCTGCAACCAAGAGGATGGGTATTTTTGAGAATATATGTCTTCCTATAGGTATGAAAAAATCATATAGACAGTAATTTCTGCATCAATGTTGTGTTCCTATTTAAAATTTAAAGCAACAAGAAAAGAAAATGCAAGCCTTTCTTGGAGCCTCCACCCAAAAACTGATGATCAGCAGAAGAAAATCCTGTTTATAATGAGTTTATAACAACGATGTTGCAACCTGGGCACATATCCTAGTGTAAAGAATGAAATATTTCTATGAGCCTGACAACCACCCAGACTGCTACTACCTTTTTTATCTCTGTAGCTTGGATCAAAACCACACACATGACAATCAGGCCACTGATAATCAGGCCACTGAGAAGTAGACATTGGGCCTAATATGAGCTCCTCTTTTCAAATAATTTTTTTGAAGAGGAAAAGTAACAGTATCTTCCCTATTCCATTTTTGATATTAGAATAAGGTCACTTAGTCAATCATGTCATTCTATGACATGATTTCTTCTTCCTTGATCAAAGTCAAAAATGTTTAATAGCTCTCAATTTTGGGAATGGGTTGAAGTAAAGCACCCAGAGCTGTTGCACCATGTTCATGACAAGGTTGTCTCTGCAGCCCCATACTCAGTTAAGAAGAGAGTTCTCTGCAGAATGGCTACAACTGAATAAAGTAGAATTACAACAGAGGTTGTAGAACTTCAAGGAGCAAAATCAGAACTCTGTGTATGGCTGGCTGGTATCAATCAGCCATTTCCAGAAGAGACAAACGAAACGAGAAAAGATGCCATTTGTGCATGTAACTGATTTTTTTAAAACTAAGATAATTATTGCCCTTGTGGGTATGAAGGTAGGAGTGGACAATAACAATTTAAATGGCTAACTCAATCATAAGCTTGCAATATTTTTAAAGAGAGTAACCTAAACTTAGGAAGAGTTTCTTTGACCCACTCATTCATCTTTCCTCATTTCAAAATTTGTATAAAGGGGGAAAGTTGCATTTTCAATTATATATACTTGAAGTGGATTAATATAGTTGGATTTTTACTGAATTTATTAAGGATACTAAGAGACATGAAGAGTGTCATACATGGAGATTGTGCATCCCAAAGCTGGAGGTCCTCTTCTATGTCCACCAATTTCAGTTGGTTTTTTTTCAAAAAAAGACCTATCAGCCTGAGAAGTAACTGCTTGAACTAGCTCAAATTGCATCATTTTAACCTCTTTGAACACCTAAAAAAACCCAAGGACAATTCTTTGCAAGATATTTAATGTTCATTTCTACCAATAGTTGTGGAAGAACTAATGCTCTGAGTATTTTTTATTCTGTGGTGACACAAAACAGCAGGTGCCAAATAACAAGTGCATAAACCTTTTGATTAAAGAAGTCAGCAGAGTCCCATGCTACTGAGGGAGAGGAGGTGTTAATTACAGACCTCATGTTACTGACCTACCAAGAAATAATAAGTATAATGTTCAACTTCAAATGCTTTATTTCCTGATTCTTACACATTCAGATGTTCAGACTAAGGTCAACACTTCATATTAAATTCTGTTTTATCTCCAAATACAAGGGAGAACATAAGGCGATAAAATTTCAATTCAGTCTTATCAGAATTAGAATTTATTTAGCTCTTTTTAGAATCTATTTATTAGTAAAATATCCATAAAACTAAAGACAAAAGCAAGCTTGAAGCAGACATGACACACAAAGAGAAGACAATAGAGCACCAATCAGCAGTATCAATTTTCATTCACGTGCAGCAGGAAGTCCAGCTCTGGTTGAGGTGGAAAGTGCAGGTCCCAGTGGCCAGCTGTTTCCCCAGGGATGAAAGGCTCAGGTTAGGGCAGGATTTAAGTACCAGCCTTCCTTTCCTGTTTTAGAGAAATGCCACTTCATTGTGACAACAGTTGAAGGCTTCTACATTCCTCTTGAATGATGTGTTTGAGTCCCTGGGCACTGCTAGTGAGTACCTTCAGTAGTGCTTCCTTGTTGGTTGCACTTTGCACAGGTAAAGGCTTACTCTACCCAAGCCTATTTGGCATTCAGGTGAGGCTCCTGCGTGCTCAAGCCTCTTTGAGATGTCAGTCCTGACTTCGAACAACTCTTACACTAATTATAACAGCCGTGTGAAGTTTAGTCCGTATTTGAGTAGACTAAGCCTTGTCACTGAAACTCCCTGGGAATTCCTGTACACAGCCTGTAATAATGGGATTAATTTGAAGTCATTACAGCAATCTAATAGTTAAACTTCCAATCTAAGTGACATTACCTCAAAGACACTTCCAGAAGATGATAAATATCATGTACTGTGTGCACCTCTCAGATCCTCTTTTCTCTCTTGGTCACAGAAGAAGCTTAGGTGCCTGACACAGTCTATAATAATAAAAGGAAAAAAAGAAGAATTTAATGTTAAAGCTATTTAACTTGGCTCTTTGTTTTCTTGTAGTTTGTTATGTTTTGTGTATTAATTAGGTTCTTTATGGGAAGTGTTGTTTGTTTTGCTACCCGTGGTCATTAATATACTTGGACAAGTTGTCATAAGCTCAATACCAAGAAAAGTCCCTTTTTCATGTGGAAACTTAAACCTGTAATGTCTTACTGGTGCTGGTTTCAAATATTACATCTGTCTGGAAGCAGACTATTTTAAAGCACAGTTTTTGAAAAGAGCAGAGGAAAGCAGCAGGTCAAACCACATGAGAGAGTACAGTGAGTAGGAGGGATAGGGCTTTATGCTGATAATTTTATTCTTTCAATGTCGAGTGTCTTTTACTCCTTTCTGCAGCTAAAATTTGATTGTGTTTATGTTAGTTAATCAAACAGTACAAGTCAGTTATTTTCCCAACAGGCAAAGGATTTTTTGTGAAGGCCTTTACATACTAAAATCTAGATGCGTCGAGTTAGCTTTGATTTTCCTTGAATGTTTAAGCACACATACAAATTACCTCAGAACTGTCTCTATCAGAAAATGGTCACATAAAGTAATTAAAAATTAGTTAGCAGAAATGCTTTTTGCCAATAACTTATTCTGTATTTATTAATAATGATACAGTGAAAGGATTTAATAATACATTAGTACATTAAATTTATTAAATAAATATTGCATATGCCATGTAATTGAAGGCTGAGGTTAGTTCAGATTCAAAGAAGTGCTTGAATTCTATTTTTGCTACCATTTCTTGTGTCCTTATGCTGCTTTTCAGCATAGTTCTAACATACTGCTATGGATACACCAAAGAAGGGAACATTCAAAATATTCAGATAGAAAAAAGGAGAACGATTCCCACTGATTTTTA
The DNA here is from genome assembly GCF_965231275.1 of Zosterops lateralis. Classification (NCBI taxonomy): domain Eukaryota; kingdom Metazoa; phylum Chordata; class Aves; order Passeriformes; family Zosteropidae; genus Zosterops; species Zosterops lateralis. Next base: position 89,733,482 of record NC_139764.1, read on the forward strand.
ATAAACTTGATACCTAATGTTATTTATGTCTATACAGTATTTTCTGGAATGATTGGCATCAAACAAAAACTACAATATTCAAACTCTAGTGAATACAAGCAAACGTGGCCAGGATTTTAGACCTGCATGCTATTTTGGTACTTTTATAGTCTGCTTGTACATCATATCCAAGCTTTCAACAATAGATGTGCCCTTTTGTCCTCACAAAAGAAAAAATCTTAGGTCAATTATTTTTGGTTTTCCTTCCCCAAATCTGAAGTACATGGGAAAATTCATGCTGAATTTTTGGCTATCCCTATTTCACATCTAGTACCTAGCACCAGAGAGAGTTGTGCTCCACTGCCTTGTAAAACTATCTATCACTCCCCTCTGCAGCTGGACAGGAGAGAGAAAATATAATGAAGAGTCCAGAGTTCATAAAGACCAGGAAAGATCACTCATCAAATACTGTCATGAGCCAGACTTGAATTAGAGATATTAATTGAATTTATTACTAACAAAATCAGAACAGGATAAAGAGAAGTAAAATAAGACCTTAAAAACACCTTCCCTTCACTCCTCCCTCCTTTCCATCTCTACCACCTCCCCCAGCAGCAGTAGCATATGGAGAATGGGGGTCATGGTCAGTTCATCACAGGTTGTTTCTGCTGCTGATCAAGGAGTCCTTTCCTGCTCCAGTGTGGGGTGCCTCCCGTGGCAGATATCTCTCCATGAACTTCTCCAACGTGAATCCATCCCACAAGAGACAGTTCTCCACAAACTGCTCCAACATGGGTCACTCCTCCACGAGGTGAAATCTCCAAGCACAGCCTGAGTCAGCACGAGTCCAGCATGAGTCACAAGTCCTACCAAGACACCTGCTCCAGTGTGGACTCCTGTCTCCACAGGTACACAGTCCCTGTCAGAGCCTGCTCCAGCCAGGCTGGATCACAACCCCTTTTCAGGCATCCAGCTGCTCCAGCATGGGGCTCGTCCTTGGGTTATGGAGGGATCTCTGCACTCCCCTGGCCCTCCATGGGCTGCAGGGGCACAGCTGCCTCACCATGGGCTGCAGGGGCACAGCTGCCTCACCATGGGCTGCAGCACAGGCTGCAGGGGAATCTCAGCTCCAGTACATGGAGTACCTGCTGCCCTCTTTCTCCAGAGACCTGGGTCTCTGCAGAGCTGTTCCTCTCACATATTCTCACTCTGCTCTTCTCTGGTTGCAATTACAATTGTGCAATCACTTTATTTCTCTTCTTGACTATGTTATCACAGAGGCAGAACCATAATTTCTGATTGCCTTGACCAGCAGCATGTCCATCCTGGAACCAGCTGGGATTGGCTCTGCTGGACATGGAGGAAGCTTCTGGGAGTATCTCACAGAAGCCACCCCTGTAGCCACTCACCACCCAAACCTGGCTGCACAAACTCAATTCACTACCATATGGCTTGAGGCAATTAGTCATGCATTTGGTGGTTATGATTGCAGTGCACTTACTATTTGAGATCCTGCTAAAACCAGATAAATCATACCTGAATTCCCAAAGATCTTCTGGAAGGGTTCAAGTAATATAGGAGATAATTATATTTTTTTTATAGTTCTTTGTGGAAGAGATTTTGGAAACCAAAGTAACTCTAACACCTAACAGCCTAGATTTTACCTGAAAGTACTTGAGAGAACTCCTTTGTGCTTCAGCAGTCAGAAAGACTACTGGATATTAGCCGTCCATACTCAACAGAATATGCCCACAGTCTCTCCTACTCTGTTCTGGGGTGCTACATTTCAGACAGAAGACTTTAGGATGTTGGCAGCTGGCAGAGGCAAAAGATTTTTTTGATGACTTATGCATATACGAATGCATTGATTATTCTCATTCTTTAGGATTCGTTGTAGAATTTGCCATCCAAATGGAGGTTGATAGATTAAAAACATCAGAAAGACAACTGATCTGTTGATTAACCTTTATCATGTTTCTTCTGATAATGCATTTCTGATATCTCCAACTTTCTTTGCAATGTTGTATGATGTTTTATATTCTCTCCTGAAATGTACTCTGTGAACTTTTGTTACAAATCCCTTTGTTACTATGGAACCTGAAGGCTGTAGAAACCATTCTTCGTCATCTTTCCCTTCTTTTTTTCTTACCATTTCAGATGTCTTGACCTCAGAGAGGATTTGTTTTACACTTTTAAAATTACCAATAGATTAACACCAACTAGGTTTTACTAGTTAGTGAAATATAAGGTATATATATTAAAAAATAAATATATGTATATATATTTTATATAGAAATATAAAGTATGTCTCTCAAAAAGAGATACTGTTGGTTAAGATCTGAGACATTTCTGACAGAAGGTGAGGTATTTTACTCTGTACAACCACATTTCCCTAGGAGCAGATTTAGAAGCCACCCATGTCCAAGTGGGCATTCAGAGCACCTCCTCTCCTCTAGACCTAATTTCATTGTTGAAATTCCCCATGTGGTATATAACAAGTTCCTGATTTCTTGCAGATACTGCTTTCTCACTATCTATTTATCATTAACTAGTTTCCTGATTTGTGTGACTCACTTTATGAAAATTATTTATTTCCTGTTAAATTTTGACAAAATAATGAAGTCAATCATCATACAATTAATTTCATCCAAAGTCTGTGGTTTTGATTACATGGTGTTTAATCAAATAAGGAATGATATCTCATAGGGAGCATTATTTGAAGTCGAGCTGATGAGCAGAGAAACTGGAAAAGCCAGAAAACAGAGCAATAACAGGAAAGGTAGCTGGGACAAGTAATGTAATGAAGTAAAGGCTGTGGTGAAAACTGAGGCAGCTACCCAAAAATGTAAAGCTGCATGTTAACACTGAGTAGATATAAACTATTCACACAAGAGCTATCACCTGACACGTGTTCAATTTCCATGTGTTCTAAAAAGTAGGGATAGAGCTGAAGAAGAATGTGTATTTGAAGGAAAAGCAGATAAAAGACAGAGTTTCAGCTATAACTGAACTCTTGCAGATACCTACTGAGAACAATGCCTGGAAAACAAATATGTGTTCAAGAACAAAAGATTTATGAACAACGCCAACGTCTGTGGTAGCTGGTAGAGCAAAGAGCTGTTCACTGTCAGATTAGATAAAAGGATTAATCCATGTTATTTCTGCTTTGACACAATCACAGTGAGTCACAGAAAGCTGCCAACTTAAAAAAATTGAGATGGAATCAATGTTTTTAGTGACAAAAATAAACATTCTGAAATACAACAAACTTTGTGCTGCTTTTTGTTTTACCATATCTGAGAGGATGGACAGAGAAGAAAATACTACATGAATAAGCATGACCCTGCTCCTTAAGCATACTCTTATTTTATGTAGTTTTTGCACTCCCGTGTGAACCTCCCAAATACATTTTATTTTTCTGGATAAACTTCTTTCATTTTCTTTAAATTTGTTGTATATTTGATACAACATTAGGAATTTTGTGTTCCTTATTAAAAGGCTTCACAAAGTATCCTGTCAAAATACTTGATATCAAGACATCCATTCTCATAAGTGTTCAGTAAGGATCCTAAAATGAGCTCTTAAACAGCTTTCAATTAAAAAAAAACCCAAACACAATCAAAGTAAGCCTGTTAACACAATATAGATATCTTGTGTCAAACCAGGTAACTTCTTTCCATTTACCATCCTCTCAACTTCCCAGTTAGATCTATCAAGAGATTTGTTTCTTTTCTTTTAGTTTATTTTTCTTTGTCTTTTTCTTTTTCTTTTTTTTTTTTCTTTTTTTTAAATTTTTTTTAGTTCCATAGCAATTGACAGCATAAAAGAGAAGATAACAGAGAAATTTGGAAAGTAGCATAGATTTCAGATCAGGAATTAAGGTGCTTTTCTTTAAGATCTACAGGGAAAAAACAAGCTCGAAAGGAGAAAATATGACCCAACATAATTCAACAGAGTTTCAAAGGGTGATTTTAATGATGACCCACTGTTCTGTGAAATAGTAACATAGTTAGCTGGTTAGTTTTCAGAAGTTATTAGTGGAATATTACTTAAAAGAAATTAGGACTTTTCAGATAAAATATATTTTCTAGTTACTGATTCACTGACTTATGACAAAGTGAAGCACACACTTATGTCATTCACAGGCAATTTGGTTTCCTTATGAAACAGGAACATGCATAATAGAGAAATAATGGGGAAAAGTTCCTTAATTTCTTTTATAATGAAAGAAAGGAAGCTAATGTTGTTTCTGAATAAAACTGTACTGGCTGTGGTGTTCAAGAAACCTCTTTTTCACGTGCAATGTTGAGATTCACTGCCAAGAGCCTGGGAGGACACCTAAGAATGCTGTTAGTATATAACCTTTTTACAGAAACACCTGTGTTTTAATTTGCAATAAAGCTGCAGATATTTAAATTACTTTAAAAGTTAAATTAATAGCTTACTTTTTTGCTATGACCATGGACTTCCTTTATTCCACTGGACCCTTTTGGCATAATACATTTGGTTTGAATGTGACCATATTTTTGTTAACTGCCATTCCTTATCTACTTAGAACATCACCATGGACTTTGTGGGAGCTTCCCACTTCCCTCCTTGTACAAGCTTTTTGCCATCTCTTGCATGTCCTTCAATGTTTTCTTTGTTTACATATGGATTCTGGTTCATTATTTGACAAAAACCCCATGGCTTTCTTTGTCCTAAACTGTCCACTCTGCTATCAGGTTTTTTGGTCAGTATTTTTGAAACATCCCTGCAGCTGTTTGAAATAATGCCCATAGTGCTTAATATTGCTAAGTTCTAAGAGATATTATGTGAAGTTTTCAAGTGAAAGCAAGAGTTTCAATTCAAGAATATGCAACAAGGGAACAAAATATCAAACTAAGTTGATCTCAAAGGTGCAGCTATTATGGCAGCTCATTTTCTTCAAAAGAAGCAAGATATTTGTTTTTCCATTGCTTTTCTGTGACAGCACCATTGTTCTAAAAAAGGTTGTTACAAATTTGAAAGAGCCATGATATAACATATGGGAGTTTTACATGTTTACATGAAAAATTTGTGCAGATACTTTGTGCTACAATGCAGACTTCAGCCTCTGTGGGAATTTTGCCTGGCTGAGTGTTAGAGTTCCATTTCTTTCACCCAAGTTTTCTAAAGATTTCCTCTATTTCCACTTTTCCAACTTCTTCTGCATCTGTCCCTGGCCAATACTAATTAGGATACTCTCTTTAAACTCTCATCTGCTCCACCAAGTGTTTTAGCCGATGCCAAGCACACCATCCAAATTTTGCGTGCATCTTCTGCCATCTCCTGTATATCTGTTTAATCTCTGGCAGGTTTGCAAAAAGAAGGAGAGGAGGAATAAATTAATGTTTATCAGCAAAACCATTTAGAAAATATCAACGTTACAATCAACAGATTCTTCCTTCAAGAAAAAAAAAAAAATTGAACCAAACCAAACCAGAAAACTCCTGTTCATTAAAAACTAATTGTATTAGTTTAGATTAGTTGTTTAGATTAGATGAAGAAAAAGCTTTTTTTTTTTTTTTTTTTTTTTTTTTTTTTTACACTGTGTTATTTTTACAAGAATTTACAAGTATTTAATAAAAAAGACAAGCTGGGAAATGTTTGAAGAATATTCTGGTTTGGGAGATGAGTATTTTATTTACTTGGTGCAGCACATTATGGTAAAGAGATTTCATAAAATTACATTAACAATGACAAATTTCTTGTTTGCACACCCTTTGAAATCAGTACTTGCAGTTACTACAGAGATTCTGTTTAGAATTTAGTTAGGATTCTTGTTATGAGACCTTCCCAATCCTACTAAATGACCTAAACACCAACCAAGGACTAACCCAAACCCCACTGAAGTTATCATGTTGTTTATCTACTCAGACTAGAAATCCAATCTCTCTTTCCTGCGCATGTTTCAGGCCACCTACAAATGAGCTTTTTCTTTCTTGTTTACAGAAGTTCTCCTGAGCTCACCTAGCAAAAGGTTTCACTCTCAGAGGAGACAACCTTCCCTCCCATAAATCATCTTCTCTCTGTGTTGGGCTCATGTACAGCTTCCTTCTAAGATCCCCAAAGAACCAAGAAGAATTTCATGGAAAGGAAAGGGCGAAGGAGAAATTTTCAGATTCATGGAAGAGACAGTGAACAAATGTTAAACTTCAGTCTCTTTTCCTGCTGCTGCTTTCTGAGGACAGACCATGTTGATTGGCATTAGATCACAGTCTGTCCTGCTGTTCAGAGAAAAAGCGTGTAAGCAGTAATTCATGGAAAAATGACCAGTTGAAGATGCTACTATTTTTAATAAGAAGAAAAGACAGTTTCGAGTGGTTCAGAAGGGCTATATGATTACTTACATTGTATGTTTCAAGGATACCAGGGGAAATAAAATTTTCCTACATGAGACCCAAAATTTGCAGTAAGTTCATCTTTTAAAACCCAGGTTTTTCAAAAATCTGTGTGTAGAAGTGAGACCCTCCATGCCCTAAGTAGTCCAAGAGAAAAAGGTTAAGGTAGATAGCAAAGATAAGAAGGCAAACCTAGTGTCTAGCCTCTCACCCATATTTCTGCTTCCCACCTTCCCAAGAAAGATTCAGAAGAGTTTATAATGATGAAGAATCACAGTCCTATAAAATTTTAAAGAGGCAAACAGAAAAGCTATTTTGAATCTTTCCAGAACCCCCTCCCCCTTAAGGTCTTAATTGCTAGTCAAAAGTTCACCGAGCAGACTAATTGAAAATTAAGTATAGAAGTGAAATCTAGCCTTACTTAAGTCAGTGGGAGTCTTACTATCAACACTGTCAACAGCAGAATTTCACACAGGATGTTTACTCCTGCCATCCTAGCGAACAGGTCAGCAACTTTGTTTAATGCTGATCAGGAGACTTTGTAGCAGCCCGGTACATGAAATCTTACAGTCTGATCCTTGCTGTGTCCTACAGTCACAGCAACTGTGAGCACATCTATATAGACAGAGGGAACAATAGTCACATGTTTCTAAGATTGCTTGGACTGACTTTTACAAATAGGAAGTATTAAGAGACTTACTTGAACATTATTACTTATGCCTTGCATATAGGTAACCCCTAAATTCTATGCAGACTTCAGTTCTGTGAGAATTTAAAATTATGTTTTGAGCTGCTCCTTTTTTAAAACCGCTATTCATTTTACTGTACAAGGGTCCCTTTAAAGTAAGAAACACAGTGCAGACAATTTTACTGCTTGTTTATATCTACTTACTGTAATTTTTATTCAAATAATATTGAAATAAACATAAAATTCTAGCTTGAATTGTCAGTTTGATGTTTGCAGCTTTCAAAAAAGATAAAAAAATTAGATATTGCTGATATCCTTAAAGTTATTCTATTTTCCGCTAAAACAGACCCCAATGTTTTCAGAAAAACAAGCGACAGATGGGTTAATCAATTTTTATTTATTAAATGGTAACTATTCCAGATTTAAGAAACAAGGAAATCTTTACTCTGTGCATGTATGGATGACAGTAAATTGTGTTTTATCATGCTTAGTATTGTTTGAACAAGCAACACTGTACAGTTCAGCCAGTGTGAATTCATTTAGGCTACTATGCTCCGTATTTGAAATCCTGCATAAAAGATAATTTCAAGGGAAATGGTGTTTTCACTTAATTTATACTTTTTCCTGCGCAGGCAGTGAAATATATTTACTATATAGATCACAGCACTTCATTGTGGCAAGGCTTCTACAAATGAGGATAAAAGAAATAAACAGCCACTTCCTGAAAGGCAATTCACAAATAAATACAATATTTCTTATTGGATATTGAAATAATATATCTTTGTATATACAACCCATGGTCATATGTTTTCCATTTATTTATTGTGCTAACATAACTATTACAAATTAGAATGCATGCCTGAATAAATGAAGATTTGGCCAGTTGTTTATCTTTTAGCAAGATCCAAGGCATTTCAGGGTACAAGGATGGTATCTTAAAAGGAGCCGTTTCTAAGATGGACAAGGAGTGGCCAAAACAAGAGGACTGAGGAGGACTCTGGAGGAGTCATTGCCTTTGAAAGAACAGGGTTTGTGTCAACTTTTACAATGGCTAACCAAGATGAGGCAATTCTAAAAGCAATTTCTTTGTTTTATAATTACACAGGCTCAGCTTGTCCTGTTATATTTTTATTCCCTAATGCACCATAAAACCAGATGCTTTTCAAAATCTTCTACACTGATATGGGTATTTAAACATAGTCCATCTTCAATTCAATTTCTTTAATTTCTGGTAGATCAGAAAGGTGGATATAGACATCATCTTCCAGTGAGTCCCCACTTGATGAGGTCAGACCAATAAAGGGAAGCAAATTTAGATATTATCCCACTCCCTTAATGATAAACAATTGAAGAACAACACATCTCTGATTGAGTTGTATTGCATCAAAATTAAGACATATGTAAGAAAGTAGAGAGAGTACTTTAGTTAAATAAAACAGAACCACACTAATCTAGGAATTTTTTCATAGTCCTAGTAAACAAAGCTAGTAATTTATAAATGACAACCTTTCTAGCTACATATGAAGAAGTTAGAATACTGAAATGTTAAAAGTCTCCCTCAGTTTTAAAACTCAGCATTGTTTTGGAACCTCCCCCCTATAGGTGAGGTCAGGAACCTCACCTATACCATTCCCTTCAAACAGACATATTTCTTGGGAAGAGTGAAGATCTCTAAATTTGTCTATGCATTTGCTGAAGAAAACAGTAAAAGGTAGCAATGATGATTATATTAATTCTGAAATCTAGCAGTAGACCTATTAGCTGATAATTTACTACAGTTGTTCACAATTGGAATTATTCATAAAATGTGCACTTTCTGACTGATTTGCTTTTTCTGTGATTGTTTTAATATCAGTCTTGAGAACAAATTCACGGTGTATTACTTATTGGACAAATATGGGAAGTACTAGAGCAGAAAAGACAGATACAAAACATGGAAACTCTGAATTCTTTCTAGTTCTATATCATACATAGATTTTATCAATTCTAAATACCTACAAGAGAAATGGAATTTCAGGCATATTGGCTGCAATATGGCAGAGGGATGTCATTTTTTTTAATAGGAATAAACAGAGAAGTTGCCAGGTAATCTTTACAATACTGTCATACGTAGGTTGCTGCTATTAGCTTATATTGGAAGACATGTATAGTGATTAAAAGCTTTTAGGATGCACATTTCCTAATGAGATTTATTTGGTTTATCACATTTAAGTTAGCTTCTAACCTATTGTTTTTGAACAATCTCATGCTTCTTTTCTCTCAGTCTTTTTACACTCACACAATAGAAGTTGTACTGCTGTGTGGTAACACTCTCATTTTTTCTCAAAGATACCTGAGGTTTTAAATGCAATTTGGTGATAAGTTATTATGCCTTGGAGTCTTCCGGTTCACCATGATTTACTTGGACTCTCCACAAGTCTTTAACTGTGAAGTATGCATGAATACATTCTGCTTCCCCAGCAGCTCCCCACTTTTGCTTAATCCCAAATTGTTTTCCTTCAGGGTTAGATTATGGACACAAACATATGTTTTCTTGACTAGAAGTAGGTTCAACAGACGCTCAAGTGTAGTTTCTCAAAGCTAACTAGCAGGCAGAAATGTGAATTCTATAAATACCATTGGAGACTTGTGTCTGGACTGGGGAACTTCAAATCCTTAAGGACTTTTCCATTTGCTTCTGATTAACTCTACTGGCCAGTTATCCACATCCAATTGAAACTAGTCATTTACCCCACAGGCATATCTGGCATGAGTAATATATTCATAATAAATTAATTTTGGTTTTAGGCCTCTTTTGTATTTAAAAATTTAATTCTGAATACCTTTGAAAGCAAAAAACATACTTTAGTTGTTATTTCTGCGAGCATAAAAAAGGAAAATAGAAAGGGAAAAAAAAGTGGTTTTGCAGGCCTTCATTATTACATATTACACTGTTCTATATGCCTATCAAGATCAGTTCTAGGCTCTTAGTCAAGAGTAACAGCTCTTGAAAAAAAACAAACATACAGAAAAGCAAATATCAGTAAAACAAAAGGGTGCTTGCAAAATGATGCAAAAAATGTTTTCAGCACAGTGTTATGCTTTACACAAAACTATGAATCTATGTAACCAGTGCTTATCTAAGGGAAAGAAATCTAGATAAAAAGTATTTTAAGTTCCCACATAAACAATAGTAACTAATATCATGTAACAATTTCAAAACGACTAAACTTGCAGTCTGGAAAACTTGCTATTTGCTATTCCTGCCTCATATGTGGGTCATTCAGGCATGGACAGGTGTAAAAGACCTAAATGAAGAAATTTTGTCCTAGGTTTTCAGATTGTTTGCCTTCTTCTGATAAATTTTCATCTCTTGCTTTCTTTATATTTGAAGACAATGATTGTACTTCTGAGTAGGTCTGTATTTTACTTCCCATGGATGTCTTGACCTTTCAGATGTGACTGTAACAAAAATTAATGATGCAGTGGACTTAGTATTCTAGGAGATCAGGCATCAGGGCCACCTGTCTGTGACATGGGCTTGCTTTTTCTCAGCTTTAGGTCAGCTTTAGGCTTTTCTAGTGATTTACAGAAAGTATTTCCAACAAGTAGTTTCCATGTTGTTGTATTATGTAGCATGGTGTAGAAAACACTGTGATGACTGACAGTTCTGCTGCCCATTCCCAGTGATGTAAATTTTCCAACTCTATACATCAACCACTCTATCACAATAGCTAGGAAAGCCTTGCTGTCTTGTCAAATAACAGCATTTTCTTGTAAAAAAATTCAAATGATGCTAGTCTTTCAGCTGCTTTCTTTACCCTCCCTTTATTGCCATGTAATGTCCTTCTTTTTTACTTACTTCTTCCTGCTTACCTAGGAAGTCACGACTACTGTGATGGTCATTACCAGCAACTGGCTCAGGGCTGCAGCCTCTGGAGCGTGCAGGTCTGTGTGTCACCAGCTGGGGAGACTGGGACAGGGGACAGGGGTCACACTGCATGTCTGAGCCCAGCTGCTGGAGGAGCTGCTGCCTCTCACATGTGCACAATGTGTGCCTGCCTGTGGCACAAAGGTTGAAACTAGATGACTTCCCAGGCCTCTTGCAACCCAAACCATTCTATGATTCACTGATCAGATGTCAATGAAACAGAAAAAATTGGATGGAGATTCAGATATTTCACATGGTTGCTAACACAGCAAAAGCATCACTGAGACCTGATTCAGTGCCTGAACCCTGTAGCTGACCAAGGAATGCAGAAGTACAACCTAGGGTTGTAAAATCTCTGCTTATAATCTAGGTTAGGGGTTTTTTGCATTGTTCATTTTACTCCATGATATCTGAGATCATCATGTTCATGATGGCACAGGGTGCACAAGATTTATGGAAAGGTTGGGATGACAGCTGAGAGTCTTCAATCAAATTATTTTTACAAGGCAGGTTTCATTAACATCAATGGTATGAATCATTATCATGTCAGCTTACAAACAGAATGCTTGCAAACAGCTAATTGCTTTTGTTTGAATGAAAGACTGTGACAAGCTCACAGTTAAAACCAGTAAACAGTAAAATTATGAGATGAATGCTATGACTATAGGAACTGACACAGACATGGATTTTTTTAATGCTGTTCACTAAAATTCATTTAATTTAACACTGAGATTCTCCACCTAGAACATAAATCAGACATCAGATGCTTCAGAAGTAAAGATGATAATGAGGCAGATGTGACACGACTATTTCTGTTGAATCTCTTTGAATGTGTATTCTATTCCACCCTCTCACCTACTTTACTCCAAGGATTATCTCTCATCAGCTAAAAGCAGAAAAAAAACCCAAATTCTCTCCAAAGTTTTTAATGTACCTGGGAAAATCTGGGTGCATTCATTTTGAATCATAATCTCCATTAAATCTTTATCCCAGTAATTTCTTATAGTAATGCAGTGACAATTAGTGAGTCACTAAAAGCTCCTGCTTAGTGCACTTCTCAGAAAGTTCACAAGTCTTGAGTATGAATAACAACACTTCAGCTCACAATCATTGCTCTGCACAGAAACAAATTTTAATACTCATTGCACCTTTTAAAAGCATAAATGTCTGTCAACTTAGGAAGATGGGAGAATAGAATAGAATAGAATAGAATAGAATAGAATAGAATAGAATAGAATAGCTTTCAACTTTTATGAAGGGCTTTTCTTTCATTCCCCAAATCTCTTTTTAAAAGGCTAACTAGTAAGCTATCAGACAGTTTTCAGTTAAAGGGCATTCCAAGCTTGCCTCTGAATCCTCTTTCCATTTCACAGGCACTGCAATGAGGTGAAGAGACAGAGTATCAGTGGTTCTATCAATTTGCTGCATTGCAGTTCATGATGGATTTGAAGAAACTGAAGAAAGGTATGATGCAAATAGCACTGTGTGTAAAGAAAAGCATGTCTTTCTTCATTTCATGTATTTGTACTGCATTGCTTCCAACTGCTCTGTATTTCACAAGTGTTTTCAGTAGGGTGTAATTGTCAAGGTCATCTTCTACCGTGTTTTGGAGACAGAAACAAGAGAATGTTACCCTTTATTTTCAAAAAATCTTCCAAACTGCATCAGGTGCATTTTAGCTTTTCATTTAATGTTCTTGTAGGGTAATTGTTATAAATGCAACGGCAAATATTGGATTAACAAAGAAACAATTTATTAATAAAACGATCCCAATCACCAATAAAAGAGAAAACCACAAAATAGGATATTAGCAGCGCCGCGCCGGGTGGATGAGGGGTCTGCACACCAGGGTACAGGTCGCCCAAATCCACCCCAAACGATTCTCAGTTCGCTGTTTTATAGAGCTTTTCTGCCCTGAGGCAGTACGGGTGTCCAGAATGGGCCAAATAGTCCAAATTTCTTCTAGATGGCCTTCCAGGATTTGCCAAGTCCCGTGGATCCGTTCCGGGAAGGTCTTTTTCTTATGCGAATTGTGCCAGTCAGTCTTATGTTGATTCTGGTATGCATATCATGTCAAGGCGTTGGGAAATTCTGCTTCGCCATTCAAGAAGGAATTCTCCTTGCATTGGAAGGGATGTGATTCTTATCGGGGCTGGCTAGCGTCTTTGTTTGGTCTGATGGTCCTTGTCCTGTTTCACAACTGGAGCCGCGAAGACTTGAGATACAGATTTCTACCTACTAGATTTCACAGTTTATTAACATCATTCTATTATACATTTGATTATTATTTTATTTACGAATTTTTACACCAGATTTATCACAGTAATCACTTTTAGGGTAATTTTGTGCAAAGCAGTATGTTCACTGACCAGTGCTGAGAGGAATGAGAAAGGTGAAAAATCTAGAGAGAGGTTTTCTACCACATTGCAAAATCCTGAAAATCCCTGTCATTTCATGTTAATTGACACAGCTTAAGCTCCTCATTTTGTGTCTAAATAATTAAACGTTCACTATGGGCTACTAATGACCTGTTAGCACAATTCTCACACAATATGTGAGTTTGCATGGTTTTGCTGTTTCTTTGCTTATTTGTTTAACCTCACCCATTTCAACTGTAATTTAATGGTGGGGAGTTGCTAATGAGCCAGAAGCTTCTCAAGATGTTATACTTGAGGATGTGCTATTCTTACTAAGTGGGCCTGTCCTCATCAGCTGAATTTAAAACCTCTCTGTTTTGTTAAATCATACAAAACTAAACATTAAGTAAACTACAGGAATAATAATAATCAGCAGCAGAATAATAATAGGAATAATAATAATAAACATTGTCATTTTTGTCATTGGACATGGACATGGAGCTAAAGCATTAATTTCAGCAGGACTGTCTGGTATATACTGGCTGCAGAGCCGCAGTATATATATTACAATGTAAAACAGAGCTTACTTATCCAAATTTCAAGTCAATCCTAATTGATAGCTCTTTAAATCATATGGTCATGAGTCCATGATAAAGATAATAAACATGAAATTCACCCCAACTTGTCTGTGCATCCATAAGATCTCATTTCCCTGAGACAAAGGAGGGAAAGAAAGGCCACACCACTACTGTAATTTGAAATATTCTGTTTGGAAGCCCATTGGTTTGTATTTATTTTTTCCACTTCTTGTTAAGCTCTAGGAACTGATCTGGGTTTTTAGGTATTTTAACTGCAAAAACCTCACCCTTGTTGGAAAACAGTGTGAGACCTCTTGTTTATAGTATGGGAGACCAATGCCAAATCTCTTCCTTGATCATACTGATATTTCTGTAGCTAGGAAATGCTTATTAGTGATATACCTGAGCTGTTGCCCAGTTCTGGAGTTCAGTGAAAGAGTGGAGTGTTGCCTGCATAAAATCCATGTGGACTTGAACTCTGGAATTCCCTAAGCCAGGCAAAACTATAAGTATCATCAACAGCACTTTGAAAGAACTGGTTAGAGATGTCCCATTTTTCAATTAGTGTGTGTAATTAGCTGCATGGGAGGAGAAGAGCAGGTCCTCATCTTTTCCTGCTTTTTCCAGAACCTTCTCCTTCAGCAAATGCCCCAGGTGCAAGACGTGGGGACTTCTGGACGGGCACCTTGCCCCTCTCTGGGCAACAGTGTAACATTATGCTGTTCAAAGAGAAACACTGGTGGTGCTGGGAGGGAAGGGTACTGGTTCTGTGAGTGTGCTGGATGAATTTGGGCCCTTGAGAATTTAGGTGCATTAAGTTTATAAAGTCTAATGAGGCTGATTTCTTAAGCCAGACTTGGTCTGAGCTTGAGTACATCTATGAACACTGGAGAATTTCATTCACTTTGGCATAAAGAAAAGTACATCCTAAATTAAGCAACTCATGAGCTTATATTTAGCAACATAATTTTAGACATGAATTCTTAAAATATTTTAAGTCCTATTTTAATTAAAGAAAGCCTTTCTTTGGATCTGGCCCCTTGTTTTTTTCAAGTTTCCAACAAGAATTGGGGCATATTAAATTGACATTGTCTCAGTAGGAAATAAGCCTTCCAAAAATTTTTAATCACTACTCTGGTTATCAGTATTCAAGACTCCTAGGCTTCTTGCATATTCAGATATTGACTGAAATGCTTAATTGAGAGAAAGGCTCTGCTTTCAGTGCAACACTAACGTGAGTTTTGATAAAAGCTTCTAATCGGTATTCTGACCACCATATTTAATATATATCAATTATTTGTGGTGAAGTCTGGTGGTTAATTGATTGTTTTGAAGACAAGAGGCAGACAATGTTCTGATTAGTTCAAGATGGAGGAAGCTTGCATATGTATTGTTTTGTATTTTCAGATGAAAATTATATCAGGATTCCCCCAAACCAGGTGAAATTTTGACACTTATGAATTTTCATATTCTAAACTTTTTATATGTATTGAGTTTATTGTTACAAAGAAATCATAAACATAACTTTTTTTCCTAATTTAGGTTAAACGAGAAACATTCAAACTACAGAAGAAATTGGCATACCTCAGAAATTCATTAAGAGGGACACTGTAATTTAAAGCCCTTATACTGCCTCAAAAAGAAAATCTCCTATGCATTTTTAAGTCTAGCTCTTCAGTTCTCTGGATGTTGTAGTTGAGATAAGATTATGCATTCATCTTGATACACTGCTGTCAAGTAATTTACAGATATAAATACAGGGCGTAGAAAAACTAGTGGTTGCCTTGTTTGTGTTAAAAATAAAGCAGGAAACTCCATCTTGCAGAATAACAGAGTAATATTCACCTGGTCTTTTATCCTTTAGACAGATTTGTGTTTTTGGAAGGGTGTTAAAAATGATTGTATGGCTAATATATAAAACTAAATTGGACAAGTCTTCAGATAAATTTGAACTGTTTCTATAGTATTTGTATGTGCATTGTCTACTTGAAGAATGAAGGAAATTATCTATTGTGATTGATACCACTCTGGTCTCTTTTCAAATGGGCATTTTACAATCTAAACAGCTGTCATTTTCCAGCTACATGACATAGCAGGCAGTGTGTGAAATACGGTGTTTTGTCCTCCACAAGGTGTAAAACTATCCCTTATAAACTTAATTTATTCCCATATAAACTTTGCTCTCCTGGCTGGATGATTCACCCCACAGAGGGTGCAGGGCAGGCTCGGCATCAGCCTGGCTGGGGACAGTTTTATGTCCCTGCTATGGATACTCCAATGCCCCTCCAGGTACTGCTGATCACAGAGCCTTAAATAGGCAGCTCAATATGTACCAAACCTCCATCTCTTATTTCTCTCTGTTGTCTCTGTCCGATTGCTCTTAACAATGCTCAATGCACCCAAACCCAGTGCTGTTGTTGTTGGTGAATCACGAGAGGTCTGTTGTTTTTTTGGGCTACTTTGCAGTTACACTGAGTTCTGGGGCTTCCTCAGGGTCTGGTACCTGCCATGCGCTGAGTGCCTCAGGAGTCAGCCCAGCTGATATCAGCACTCCCTCCTGGCCCTGCAGGCTCTGAAGTGCTCCATCCATCACAGGTGCAACTGCAGCTGTTTCTTTCAAGGCTTCTTTCAAATTCCTAAAGTTTATAAACTGCTGAGTAATACCAGCAAAATGACATTAACAAATAATACTGTGTGACATCTGTACAGAGCAGTATGAAGGTATGGTTTGAGCAACTGTATTGTAAGTAGCTACAATGAATGGTAAGTAGCATCTTCCACTGCTGGGACTTTTCTGCCAGGGTTTGTTCTTGGTTTTTTTCCTGCATCTATGCTATCAGTATCCATGTTCTTCTCATTCAAGCACTTTGGAAGAGTCACCCATCTCCTATCTTGGGGATGTCTATAAACAGTCTGGTGTATCCAAAATACCCTGTCTAGAGGCAGCCTTCCAAAGATATTTTACTCAAAGGTTACTACTACTGTGTCACTAATACATAATTGGTTCCTATATATATTTGAAAGGTATCTCTAATACTTTTGAACTGCTTATCAATTATTGATCATTTTGAATGATTGTTTACTAATGATGAGGTTTAAGCTATGAAGCTTTCCACATGACCCACAACAGCAGAGCAAATCACTGCCTTGTAAAAACAAAAATGGAGGTGAAATGCAGCTTCCACTGGACTAGACAGCCAACATCAAGCAAGAATTGACAACTAAAAATTGTTACTGCTTTGTGTGACTCTCTGAAGAAAAGGTGGAAGATGCAAATCTCAAAAGATATATTTTTAAATATTCCCATAACTTTAGTAGCTGCTGTTGTGCAATCACTTGCTCCACTATGCTGTGAATTTTAATTTCTACAGGACATATACCTTCCAGAACAAGAAAATAATCAAATCTTGCAAAAGTATTTAGGACAGTATCCAGGGTTAGATTTTACCTCTAGGTTCAGCAATGCTACACAGTTAGGTACAAGCTTATTTATATTGCATCTTTTAACCCAGTGGACTTTTTCATAGAAGTAATTTCTAGTCAAAACTATGGAAACCTAACCTGAATGATGTTAAAATTAACTGCTTTTAAGCAGCTAGATTTCTAAGCAGTCACTGGAAAATCCTGAGCTGTTGTCATCTTTCCTTTCTTGTGCAAGGATGGGACATTGTGCTTTAAAGGAGTGCACTGCAGCATAAGAGAGCTTCACCTAAGCCATCTCAGTAACTAAAATTGTTAGTAACTGAAATGAAAGAGAGATGAGGATAACTTCATCCAAATTCCTGGCTTTTTATTTTTCATTTTAACTAGCAGTAAGTGAGTGTATTGGCTAGGGAAGTTCATCTCCATGTTCATACATTTTGGACTTTATCCTGAACCTGTTCCTTGAACAGCCAGATTGAGCCCAAATTTGGTGGTTTGTGAGATTGCTTTCAATCTGAGCAGGTGATGATGTTTTATAGGAGTGGTGGTAGGAGGCAAAATTAGGAAATAAAAAGCAAGCTAAGTAATACAAATAGTCAAAACATTGGGAAAAAAGAGTTCTTGACAGCTGTCTGACTGCAGAACAGAGACTGAATACAAGGTGACACAAGCCAATTCAGAACTCAATATAGAGTGACAGTATAATGATACAGAGGCAAAAAAAACCCCTAAACCAAAACTCAATTAATATATAATAATTATGGAGAAGGATTTGTGAAGAAAGCAAAATTTTAACATTTAAATAAATGGAGAAAAATTTGCTAGAAATGTGAGGTTTTTGTATGTAGAGCAAATTCAGGGTGCAAAAGATTACTGAGAAATTGTGGTAGGAATCAAAATAGGGTGTTAGTGTTGAGCAGAGGGAAAAGATCATCCTATGGTCCTGCTGATGTAGCTCCCAGTGCTGTTGCCCATGTCTGCTGCCAGGGCTCACTGCTGGCTCAGGCTTTCCTTGCAATGCACCAGGACCTCCAGTCCTTTCCCACAGAGCTGCTTCCCGGCCTTCTGTGCAGTGGGAGTTATCCCTACCTAGCTGCAGGACATGGGTCCCTGTCAGCCCATTTCTCCAGCCTCCACTTATTGGCTATTCACTCTAACTTGGTGTTGCCCGCAAACTTGCCAAAATTCCATTCATCCACGCCATTAATTAAGACATTATACAAGTACTGATCCCAGTATTGTGTATATTTCTGAAATGGGATAAACCACCATATCCTCTTTTTCCTTTTTTTTTTTTTTTTTTTTTTTTGCAATCTAACAGCCACGTCTACACTCTTTTTCCAGTTCCGGGACTGTGTATAGTAATTATTTGCTTTGTGTTTCCTGATTCAATCTCACACCTCTCCTATAGACCATGACCATCTGTTTAAATTGGGATTGAGAGATATTATTCACATCCTGACTTTATCTATCAGTCCTGCCCATCATAAAAGACACAATTGTGATTATGCTTGAAAACCAGCCATCACTGCGGAAAATGTACATTAACCAGCAAACACTGGATCCTCAATACAATGTTAGATGTGGAAGAAAATATTAGTGGATATGGCTCCTAAGAAATACTTATGCTAATGGACTTGCCAGTGTACAATTAAAGGTACTCAGAAGTTCTGTGGGGATCCTTTTCAGAGTTATCAAGGCTTACAAAATCTAATGGTTTACAAATTGACAAATATACAGAAGAATTACAAAATATGGTCAAGAAAATCCTGTGAAGCAGGAGACGTTGAAAAGCATTTAATTCTAATCTAATTTGATTAGATATTGGCCAAAATTCTTGTCTACACAATAATAACCATTCAATCTAATAATACTAGAATATATGGTTTCTGTTTTTCAAACATGTTAAAAAAAGACGCCTTTTCATATTACACTTTACAAGGCATGTCTTTCAGATGCTTGACAAGGAGTAAATTTTTTCCTTAGAAATCGATACACGTCAGTCCTGTGGTATAAAGAACAGTATGTTACAATGGTAATAAAATAATTTTCTTTATTCTTAAACATGAAAAGTACATGCCTGTTGAATCATTGATAGATCTGTTGAATACTTAGGCAGATTTTATTATTTTCTGACAAAACAATTCGGTGCCTGTCAAAAAAGCTTCCAAACATTGTGCTACATTAAGAAGAAATTAATGCTTGCACATTTTTTAAAAATGTTCCTGTATTTTCATTTCATAAAGCACCATGATTCAAGGAAAAAATCTAATTAGGAAGAGCTAGCAGGGAAATCCGGTGGGTAAGGGTGAAAATCATGCTGCAGTATAAATATTGTGTTCATGACTCTAGAGCACATTAACTAAGGTGTGAGCTGGTTTGACATCCTCTCTCTGACAACTCGTAGTTTACACTGGCACATCAAACAGGAAGCACCCACTCAAATTTATACAAAAAATGTAAACATTAAATTAGTTATTTTTGAAACAGATACCTTGGTGACTATTTCTACTCTGAAAGAGGATGTATGGTCTTTGCCTGGCAAAACGCTGTCAGTGGTCTACCGTGTCTAGCAGTGCATTTGAATTGCATTGTGCATTTGAATTTGCACATTGAATTTGCATTGTCTAGCAGTGTATTGTGCCTGTGAAACATCAAAAGCCATAATACAGCTTAAAAGCAGAGATTTGTGCTTCTGAAGGTGTTTAAAATAACTTGGCCAGCTGATTTCAATTTGTGATTATATTTTCTGATCTGCAGTACCAGTTTTTAATTTGTGCTGCTCTTAAACAGCAAAAAGAAATTAGTCTGCTCCAGGATTCCACTGCACTGTCTCTATAAAACATCTCCTGGCATTTAATGGATGTTATGGTAATGAGGAATATTTTATTCTGAATCCTGCTTGGGCTGTCTATGGTTGACATGACTTTACAATGCAACCTTTTAAATATCATTGTTCTGAGCCATATTACTCAATTTATCATTATATCTCCAATATTATACTATGGCATAATATCATTATTATTTTTATTTACTAATTTTTTTAAGTATTTTGTCTAGGTATTTGTCAATACTGGATGAAGATGGTATTCACTCTGCCTACATTAAGCATTTCAGTTTAGATCCCTAAACTGGCAGCATGTTTATCCTGTTTGTCCTATACTCACTGACTTCTTTTCAGCAAGCAGTGGGATAGAATCATTTTAGATAATTTCAATCTTGTCTTCTTACTGACTGAATTTAAACATGTCTGTCCATAAACTGTATTGACAGAAAGAAAGACTAGACTTATAACTCAGGGGCTTAATGGTACATGACATGAGTACTCCCATTATCTCAAAGGAAGTGAAATAATTGCTGAACTGTTTTCACTCTAAAAAAAAAATTTAAAAATCCTCCCAAAAAATAAAAGGTTTTGAAAGTTACTGGTCATGTAATTGGTATATTTTCAGTTGATCTTCTTTTGGGTTTGAAAAGCCAAAGTGTTTTCTCACAAGAACACAGGAGACATTAAGTTCTAGACAATCAGTAGTTTCAACCAGTTTTAAGTATCAGCTTCCCTTTAAAATTTGAGACATCATAAAGCCCAACACTATTCTTATATGATTGTGAATTACTACTGATTGATGTGCTATCCCATACTGTCACAAGTAATCAGAAAGGTAAAATAACAGAATAGTAATAAATTAAGTGATTTTGAAAGGATAATCCTACTTTAAGTGTCATTCCTTAAAATAAAACAATAAATATTTTCATCTCAATGCATCTCTCTGAGAACAATTTCGTTTACAAAAGAAGAATTAAATCAATATAGCTTTCTGAAGAACGATTGAATTGCTGATAGAAGGTATAATGTAAAATTTAGTACAAGGTTTTGTGCAGATCATCAGTCAGGTAGACAGCCCAAATAAATAATCCAGTTATTTTTAAGAATGTGAGATCCCAATCCTTGGAATGACCTACAGTTTTTTCCAGTATCATGACATTTTATAAGAATTACATGTTTTTTATGCTTCATTCAATTTATTTAACTTTTCATTGTCTGAGAGTCAATTCTGTGCAAATTTGTTTTTTTGAATACTCTAAAAAAAACCCCAAAACCCCAAACTCTTCATTTTTCTATGTTTGACAGGATTTATAAATAAATTATCTGGAAAAAAATCAGCCCACACACCTGCTTTGTTTTGACATAATACAGAGCAACCAGATATACTGAGGCATCTGCATGTTCTTTTATAAATTACTGTAAAATGCAGTGGCTTATTGCTGACCCGGGAGCACAAACAGGAACAATATAGAGAAGCTGAATTAGGACACAGATATTGGCTTTCCAGTACTGTGCAACTAAACCAATGTAGATAAAATAGGGTATAGGATTTCTAGGTCACCAGTCATCAAAGAATATTTGACAGGTGCTGGTCTATTTAAGAATTTGATATAACTGATTTTTATTGTTTGCAATCTTTTTTCCACTTGCTTTTATTTCAGTAGAAAATAAGACTTATAAGGTAGCCTTTTTTTCCCTGAAAACTTGAATTACCTTTGTTCCATATATATTCATTATTAGCTTGTTCTTTTGAGACTTCCTTTTCTCTTCTCTAAGGTTAGAAAAGAGGACACAAAGCACTGGTTCTAAAACCAAGATAGTTGATGGCAGACATGTCTTTGGTGAAAAACAGACTAGAAGTTTGTCTCTATAATACAATCCTCAAAGTGTGTTCTATAGTCACAAAGTACAAAAATGTGAATTAAATGTCTTTAATTTTAATCCATTTTAGTCAAATGGAAAATCTTGCATTATAAAAAATAATTTAAGTAAAAATATAGAAAAGGATACTATTGAGAACAGTGAAGAAAATTTAGGAAGTGATCATAGCATCCCTAGTGGCACATTAACACCAAAACATTTAAATAGCAACCCTTAACGAGACAGTAGACTTGACTGAGGAGCATAATGCATCTAAGAATGATTTTCAGTATATGGTGGTACTTCATTTTGTCTAGAAATTACAAGAAAGGCTTTTATAAATGAGTAAGATATTTCAGAGAAAATCATACAAATTTCCCAGTTTTATAGGATTTTCTTAGCCCTTGCTGTTAGGTATAAGAGCATGAAGACATTTCAATCCTTAATAATCTCAAGAAGTTGGAAAAGTGCCCTGTTTGCAAAGCTCAGGCATTTATGTCTGAAGCATGTTCAGGGAGTGTAACCTGAAATCAGTGCCCAGTGTCTTATTCAGGAGCTTTATTCATGCCCTCATCTGTACTGTTCCATCATGTGCTGTGCTCACCTATTGGACGGTCTGGCAGACATGAATTATTCCCAGCGACTGCCTGGCCATGTCCATCTTAGTTCCAAGTGGAAGGCTGGCACTCACAACCCTCTTTTGACTACTCAATCCCCTGTTTGGTGTTTTGATGTTTCATTTTGCTTACCAATCTGCCACAAGAATTTCAGAAAATATCTCATCTTGACTTTCACATCACTGTAAACAAGCTGAAGTTAAAAGCATAGATTCCTTTGACTGGTCTTCTGCTTCTGCCACTGTAAGTGGATTTTTATGCTGTGGTACAATCTTCTTTCAGGGAAGATTGCCTCTGCTTCCCATGGGTCTGTGCCCTTTGGCAGAGACAATCAGCACTGCTGCTTTTCCACTGAATGCTCTCTGATGAGTGACCAAATACCAGTCTTGAGTTGTCTGCACATGGAATAATTTGGAGGGGGGGGTGTTTAATGACAGATTTTGCCTTAAAATAGTGTCTCTTTTTGTCATCATTCTTTAGCAAGTGAGGCAAACAGTTGTAAATGTGTCGTAACACATGGATCTCACGAGTCATGGCTGTACGAGCTGCATGTCAAGGCACAATTTGGCCTTTAAATGTAAAAACATCTGAAATGCAATGCACATGAGGAAAAGGGCAATTGTAAGGGGAAGAGATAATGTATTCATTTTGTTAAGGCAGTGATGACTGGCAGAACCTTAGAGAACAACAATTTGCTCATGCTCGTTGCCTTGCTTAAATCTCTACTAGATTGGGCTTCAGTGTGCTCACTGGCAAGCCTGGGGAGTCTTGGAACTCCAGCTGCAGGAAGAAAGGTATTTCTATAGAACTGGGCTTGCTTCCAAGATATACCTAATAAAAGAGATGCACTAAAACAGAGATTTTGAAAAAAAAGGAGAAGAGAAAAATAAAACAGAGAAGTTGGATTATTACACCCAACCCAAAAAATGCAGGTTTCTGATGAGGAAAATATCTACATTTTGAATATCTATTCAAATTTTGGACATTATGTATATTCCTGTGAAGGTTACAGAAGCTCATGCTCAGATTTCCTATGTAATATGCTTACACAGTTTACATACATCTGACATAGGTCATTTAGAGAGCAAACTTCAATTCTTGCATGAACTGGTTAATGGTTAAAAGATCAAACCTCTAAGAGATAATATATCCTGCCTCAAAATCCTAGATGTCATAAAGATACAGAAAAATAGTCTAAAGATGAACTTCCAGCTATTTCCAGATCCTGAAGTTCTCAGGTTTTAGGTTTCTCCCTGACCCGAGATTTCAAGGCTGGTGGTTCTGGTGGGCCTGTGGGAGTGTTTTTCCCTCTCCGACCTCTGAAGGTTTTGAGTCTGACTCTGTGCTCGGAGCGAGAATGAAGGGAGCCTCAAGGCCTTGGTTTCCTTGGTTTCTCATGTTGTTTATTAATTCTTATCTTAAAATTTCTTTGTGTGTCCAGCCAAGATGTTCACAGAGCTTGGACACGATGTGACTCCCCCCGTGATGGGAGGTCACTCTGCTTTTATACTGATAACTACATACTTATTATTTACCATTTCATACCAATGTCTATCACCCGTACAAAAAGGGTCATTTCTACTTTCCCCCAATCTTGTCAAACTACTTTGTGCCCACATCACTGCAGAAGATGGATGCCAAGGGAGAAGAAGGTTCCATCCTAATTCCACCACCTTGTCGCCTTTCATCTACATTCTAAAAACCCAAAACTATAAAGTCTTCCACACAGTGATAAATTACACTACTGTCTGTTACACATCTGTGACTTGCAATTCTTCTCTGTGATAGAAGTTTTTCTCATGGACCAAAATCAAAGCCTGTGTCTTCCTGGGCTCTGTGCCAGGCAAACGCCCCTGCACAGACCCCAGACCCCCTTTCTCGGGTCCCAGGACTCTCTACCGAGGTCTGTGACTTCCCAGAGTGTCCAGAGGGATGCCCTGGACTCCGACATGAAATAGTATTTGATTCAGTTCTACTGTTCAACATGGATAAAAGTTGAAGATGGCATTTATAATTTTAGATGGATTTAGGCATTTTATGAAGGCTTTGATATACATAACTTTTCACCGCAAATGTAAAAACACTAACTCTTATGAAAAATTCATCCAATTATTATAACAGAGAAAAAAAAATTGAAACTGACACTGTTACATATTTAATGGCATCAGTTACAGTATGGTTACCAGACCGTCATAAACTATAAAAGGGGACTGTGCAAGCATTTTAATTTAGAAAAATCAAAAGATACTAAACACTCTACCCAACCTTCAAGGATATTTGATAGACCTCAGAGAGTGACAATTGTACCTGCATTTATATATTACATATGAAAACATACAAACCCCCTGATATTTGCCCAAAATTTGGGTCACTTTTTTCTTTGAAAATGTCCAAAATAGCAAACAAACAAAAAAACCCCACTAGAATATCAAAACGGTCTGGTATTAGTTCAGATGGTACAGTCACTTAGAGGGCAAAGTTTCATTCTTTGCAGAAAAAGATAAAATAAGTTGTCAAAAAAAAATTAAATTATTCATTTTCTGGTCGTTTCAGTACCTGAGACAATAGAATTTTACAGAAATTTGATCTTTATAATTACTTTTACAATTAATAAGATTTCTATTTTTGAAGTATGTACCAGATCCATGCAGTTATATCAGAAATGTGTTCAATGGCTGCTGTTTTAGCTGATATCAGTATCTCACCTTGTGTAGTGCTGCAAAATTAAAAGGAAATTAATAAAGATAAACAAAAAGTCATCAACGCAAGAAGTAGCCAGATTTCAGTGGAAATAACACATAGAAAAAGGATTTAAGGCAAAAAATTAAATTTTTAAAAAACAGATTGCAACTACCATCACACTTAGATTCTTGTTAATTGCTGTATCTGGGACCCTTCAATTTCCTATTAGAAAGCAGTAAAAATGTTGGTTACACTTGGAGGAAAGAAACATTAATAGAAAATCTGGCTGAAAGGTATGTTTGCTCATATTTGACAAGGCATTTAAATAGAAATTGAGGGGATAATATACACTTTGCTTCTTTCAGAGGCAAATAATCTCTGTCAGCAACAGGGGTAAACCCCAAGAAGATTTGGAGCAAGACCAGGGTCCCTACAAACATGTCATACAGCTTCAAAAAAGTAAGTTTCTTGCTTTTGCAAACCTCTTGCTGCATGAATGTCAAAGAACTTTTATTATCTTGATTAAACACTGAATCTTGAAACACTTGAATAAACTGCTGAATATCTTGTTATTACACTTAATATCTTTAGTTAATAGCACAAGAAATGATCTAAAATATGTGAGATAAGTAATTTCAAGGTGTCCAAGGTGTTTCTTTCTCCTGAAAGACAAGTGACTTCAGGAGCTTAGGCAGAAACAAAAGATGATTGGCATTTCTGTGTCTGTTGAACACATCCATTACTTGTGAATGCTGAAGAAATTTTGCAGAAGGCAAAGATGAAGGCCTAGATAAAATGATGAAGAGAAAGTTTGGTTTTGTTCTGCCATAACTGCTTGTAGTTTGTATTTGTTTAAAACTTGCATATACTGAGCTTTATACATTTCAACAACAGTAGAATAATATTTAAAAAGTGAGAAAAAGCACAACATGTTTTGTTTCAGCCAGTTCAGGCCTGGTCTGATACTGCATGAGGTGAGAAAAGGGAGCACTATCCTTGCTACATCAGGAAATAGGGGTATGAGTGTCAGACCAGTAACTCCCAAAAACCCTTTCCACCAGTTGTTTATCAGATGAGATATCCAACATTTTTTGCATCTTGGATGGTTGCCAATAGCAAGGTAATTACAAATTACTATTTTATAAAATTTTAATATTTATTCTGATAAAATTAGGTTATTATAATTAGCTTGTTCCTATACTGAAATCAGATGGTATCTACTGTCATTTGAATTTTTCATGCTAAGAACTATTCTGGGAGAGACTAGATGGTGATTACTGGGATTTTATTTATTTTATGAGACTACAACTACATTGTCTGGCTCATGGTGTCTCAATCCAATTTAAAGTTTCAAAGGAGTTAATACTCTTGGCCATAAATACTTGCAAATGTATTTATAAAAACTCAAGAAAGAAGTTTTTGTAGTTCTCATTTCAGCTTACTTTTTCTCCACTTTTTGAGAGTATTTTGTGGGTTATTCAAATTAATATATCTGTCACTGCAAATAGGAGGGCATTGCAAATGGTTACTTGTAGAGTTATGGACATTTTTTGGTCAGTTGTGAACTGACAGCAAGGACATCTCCCAGGACAATGCCACACTGGACATATGTGAGATATTTAGCTCAAGACATGGTGAGAAGATAAACTTATAAGGATCTGACAAATTATGAAATGTACTTTTTTCTTTACAAAGAGATATTAATGAATAATTCAGGAGTTTTAGGGTTAGGGCTGCTTCTTTTGTGAGAGTACGACATGCCAAAATGATAAATTTTAGTCATGTCTTAAGCAATAAAAAGTAAAATTGTAAAAACTTTGGGCCATGTGACATTATTTTATAGCTTCAAAATATTCTGGAATAAAAATATGCTTATCAATTTTAGCTTAAGGTGCTAAATCGAGGTTTCTTGCAATTAATTGCTATAGAAAAGCATGCAAAAACTGATTTCTGGTTCTCTGAAAAAGAAGAAATTAATCAGATTTTAATTTCTTTATATAAATTACTTACCTCTTACTGAGCAGTGTCAACAATGGATTTCTTTTTAATAATATCTCTTTAATACTTTTTTTGATGTCATAATTTCAGGTAAGATCAGTATACATCTCTCTTTTACAAATTCTCTCAAGTCATCCATAAATATTTTAAGCAAAATTTCCCAAGCCTCACATGATATTTCCCTATCCAGAGTACACTAAAAGAATGGTCACCATTAATTTATGAAATTATTTCAATCCTACTGCAGGTGGGAGCCATCCTAAAGGAGTATTCTCCACTGAAGTTCTTAAAGCAGAAATATCAATGAGACTGTAGCCAAATGAGATATTTTATTTATGTACTCTTTCATGTTGGCTCTTCTTGGATTTTCTTTCTTAAACACTTAAATAACTGCAGTTGGTAGCTTCAACTATTGAATATATCTGCAGTGGAGATGTTGTCCATAACTTGATAAAGTTCTCCTGGGGTTAAAAGAGGAGGACTTACTTTGGCAACAGGATTATATCAATCCACATTTGAAAAGGTTAATTTCAAGTGGAGAAGACCCAAAGATCCACAAAAATTATTGCTATCTAAGCCTTTAGATGAGTCACAATTATTCTCTTCCCTTCCCTCCTGGCTTATGGATTTCTATGCAATTAAAAGCCAGACACTCTGAACTAAATCAAAGCTGAATCAGTTATATAATAAGTCTACTATTACAGGCTCTGTGTTCTAGGATCTGGCCCAAAGTCTTTAGGTAAAATCCTGGTGCTGGAACTCCTTTGTAGAATATTATAAGGCAGGAACAAGCACTAGAGTGCCCAATTTGGAAAAACATCTTAGTTTCTAAGTGAAGATAAAACAGAGATAAAGTCTTCCTTTGTTTTTCTTCCTCTGAGAGAATGAAAAAAATCCAGCAAGAATGAAAAAGAAAAGTGAGAACTTCTACTCAATAAATGCAAACACTGGTTAAGGTAACTGTCACATTATCGTGTGGACTCATCAATGACTTTTGCAAGATGCTGGAATTATCAAACTTTTTAAAATGTGAAATTTTTAATGAAAACGTTTTGATATTGTTGTTGTTGCTGCTGTTATTTTTATTTTGGGGGATTTTTTTGTCCAAACCCTCAAATATCTGTCTTTTAACACTGTGAATTTATTAACATATTACTGGTCTGGAGACCAATATTATATTGTGGCAAGGTGCCTTTAAAGAATATATAAATTCATGTGCTATTAACTATCCCTGTAAAAGCCAGCAGACAGAAAGACCACTAGAAGAGAGAACATACCTCTCAGATACATAATTTCCAAAATACTGCAGCCGTGGATTTGTAGTTTCAACTCAGTTGTTTTCCTAGGAGAAAAAAGTTTATATGGATAGAGGAATTAGCATCCAGGAAAGGAAGGTCTCACTAATTTTCAGATAAGTTGCTAAAGAGCAACCACTTAACTTTTCACAAGTGCTGGATAGCTGAACAAGAGCAGCAGTACCGGCTAGCAGAGGAATAAGGATGCTCTGCAGATAAGATGTAAGGAGCAGGATTATCAAATTGGGCCCTTGCAACCCATAAATGCATCCGAGAAGTCCCTTCCTGCACTGAAAACAGGTTGAGATCTTGTGCATTTTGAGTTTGCAGATTCTTGTGTTTTCACAAGAGAAAAATATAATTCAGGTCAGAAGGAACCTCTGGTCATCTACTCCACTCCCTTACTCCCATCTTGCTCATTCTTTTTAATTTTCTTTCTAAGTTATCTGATAAGGCCTTGGCTTCTTGCTTACCTCAAGTAAATTTGTTTTTTTCTTTAAGCTGCTGCCACTCTGCAAAGATGGGACAGTAAGAGGAAGGGCACAGAGTGCAGTTCCTGTCTACACAGGGAGACAGGAGATTACTCAGTGTTAAACTCTTGTAGCTATTGCTGGGGCGTATAACACACTGACTAATTCCACAGAATCATCTCTTCTCATAACATCAGTAATTTTCAACAGAACTTATGGAATCTCTTTGTATGATGCATCCTTCAGCTAAGATAGCAAATAAGAACACCTTATGAGAAAGTATTGCAATGGTTGTTCCTTCCCTGGTTTTTAGAGGTGTGTGATTGAAAGTAAATGTTTTGCCAAAGCTCATCTGGTTTTGGTTTCTTTCTCAGTCTTCTTTCATTGATCATACACATAGCCCCTTTTAAATTAGGCCCAATTTTATTCCATGGCTAATGTTGGGTTAATTTAAGCACTTCAGTCAGCATG
Organism: Zosterops lateralis; assembly: GCF_965231275.1. Classification (NCBI taxonomy): domain Eukaryota; kingdom Metazoa; phylum Chordata; class Aves; order Passeriformes; family Zosteropidae; genus Zosterops; species Zosterops lateralis. The sequence goes on from NC_139764.1 coordinate 89,762,999, forward strand.
AGAAAGTTACACTACAATGTTCCAAAAGTGACTATGTGTGAGAAAAAAAAATACTTTGCTTTTATCAGCTTTAGATTTGCAACTCTTCTTTTCCCAGGATGGCCTATTTCTTGTATTATAAAAGCTCAGCTCTTACAGTGCATGATTCACATTCCATGATTTGTGACTGTTTTATACACCCATATCCCACGTCCTCTTACTCATCAGCTTTACAAAACCAAGCAGTGAAATCCTGACCTGATTGGACTCAGTGGGAGTTTTGACATTGCCTTCAATAAAACTGGGATTTCACCTAGGATCTTTGTAGCCTTTAAATGAAAGAGCCTTTGGTCTTTTCTTTTTGGAGGAGGAGGAAGAACACCGAGAGCATAGGGTGAGAGTATTCATGATTTAACTAGATGTATCTCTTCCATTTGTGAGACAAAGCAGTCAGCAGAATCAGAGAGGACATAAAGGTGAAGTAATTAGAATTTACTAGGATGGAAATACATTGGCTGAAATCTGCATAAATATTTCTTTTGCCGTGATCTGTAAAGACCTGGACTTAAGAAACCACATGACTCATTTGGCTTGCCAGCTCATATATTATTCTAGTCTCTATTAAAGAAAAGCCAAGGTTCAAATTTTAAATTAATCAGAGGTGAAACAAAGTTATCCAGAGTTTTAATTTTAGAATGAAATGAAGGCATTTTCCTTCCTCCATTCATTCCTTTATGTCCCATGACTGATGGATCACTTCCCTTCCTCCCTGTGAGCATGAATATAAGGAGTGGGAGCCCTTCTCCTGCTGGGTTGCTGTTAGAGAGTTTTCTAACATCCCTCACAGTATTTTGTGTACTGGACTCCAATGCAGAGGCAACAAAATGTCTATGGGGTTTCAGAGTAGAAAGTGCAAACCTGAGAAGAGCCAGCAGTGTTGGTTGCATGCTCAGCACACAAGACTTGGCCATTGCAACCATATTCCTAAAACTGTCATCACCAAGATCACACTCTAAAACACCCTACTGGAGCATGCTAACAGGAGAACTACTCCATTGCCTGTGGAGTAGTTTGTTCAGTAATAGTTTTCCAATGCCTGTGCTGATGGAAAATTGCTGCTTGACCAGTCCAATGACTGATTCCTTATTTTCACTCCCTTTTCAGTTTGTAAGTCTGTCAAAAAGTACACTGAGACTGAATAATAGTGCTTTATTGTTGATCTGGCACACAGAAGTCACATCTGATGGTATTAAATAAGTGTCAAAATTAAGCCTTAGAATTAATGCAGCAAAATGTGTTTTCAATATTACTTCCCTTGATTCCCCAAAGACAGTCAGGGGAGTTAAAGCTTGACTAATTAAACAATGAGCAGCATTCAGCATGAGATAAGCAAGCTGCCAGCAGCTCCCTGAGCTGAGTAGGTTGGTCTCTTGCTTCACCTGTTTTGCTAAATTACATTGCTCTGTGACTCAATCAGCCATCTCATACTCTAATCCCTCTCCATTCCATTCCATTCCACCATTCCATTCCATTCCGTTCCATTCCATTCCATCTCATTTCCATTGCTTTTGACAATTATCTTCCCTCAACCACAGATATATATATAATATGTATATAAATACCTCACCAGCTTTATTAAACTTAGCCACATACAGTGCCTCTGAAATACTGAGGGTTTCATTATGTTATAGATAGAAATGAAAGTTCACAGATAGTAGATGTTGTTTGCCATCCTTGACAACCAGGACAACAATGTGCCAGAACAAAACCCAGTGGCCAGTGACTGAAAAAGTACCAGATAAAATATGTAAAATTGAGGGAATGGGGTTTTGATTTTTAGGGTTGTTTGTTTTTGAATGACCTTTCAAAGTATTATGACCTTTCTCTTACAGTCAGGTCAACTTTCCCTGCTCCAGTGGAGGTACCACTCAGTTTGTTCAGAATGCCAGTCCTATGAATGTCTGTAACATGTAGTGCTCTGGCAGCAGCTGAGACTGGTGACCTGGTGGGCCATGGTGGAGAGCCCCTTCTCACAGCTGGAGAGCAGGATGAGGGCTGGGATCTGGGCACCCAACCCTTAACTCCTCAAACTCAGCAAATACCCAAGTGACCAGAAACAGAACTTCTGGTGGTCGTTGTTTAAAAAGATCAGCAGTTTTGTTTGGCCAAAGAAGTCAGCATTTTTGTCTTATTTAGGTACCTTCAGGGTCCAGCAGCAGCCAAAAAACACAAGACATTTTCAGGATCAGCTTTGGAGCCCAACTCCAAATTCATCTGAAATCCTGTACTAATTTTGGTCTATTGCTTCATTGATTCTTCTCCATGAGGTGGAGAAAAGTCTTCACTCTGCCTTTACAGTTTGGGAAGACACAAAGAAATTGCCACAGCTTGTAACCATTGTAAGGGCCTGTGTCAAAGCCCCACACTTAGTTAGAAGTTTTTTTATTGATTGATTTAACTAAATTCCATTACATAGTCTTCAGTGGCTTTTAATAACAATTCAGCTCTTTCCCTTAGCATTACTTGTAAAACTGAGATGTTGCCTTTTGAGCCTATAACAAACCAATGCTTTTCAATTTACTGCAGTGCATGGACAGCTTCTATATCCAGATTTCCCTATTAGACTCCCGATTCAGGCACTAATACGTCACAATACCCTGCTACTGACTTTCCTGGAGTGGGAGCATGTAGGCTTTTTATAGGATGATGTGCATGTTTCAACCTTCTTGTTGGGGTCCCTGGGTAAAGAAGGGAAGAGCTCTCAAGGGCCTACAGCAAGCCTCAAGAAGTTTCTGGAGCCAGACATCTTGCTCCTAACTGCAGATCCTGTTCTGGAGAGTTAAAAGTGGGTGGCAGTGAAAACAGGGGAAGGAAGCAGGAAACAAGGATCCCTGATCAACTCCTTGGGATACATTTCACGTTAGCAGTAAATGAGAACCAAGAAACTGTAATGATTTTGGAAGCTCAACCTATATGCAAGACTCAACCTTACCATCTAAAAGATTTAACCACTAATTCACTAATTCATATTCCTTGCTTGTTTTTCCTCTAAGTCTTAAGTATGCTTTGGAGTCTGGCACTTAGGTATATAAGACTTATACTTAGTAATATAACACCCATCTGAGGGGCTCAAAATGATAATTGTTTTGACCTATCCCACAGTGATGGTAGCAGTTATTCAGAAATCACTCTAATAAGTGGCTGCAGTAATTTGTACTTTTGATGTATGCCTGCTGAGTATAGTCCTTATCTTTGACCTTGCCATCAATGAAAGTATGGCAGATCCCACAGGTTTTAAGACATGATTAGCTTGTTTGAAATTATTACTTCAGTGACCTCTATTTCCAATAATGGAGCATGTTTTCTCTATGTTATAACATCAATGGATGTTTTACATTGCATTCATCAGTTACGAGCAGCTCTTCTATGCATTTTTCTTGGTTATATTCTGTGCTATTGGTTACGACATAAAAATTTGCAATCAGATCTACTGTCTTATTTTATGCCTTTGCTCTTATTTTTTAATGAAGGGTTAAATACAATCAGACTACAGACCACGTTTTTTACAACATTTTACTCTCAAAACCAAAATTTACTGCATTTATTTTAATGCATTTACAATGAAGAAACCCTAATCATCCCTCCAATATCAAATTTTATTTGTATTGTTTAAAATTACAGAGAAATCCTAAAGGTATTTTCCATAAGTTTAGAGACTAAAACATCCCTCAGAAAACAAAATTTTAAAAAGTTGTATTTGTTATAGGGACTTTTCTTGGGGGAGTTTTGTTGGAAATTATCTTAGTCAGACCTTTTACAATCAGAAAAAAGCAACAAAGCAGAGTAATTATACTCTGTAAAGAGGTGGTGTCTCTTATGCCATGAGTTATAACTGGCACAACTGATAAGGAGACTGGTTTCCTAGCTGAGAGTAAATCACCGTTAATGTCTATCCATTTCAGTTATTGCACATATGTTGGTTATTCTTGTCATTTGATTTTCTATAGTTTCAGAAATTAAATCTTATGCATAGGGATTTGAATTGTTGACTACAATACTGTTTCTAACACTATTTGGTAAAAAAAAAATAATTTAACACTATTTGTGGATCTGGATTCATAATTTCCTGAGAAAAGATTATTCTCCCCCTGCAGCCCAATATACAATACAGACTTCCATTAAAAGATTTCCAATATGGTTCATGATGTTACATGGGTGCTTACTAGGCTGCCCTCAATTGTTTTACAGTACTTCTGAGAACATGCATTTAATTTTTTCTGTGTATTGATCCTGAAACAATAACACGTGAAGCAAACATTCAAGTTTGCAAGGACTCCAGGAGGAAGAAGCAAACTGACTGTGTACTGCTGTATTGTCTTCTGTCTGACAGAGGGAGAATCCCCAGACTGTATCCTGGCCCAAATTTCACACAATTTTTCTTCCTTTTTCCTGCCAAGAAAAACTTGGGAAAATCATCTGATATGATAGATGATGACTGTTAGACTGATCAAGTGGGAGAACTTGAATTATTGTAGGTTAATGAGTTTCAAGGAAGACCAGGAGCTTATCAGCATAATGAACATACAGATCTCTAGTGAAGAGGGAATTGGTTAGGTAGGAAAAGATGTAGCAGTATCAGCAAGATTTTAGATGCACCTACACTGAGAAGAGAACTATAGCAAACTAACAAGAACAAAACTGTGTATATGTAGCACATATGCAAATGTAAGCAACATTATTTCATCACCAAAACTATTATTCAGTTGATCATTTCTATAACATGAGTGCTGGTGAATAATGCCACTTATTAAGAAGTTTGATGTAGAATTTTATATATCAAGGTTATATGCACTTTTACTGAATCCAAAATACAATGACATTTAGACTCATTAAATCTCTACACAATAACAGAAGGGAAAAAAACCAAGAATATTGCCATGAGGTATGGTCTATTGCTGGCTTCTAAATTAACAAAATCAAGTGGGAGAAGCCTTTAGAAAAAAAAAAAAAAAAAAAAAAAAAAAGGAAAAAGTGTCAGCACCATCATCTGACAGATAGGCTTTGATGTTAATGGCAAGATTCTAACTCCTGATTCACTGAAGAAAGTGAATAAGGCTATACAATAGGCAAGCAGGACAAATCTTTAGATCCAGGAAGTTGGGACACAGTCAAAGAATAATGTTTTCTTCAGTTCTGAACAATTTTGGAGAATATGGCAGACATCAATCATAACATCACACAGTGTTTCATTCCTAGGGAAAAAGGGAGGCCAAACAATAGGAGAGGCCTAAAAGATTCTGCAGAAATTGTAATTTCAATTTTCAAAGAAATGTTAGAAAGAAACAACTTGGAAAACTTGTCATCTAGAAGACACCGGACTGATAAGTAATAATCAATATGGGTTTGTCAAAAAGAAATCCTGATGAACCAATTAAATTTTTTTGACATGACGGCAAACCTGAGAGTTGGGTGAAAGCAGATATTTTGAATTGAATAGGAATTTTGACCCTGTCCAACAGGATATTCATTTGGCTTCCTCCAAAAGCACTCTTCTGATTAGTTTCTCACAAAATGGATAAATAATTGGAGAAAAAAAAATTAATAGGTCAAAAATTACAAGATATAAGTACTACAGGGGGATTTTATGGTTTGATATTATTAAATATTTTCATTAGGAACCTGAACGAAATACAATACATTAAATGTGCAAACCATGTGTGGTTATGATCTTACTGTAAGTGTAATATTAGAATGAAGGATCTTGACAAAAGAAATAAAAGCAAACAACAACAATCAAAACAAAAGCAAAACCAAAAACAAACAAGCAAGCAAAATATCAAGAAAAACAGTAGGAAAAAAAAACCCTACAAAAAAATCTGTCCTAGACAGGAAATAGTGACAATAGCAGTCAATGGCATGCCATATCAGTGTAAATAAGGATTTAAATAATTACTGTTTACAAAAGAATAATCAATCATAATTAAATAATGTTAATGGAATACTGAAAAATAGAAACAATTGTTTAAAATTAATCACAGGAGGTAATAATTTTGCTCTTCTCAGCAATGGTATGACCTCCCCAGTACCACCATTTCCAATTTGGACCTTACACAATCAGAGAGATGAGCTCTTAAGAATTATTAGACAGTAAAGGTGGAAACAAAAATGTGATTTGGTTTTTTAGGAGAAATCTATGGGGAAACATAATGGCAAGCTTAAAAAGCTGCTGAAAAAAGAAGGAAGGGGAAAAGCTTTCTTCATGTATGCTGAGGATGAAGCAAGTAGTACAAGTAGTATGGACTAGAATTGCAGCAGTGGAAGTGTACATCAGGCAGGTGGAAAAATATCTAATGGGAAAGACAGGTAAGTACCAGGGCAAATTGCTTAGCAGTAATGTACTGCATCTTCCTCTGCAGGCTTTAAGAACTTACCAGACATCTGTCAGGAATAGTATAGATACAGCTAGTCTTGCCTCAAACTGAGGAGTAAAAATGAGATGGACTTTCTGATTCCCATCTCATTTCCTGTAATTCTGAGAAAAATTCTAAAGAAAAAAAAAAAAAAAAAAAAAAAAAAAAAAAAAAAAAAAAAAGAAGAACATACAGGTTAAAACTAATAGGCTACACTGGGTAATTTGTGTCAGTGTCATTAGAGGAAATATTTGTTTCCAGCTAAAATATGTATGCTTTATTATCTTATGCAGATATCAAAATTCAGCATTAATTTCTTGGTGTAGAGCATATATTCCAAACTGCTCAGTTCTGTCCTTTCAGCACAACCCAGTTTGTGGTCCTGAAAGCTTGATAACATTTCTCATGCAATACAGTATAGAGCTTGTAGAGTGTAACTAGTGAATCATACTGTCATCCCAAATGTTTTCAAAAAGACTTTTACTTGAATTAAGTATCCTTGAGGTCTAAAGCTATATTCTCTATTACTGTCAGTCCCACTTGAGCTTCTTACTGTGCTGGACTAAGGCCATCTGTGACTTCCTCAGTTTGACATCATATTTTGCTTTCTTTTACTGGAAGTACACATAGGTTGGAATGAGCCGTAAATTCTGCTTGTCTAATGGATCTATATTCTACAAAGAAGTAGAGTCACTCAGCTGGAAACACTGTTTTGTTATCTCAATAGCATGCAGTCGGCTACTGCTTTTTGACTGGGAATTCTGTTTCTTTACCTCTAATGTGTTTGTCCTCGTGGCAGTTTCATTACAGAAACAAATACCTTCACATTGTTTTGGTTTTTAATTAGGAAGAATAGCGTTCCATATTTGTTCATAAACTTTAGACTATTATTCATTGACATAATTTGACTGATGTTTCATGCTGCAGAAAATGCCATGATCTAAGCCAATGAAATTTTCCCTTTCACATTTTATTCAAAAGAATAATCCAGCCTTTATAGGTATAAAAAGAAAACGGTGCTCAGGATGAATGCATGTGTTTCTCTTGGCCACTGGAAATACATAATGGAAGATCACTTAGCAATGTCATATGCTTTTTTTCCCACATTCTTAATGGACTCAGCAGATTGCCTAATGCAGCATCTTGTCTGGCAGGTTTCATTACGTGCATTAGGAAGAAGCATAAGAAACAATATACACCCAGTGATTCCTCTTAGTATAGTTTCTCCTTTTATTAATTTTATTAATTATAGCTATATTCAGAAATATTCTTTTTTATATAATTGATTGTCAAATACACCCTTTATAAAGAAACAATTGTTACTAAGCAGTGGGTAGGAAGGAATGCCCCATGAAAACCATTATCTTTTATATTACTCATTATTAGAGAGGAATATTATCTGAATTAAAGTCAAATTTCTCAGTGTAAGAAGAGTGAACAAAAGTTTCATTTTTTGTGGCTTTAATACAACTGGGGTATTGTAATTGGAGCCTCAGGAACGGGAGCCACCAGCAGAAGGAGGAAAGTGCTGCCATCTCCCAGCCAGGTAGATGTCTGTATTTAGTTTTTCAACTACATCCTTTATACTTGCCATAAACTGTCTTGTAGGACACTTATTTTGAGATAATCTAAAGGGAAACGTTCTGGCATTACCCAGTAGTACTTTTCAGAGCAGCCAAGATGTGCTAGCATGCTCATGTTAGCTTAGGAGTACTATGTAAAAGAAGAGTCTTCTGTTTACTGTCACCAGCCTGGAGAGTTCCTTTGCAAAAGCAAAAGCAGGATAAAACTTGGATGTTTGGGATCCTTAGGGAACTTGCAACAGATGCAACAGTACAAGTCAGACATCAATGAACAGGAAAGAAGGAAATGCAGTGACTAGTAATGTCACTTGGTCATATCTGTGAGAAAACACAAACATTTCTGAAACACCCTCAAAGTTCCTTCCAGATACAGCCTGGAGGAGAGACATCTGTACTTTCACACTCGTGATTCAGACCTAACTAATGTTCAGATGCAAGAAAAAACTACAAAGAGCTAAATCCAAATAATTTTCAGACCTGAGGCAACTGTTAAGGGAGAAGCAGCAGCATTGGTGGTGCACACTAGTAAGTGCTTCAGCTACACTGACCTGTGCCGACACAGAAACACAGACCAGCCATATACAATTTGGAAACCTCACATCCACATATCTGAGCAGATTTTATGCACCGCTTATCTTAGAAGAAAGGTGGGAAAACAGCTCAGAGCACAAGCAAAGCATGATGTTAGTGATCTGGAAACTGCCACACTAGATTGATGGTTCTAACACATGAATGAACCTTAATAAATGCTGTTGCTTGCAGTGCAATCTGCAGTTCAATTCTCAGGTGCACTTTTTTACTGCACAACTGGACTTTCCAAGCAGAGGGTGATCAACAGCTAGGTAGTGAATTCAGAACTAAGGTGGGCTGGAGAAGAAATGCAGTAAGAAGGGTAATTATATGAAAATATATTAACAGAGCTTGCAAAAGGAACACTGCGACCGAAGCTGTGTGGGGCTGGAAAAAAGAAAATTACATTTGAGAGAAGTCTACTGAACATAACTTTGCTCAGGTATCTAAAATGACTGGGATTTTTCTGCAAATGCCTGAGTGGTAAGATGGGAAGTGATTGAAACAGTATGATAAGAGGGAGAAAGGCAGTTGGTTGGGCCTCACCCAGCAATAGTCTTCTGTCTACAGAATTACTGTGCCATGGTTTACTATTTAAATGCAAATGCTAACATGCCAGGTAGCACCTCAGTGAGCTGTGTCTTGGACACATGCTCTTTCCTCAGAAACTCACTAAAATATCTGTGCAGGTGGACTCAGTGTGAACAATAGAATTAAGGACATTTAATTTTTTTTTCTTTGGATTCCTTTTTTGGGGAGAGGGGAGGAGTGTGTCTTAAATTGTTCTTAAAAATGTACAAGGTCTAGAAAATACTCGGTGAAAGATTTCAAGGCATTTTCTATAATTTCCCCCCAGTGTCACTTATCCATTGTGCAATAAGGGGTTCTTCAATCCTAACAGTAACTAAGTAAAGTAAGATCTGCATCTGCTTTCATCTTTAGATTAAGTTCCTAAATATTTAAGGAATATCTCTGGATCTTATACCATTAAAATAGGCTACAGCTGGCCATAAGTTATTAAGGAAGGATTCAAGCTCTTTACTTAATAAACCAAAGTAAAATCAGCTACAGGGGAATGATGCTTTAGAGAAGTAAGAACTATTTAAGAAAACACAATTCTCATTTTAATTGAACATTAAAAATTCATTGTAAGGTATGACTATTTTTTTTAAATTGCCAGATGAATTCCAGGGGTATTCTACTGACAGTGTACTTGCCCATATCAATAGAGCAGAATCATCTATTTTCTACCAAACTGCCGGGGGACAGGAAAGTTACTTTTCTTTACTTTTTCCTCCATTTTGAAATAACATTAATATTTCTGTACCTTATGAATGTTTACTCATCAAAACTTTTTAATATCTTCGAGATATTTTGAAGATTATATACTTGAAACTTTGCAACTTGATACATTTAATAATCGGAATTAAGAAATCCTCTTGGGAATATTGAATGCTTAGACATCCAGCCCTATATCCAAAAATATCAATCAATAAATTCTCAAAAATACATAGCTAATATATATATATATATATATAGGTAAATGTCCCTCCAAGGCACATAATATTACCTTTATGAGAGAAAAAATCCATTTGAGCCAGTACAAATGTTCCATATAACATGTCCTCATGTTTCAGGACTTTCTATTTATGTTCCTGACTAAGAATTTTGAGAGTTAAAGGAAATACATCTTAATGAGTCACTTAGTGCCTTTTGGCAATCCCATTTCATTCATTTTGATGAATATTTCATAAGTGTGAATTTTAAGACCTTGATGTAAGATGAAACAGAAGTGTCAAATGTTTAATATTAAAATATATATTAAACAAGAAACACCTCTTTTTCCCACATATCAGAGCTGTTGGATTTACATGTTACAATATTTTTTCTACTTAGTCAAAATTACAATAATGAGAAAAATTATGCCCAATTGGATGACAGTAGAATCATTCAGACCTCTTTCAAATAAACCAGGACTATTATGAGCAAGGATTATAACCTGGGATGTATCTGTACACTGTGAGGTAAGAAAATAAGGATTTCTTTCTATACATAGGAAATGAATGCAGAACCTTCTGCAGGATGACACAAGGAGCACTGACAGAAATTAATTCCAAGGTTTTCAGGCTAATAACTGGACTATAAATTTAGCTTCTAAGCTGAAATGTAACTCACCTTGCCACCTAAAGCCGGGTCTCACAGGAACATTTTATTACAGTGAGTTGGGAATGAAACTGATTATTATGTTTTTATGGGAAAATATTATTATATTTTTATAGGGAATATATGATCATGGTGATTAAAAAAGCCCTTTTCTAATTCAGTAAGAAGACTTCCTCTAGGTCCAAGCATATAAGAACTCCTAGTAGCAGTGCATCATCTTTAATTCGTCTTGAAGAAAGGGCAATGTGATACCACTCAAAATAGGCAAAAGTGTATTTTAAAAATCTTATTTATTCAATCTTTTAGTAATAGAATAAATGGAAATGCCAATAACTATTAACAGAAGTCAACTTGCCACAGCCTACTAGAATATTAGGGATAATAAGCATACCATATTCACTAACACTAAGCATCCTTACTGAATCTAAAAAATAAATAAATATGCATATTTTAAATGCACACATCTGGAGTGATACATGTCTTTACATTTTATATTTTACATCCTGGGGACTTAGCAAGAGTTTTATGTTCCTGAAGTTAAGTGTCTGTGGGAGAGTTTTAGATAATTTTTACCATTTTTCAATTTGTTACAAAGCTCATATTTTTAGAGAGAAAGGGTTTGAGTATATTGTCTGTATGTAAACCAAAACTCATTGAAATTTCCAAATTTTTAAAACTGATGACTCATTTACATTAATCTTTTGATTCTAAGCAATCTGACTTACAAATATTTAGCTGTAGGATTTTGAAGACATATCTGAGTAAGAATGCAATGGGTAAATGTTGCTTTTACTTTGAAACATGGCATTCATTCTTGTCTTTCCATTGCTACTATATGGAGTACAAGCTGCAGTCAAGCTAAATAAAGCTCAACAAACCAACACCATTTTAAACGATGAGCATGCAAAGAAACTGATGAATGGAACGACTTCATTCACTCAGTTCCATTTAGCTCAGACAGAATGACAGCCAGCCTGGAGAAACTGCTAATGAAACTTACTGCCATTTTAAAAATAGAAACCTCAGCTTGAAATGTAATGTCTGTGCCTGTTTGGAAGCTAAAGGAAATGGAAATGTAGCTACAGCTACTTTTTGGAAAGACATCAATGTATTACAATGTTTTCTGGTATTCAAAGAATCTGTATTAACCATTCTGAAGGACCCTCAATACCTCTCTGTGGTAAGAAGCTTTATCTGTCAGAAAGAAGAGAAGGAATTCAAGTCTCTGAGTGTGTTTTGTTACCATTATGGGATTTGCACAGGTGGGATTTAACATGAGAAATTGCAAAGGGAACAAGGTGCTACTCTAGACTCAGAAAATATTTCTCTCTCTCCCTTTTTTTTTCTTTTAATAATTTATTCCATACAATTAATTTTGTGTAAAGTTTCATTTCTCCTGGAAACTGAAATCCTGCATGAGACGACTTTTTTCTGCATGGTTATAATCTTAAACAATTTATTTTTGTCAGGCTCATGTAATAAAAATTTCCAGCCTCATAGATCACACTCAAGACCTTGTGATTCTGCATGGATGTCCATTTCCTCTCTCAGCCTCACACAGCTTAGGTGAATGCACACTACATAGGCGTTGAAATCAATCTCACTTCTTCTCAGGGCAAGAATTTCCAAAAGGCAAAGTCATAATTTTCAGAAGTATGTATCTGGCAAGTAAAGACCACAACTAAAGAGGTGAAAGAATCTAAGACACAGATTTACTATGCCTAGGAATGTCAAAGTAAGAACAAAGAAAGTATGTGTTCCTTGTGTGCACCTGGTAAATAGGGATGACACATAATCCACATGGAGTTTTATACACACAATAATGTTGACATTATTTGGACAAATTTCCTTTACTATCCCTCATTTTAACCAGTCCTACATACTCCTTCACACAAGAATACAAAATGAATGGTTACCTGCCATTTCTTGTGGAAGATGTTCTGGTTGGATCACAGGAGATCTGGGGTTCAACTTATCAAGTATGGAAGAACCCAATCTAAATTTCCACAACTAAAACTAGAATCTGTATGTAAATTCCTACACAAAATTGTGTACTTCTAAGTTTAAATCAGATGCTAAATTATGAGCTGGAAAATGTTTATCAATTTGTGGATATCAAAAGGAAGGACAGTGTAAAGTGAAAAGTAAAGAAAATTAGTGATATTACATGATAATTCTAGTGGATGAAGGACTGCATGATGTTATCAGGCAAAACCTCTCAATTCCTTATTCTAGATATTATTTTTTGTGCCTTTTGGAAAGCGAAGGCTCTCTTTAGGATAAATGAAATATTGATTTTAGGTTCTAGCTAGATTCTAATAAGATGCTCTTTTAAGTTACGTTGTGTCTGCAAAGAGTGGAGTTTTATGAGCAGAAATCAGTTTTCTAATACCCGTAATGGGCTTTTCATAAACACTCATAAATAATTCACTCAACTTTCCTGTGCATCAGTAGAACTTGAAGCTTTCTTAAGCACTTTCAAAAAACCTTAGCTGCCTGTCTAGTATTGAATATATCAATGATGACTGAGTTATACTACAGACAGCCCATTTGTTTCTAAATACAGGACCAAGAGAAATAGCATTGTGGGGGAGAAAAAACGACAACCAATGACTCACAAAGACTTTCTCTGTGTTGAAAGCAGATTATTTGAAAATGTACTCGAATAAAAAAGACCGTCTGACCAATGTGATAATGGTTTGGGATGCCTCTGGGTCTGCTAGCTCTGTCTATACTGCCAGATGCACCACTCCCCAGCTTCCAAAAGGTGTTTTAACACAACAGACCCAGGAGAGCAATAGACCTGGTCAGTGCAAAACACAGATGGAAATGGGGGCCCAGCCCTTACAACTCAAAGGAGCACTACAGCAAGGGTCAAGTTGTCCCAGCTCAGGCTCTGAGCAAAGGCAATGCTTCATCCTATTGAGAGTGAATATCAGCCCTGGAAATCAAATTAAAAGAAAGAGATTGTGCTCCCTTCCTTACCTCACTCTTGGAATGGTCCAAAGTTTTACTGCATCTCTGACAATTCTGTTCAATTACCTAACCCTGAGAAAGGTGGAGAGAATTACAGGAGAGCAGGTCAGCCTAAGGAAAGCATACTGACATCCAGAGAAGCCTACTTGTTCAGAGAAGGGTCAGTAACAATTTCATTTTTCAACACTTACAATTTGACATGACTTGTGCCACACTGTTATATTGTGTCCTGGTTTCAGATGGGACATATTCTTCCTAGTAGCTGGTGTAGTACTGTGTTTTGGATTTATCATGAAAATAATGTTGATAAGTCATTAATGTTTTAATTGCTGCTGAACAGTGTTGGCATAAAGTCAAGGACTTTTCAATGTGTTGTGCTCTGCCAGTGAGGGGTTGCACAAAAAAGCTGATACCATAACCACAGAGCATAACCACTGTACCTGATCCAAACTGACCAAAGAGTTATTTCATACCATGGAACATCGTGTTCAGTTTATTGACTGAGGATAGTTATCAGGAGGTGCCCAATCACTGCTTGGGGACTAAATAGACATTGGCCAGTGGGTAGAGAGCAGTTGCATTCTGCATTGGTTCTCTTTATTGCTTTTTATTCTTCTCTCTCTTTTTGTTATCTCCCAGAGTAATTGTAAATTGACTTCATCACAGTTGTTGTTGTTGTCGTTATTATTTCAATAATTAAACTGTTCTTATCTCAACCCACGAGTTTTATCTTTTTCCGATTCTCCTCCCTGTCCCACCAGGGTGGGAGAGTGGGAGAGGCAAGGTGAGTGAATGGCTGCATGGTACCCTAATTTCTGTCTGGGTTTAAAACATCACACAGTGCTGATGTTTCCTTAGGAGCTGCATCATATTTCAAAGATATATACATATGGGAAGTTGGTACCTGCTGCTCTGATGAATGTAAAATGGGGAGATGAAGAATTTTTCTTCTTCTTTTTTTTTTTTTTTTTTTTTTCCAAAAAATAGACAAAGTTATTAACTTCCTTGATCAGATACTCACACAAATCTTTAAAGTATTCCCCTAGAGATAGCTGTCACATGTGAAGATGTACACAAACTTTAGAGGTTGTTACAGCTGCTTCTGATACAGAGCTTGTCCCCTCTGAATACAGGCAAATACTATTGCCTAGACTGTCACTGTCCTAAGGCACTGCTCTAAGGCAATATAACTAAGTCCTTTCAAAACAGCATGAGTACTGAGAAACATTAATCAAAAGTGTTTCAAGGGCTTGAAGAAAAAGATGTCAAAAAAAAAAAAAAAAAAAAAAAAAAAAAAAAAAAAAAAAATAAAGCAATGTTTTCTCCCAGTTCAGCTAGCTCTGAAATCCCATCATCTGTCTCACTGAAGTCTAGTCAGAGAATAATTTTTGTGCATGCTCAGTATGCTGACACTACTTCTGTGGATTTCTGCTTGCATTTCTGGAAGGGAAAAGAAGCTGATGAATAAATTATGGCACCATAAGTACCACCAGTACTTTCTATTTAAAAAGACATATGGAAAAGGAGTGTTTCTTGTCCTGTTTTTCAATACAAATTCACAGGTTTCATATCCAGAATTCTGCTCTGTTTAAGAAACAAACAATCTCAAGGCATTTTTTACTCCTCAGCAGGCCTTGCAAGTTGGAGGGAGGGTGTGATCCTCCCTCTCTGCTTAGTGCTGGTGAGGCTACACCTGGAGTATTCTGGCCAGTGCTGGGCTCCCCAACACAAGGAGAGATGGACATACTGGAGAGCCTTCAGCAAAGGCCCACAAAAGCAATGAAAGGACTAGAGCACCTCCTATGAGGAAGGGCTCAGACTGCTGCCTCCAGGCTGGAAATTGCACCATGGAAGTTGGTCATCTATGAAGTCTCCACATCCTATTTTTTTCCCTTCAGGGGATTTATTAGTGACTGCATAGACAACTAACAAGCTAAACAAAAGTATGAAGGCTGCAATGAGTCAAAAATCTCTCTAAAATAATTGGCTCTGTTATTACAGCACGTGTTGCAGGTGACCATAGTTTTCCCTGTTGGTTGGCAGGTTACAATTTATAATGGAAACAACTTGCTGCACATCAAATCTGTGAGCCAGAAGTTGGCATCTTGATCTCCATCTGAATTCCTACACAGCAGCATCTTAAAGCTTCTGTTCTGTGGTGGTACTAGTCATGGAGGGACACAAAGTATGTACAAAGTAGAGGCCAACTGCAGTTAAGTACAAAAATTGAATACGGGAGGTTTGTCCAGTAATTAATGTATTGTGATACCTGCCTTTTGAGAAGGCTCCTCTTGTTGCTCCAGTCTTACTTGAAAGTAATAGTTCTTGGCACAGCACTGTTTTTTGATGACTTTGGTAGTCTTTGGCCATGATCTGAAGAGCCCATAGTCTATACCACCACTCTGGGCATTAAACCTGAGGGTTTGTACAGGGCATACCATAGGGGCAAATTTCTCTATGAAGGTTTGGGGGTTATTTTTTACATCTCTAAGGAAGCAGGAGAAGAGAAAGCTTTTCAGAAGCTTGCTACCATTAGCTTTAGATTGGTATTATAGGCAGTGTGAGACAGAGTAATTGTGAATTGACTTCACTTTTCATTGCTATTTTGTGAGAAGAATGGTAAAAAAGAGTAAAAGCTATTCTGGGTGATAGTGGGAGTGAAGCATGAGAAAACAGGTATGGAAGGACAAGAATTTTTTCTAATAAGACATTGGTGTTGTTGGTATCAGGGCAGAAAGGAGAAAAAGTGGTAACATCTTCAGTTGATAATTTCAGTGGAAATAGAATATAGGGAACAAAGGCAGTCCTATACAAAATGTTCAGTACCACATTTTACAGAACATCATAAAATAGAACGTGATGACAAAACCAGCACTCAAGTTTCATGTGTTATCTTCTTAACCTAAAAAGGCCTTGCAAGGGCATCTTTAGATTTTCAAATGCATTTTTTGATGGAGAACAGATACTTGGCCACAAGCCTGAGCATTGGATCTGACTTTATTTTTGCAATTGTTAATAGGGGCCGATTTTGTCTAAAATAGTATCGTTCCTGACACTGGTAACAGGGAATACAGTAGTTCCCTTGTTGGCAGGGTGTGCTACCAGGCTTGTGCCCAGCATGGCTGCGGGACCTCCACAGGGATCAGTTCCTCGCCACCTGCGGTTCAGTGAAAGGAATCCGGCGCCCCCGCTGATGGTGCTCACTCCACCCCGAGGAGCTTGGGCTGTCCCGTTCGGGTCTTAGAGCTCGTCCCTCATCACGTTCCATCCTCCTGAGCTTCTCCCGCAGTGTTTGGTGCCAGGTGCTGCAGGACCTCTGTGGGGATCGGCTCCTTGACGTCTGCGGTTCGCTGAAAGAGACCCGGCGCCCTCGCTGACGGCGTTCGCTCCTCCCCGACGCTGGGATATCCTCTTCAGACCTTAGAGCTTGACCCACATTGTGATCCATCCTCCCTAGCTTCTCCTGTGGTGTTTGGTGCCAGGTGCTGGGGGACCACCCTGGGGTTTGGTTCCTTGTCCCCCGCAGTTCAGTGGAACAAAGGAGGTGGTCCCCCTGATGGTGTTCACTCCTCCCCAGAGAGGCACAGACATGCCCCAGGCCCTGCCAGTGTCCTTGTCCAGCAAATCTGCTCTGCACCTTCAGAAAACACACAAGTGGATGTCTGCGCCTGATGGAGGAGGCCAGGCACTGTGGCCCTTCAGGCCTGCCCTGTGGAACCAAAAGCCTTGTTGTCACAGGTGTCACAATGACTCCCTGGTGACAGGGGCTTTTAGGGACCACACCCAGAAGACACAAGCTCCAGCCTCAGGAACAAAAACTTCCCAGATCGCTCATCTCACACGACGCCCTGCGATTGAGCAGAACTCTGTTGCCATGTTTTTCATGGCATAAATTCACAGGTTTTACCTTTCACACTCAGTGCTATGCTCTTTTTTAGAAACAGACCATTCAAGGCCTTCCTTACTCCTCAGCTGACTTTTGCAGGAGCAGTTTTGGTGTGAAGCAGTAGTATTTCTGACACTAGTACTCTTTTTGGTAGCATGTGCTACCAGGCCCTGTGCCTGGCAGGGCTGTGGGGCCTGCACCAGGACTGCCTGCTTGTTGTCTGTCCTTTTTTTCTTCCTGATACTGGAGGGTGTGATGCTTTTGCAGAGTTTTCTCTGTGATAAAAAAAGCTAAAGTTCTTGCAGTTTGGCTACAAATTTATTGTTTTATAAAGGGTATTTTTAAAAAATTACAGGAAAGAGTTACACAGGCCTATCTTGTCAGTCAGTGTTCTCAGCAAAGCAAATTAATCTCTTCTGTAGAGATACCTTCATAGTCTTTAGACTAACTGAGCAGCATGCCTTTAGAAAGAAGTCTTCTTTCTCTTCCCTGAGATTTGTGCAGTTCTGAACACCCTGACTACCTGAATTACCCACCACTGTGATTTGAAGATCTCCTGCAGAAGAGGTCTAGACCCAAGGCTATGCTATGGAGAAAAAAAGTCTCTGTATTTATCCAAAGACACAGATCCTCACCTCCAGAGATGCATGCACGTGCTGCAACTATTTTCATGCCCTGTATCAGAAGTGTGATCCCAGTTTGTTTGATGGAACTGGTGAAAGAACTTTCCAAACCATGCTCGATCACCTACTGACAGTCCTGGTTAACTGGAGAAGTTCCAGTTTTCTGGTAATTAACAAATTTAATGCCCATCAACAAGAAGAGTTGGAAGAATGATATGGGGAACTACAGACCTTCCAGCCTGACTCTACTCTAGGCAAGGTAATGGAAAAGATGATCCTGAGTGTCACCCCACAGTGCAGGCAGGACAACCAGAGCATAAAGCACAGCCAACCTGATTTACAAAGGCAAGTCTTGCTTGACCAACCTGATCTTCTTCTGTGAAAAAGTGGCCCACTTAGATGAAGGAAAGGTCTAGAGAACACGTCTTATGAAGAGTGGCTGAGGGAGCTGGGATTTTTAAGTGTAGAGGAGGATCATGGGGGACCTCACTGCTCTTTACACTACCTGAAAGGAGATTGTTGTGAGGTGAGGGCTGGTCTCATCTAGTGTGTCTGCAGTGAGGACGAGGGGAATGGCTTTAAACTGAGATGGGGGAGATTTAGATATTTTTTTAAAAATTCACTGTTATGTTGCCCATAGAGGTGGTGGAGTCAACAACCCTGGAGGTGTTTAAGAAGCCTCTAGATCTTGCTCTGGGTGACATGGTTTAGTGATTTAGGGGTCACAGTGGTGGACTGGGTTTACCGTTGGACTTGATGGATTTAAAGGTCTCTTCCAGCCTTGATGGTTCTATGATCCTATGGTTCTATGAAAGAGTGGAACAGAATCAGACTGAAATCAAAGCTGCCATTTTGCCCATTTATATTCTTTCCCCTTCTACTATTAGCACTTGGGTGGTCTGTCTATCCAGTAAATTCAGTACACAGAAAATACATTAAATTTCCTGTTCTTCTGCTCTCCTGAAATAAATTCCATCAGCCTTTCCAATATACCATGGAAACTTACAGAAACCCAAGTTCCTAAGTATACACAGATGGCTTGCCTGCAACCTTATTTAAATATCATCTTCGGTGTCCCAAACGTTAGCATGTCAGTAATAACAAAGGTAACAAAAGAAATGCAACCATTAACAGGCAGCACATCATGAGAGACAGAGAAGCACCAGAACAGTGAATGAAAATCCACATTAAAAGTAGCCAATTAGTGAAATGCCATCTGTTCATCCAAACTTCATTCAGAGAGGGAAGGTTTTCTGTTTAATAGAACAATAAATTCTTCAGGACTTAGAAAAATGAGTGATTAGTTGTACTTTTTCCCCTCTGTCTTTTTTCATTGGATGAAAAATTATGCAGTTGTTTAGCTAGAAAATGTCATGGGGCAGACACCACCGTGGTGCTGTAGTATTCTTTTGTTTGTAGTAGTGTTGTATGAAATTTGGCAGGATCTATATTTGCTAGACATCAAAGATTGTTGGGGGATGTTTTTGGCTTGGTTTTTTTGTTTTGTTTTGTTTTGGGGTTTTTGTGTGGGTTTGTTTGTTTGTTTGTTGGGTTTTTGTTTTGTTTTTTAATTCTGGTCAATTCTTTCAGTGCAGTTGAGATAACCTCCTGTTACAATCCATTTTGATTTTAGTTAGTTTTCCAAGGAAATCAAAGTGAAAGAGGGATGAGTTTCACACCAGACTGGGTAGAGTGGAACTATTACAAGATGATGATTCCAGTTGAAGCATATTATTGCTTTAGACTTTGTCAAAGCTTGAACCAGACTTGCTGAAAAATCTGTAAGTATGGGCATATTTTTTTGCTTTAGACTGAGCTGAAGCCCAGCAAAATTTACTGAATTTTGTTTCCAAGACAAAAGTACAATTACTTTTTGCTTCCATATCTGTGGAAACCAGAAAGAATTATTAAACCACTTCTCCCCTCCCTCTTCTTCTACCTTTTTTTGCCTTTCTTCTGATGTCAAAATTTTCACAAACTTGAACAATTTGGGTACTATTGAGGTCACATTTTTAATATGCTTTTTCACATGTAGTGGATCCTGCTAGCTAGTAGTACACAGTGCTCTTAAAAAACTTCCTGTGTAGTTTCAAAAATTGGATGTGCAGTTTCTAAAACCTTGATTGTCCAGTTTTGCCATTTCCAAGTTTCTTGATGAAGAGAAGCCCTTTGGCTGGAGCACAAGTCTTACAAGGCTGAGGAAACTGGAGTTGTTTAGCCTGAAGAAAAGGAGGCTGGAGGGGCACTTTATCAAAAATTGGGGGGTTAGTCTGCTCTGCCAAGTGACAGGACAAGAGGAAATGGCCTCAGGTTGTCCCAGGGGAGCTTTAGATTGGATATTAGGAATAATTTCTAATATTGGATATTAGTAGTAATTTTTTTCACAGAAAGGGTTTTCAAGGCTTGGAAAGTCTGCCCAAAGAAGTAGTTGAGTCCCTATTCCTGGAAGTATTTCGATGAGCTGTAGATGTGCCACCTAAGGGTGCATGATAGGAATTTGGCAGTGCTAAGTTAATGGTTGAACTTGATGATCATAGAGGTCTTTTCCAATTCTGTGATTCTGAGTGAGAACAGTATTACAGCTACATGCAATAGCAATATTGCTGATGAATTTGGACCAACAGCTGAGTCCTTCACAGTATGACAGTACAGCACACTAGGGCTAAATATTTGTCTCCTACTCATATGTTTTCGAGAAATTTTTCTTTGATAACGCATTGGGCTATGTATCATGATTTGACAGACATAATGGACTCTACTTGTGTTTTTATGCTAATTTTACTGCAGTGAGAAATAAAAGATTATAGTCTCCAGCGTTTTTCAACAGAATTGCAGTTGTGCTTATATTAAGGCAGTAGTTTAAATTAATGGGTTCCTATCTATATGTTTGTGTGGCTGTCACTTGGAAGAGCTGAATGAAACATCCAGATAAGCCTGAAATATTTCATACAGAGCCTGAGGCAATCCACAGCTTCAAGAACCTCAAAAACTTTAAAGCACAGAGGATTTCAATGGTGAGCAGAGTCTGACCTCCTGCCTCAGGCTTTTTCCTCAGCTATCTTCTCCAGGAAAAGCTTTTCACAGTGCTGCTCCATGATAAAGATTTCCAGACAAAACAATAAATTGTTATAGATGAAGCAATAACATTCACTGTATTATGGTGTGTGTATTTGACAGCTAGACTTATAAAGAAAAGAGAAAATTTATTCCTTTCATTGCATTCATTCTGTCTCAAATATGCCCTAACTAAAAGTTATTTGAGTCAGAGGTGCTTGCTCTGCAGACCTCACTCACTGACCTCTGCCACCATCCCTGGTCTGGGGTGACTGCTGAGCAATATGGGACCAAGAAAATTTTAAGAGCTGGGAGTCTCCACATTGTCTAGAAATGAACATGAGGAATAGGGGCAAAGACACAAGTTCATATTTGAAACAGCTTCCAAATGGTAGATATAGCATTAAGAGCCCAAGTGCAAGTTCCCGTCACATCTCTAGTAAAACACTATGCTGAAAAGATTTACAAACATATCTCTCTCTTATTGTGATTTCTAGAAGTGTAGCTCCTTCTCTTCAGGATTGCTCTTAGTCTGGCAACTTTCCATGACCCTGCAACTACAGGAAAAGAGTTCTCTTCTTGTTCCCAGGACTTGTCCCTGTTCTAGATGCAAATTCCTTATATCCCTGGGAGTTCTCTTTCCTCTAGTTATAGGTTGTGTTCCTATAAAACATGTTGCACTAAGCTGCACATAAAGCTTTGCAGCTTTGAGTCCCAATGTTGGCTGCCAGCTTGAAGCTGTGAAGCCTCCCTAATTTCAGCATGCCCAGGGGAAGCTCTCCTTGAGGAATCTCTGGGCATCCAGGACAAAGCAAACATCCTAAATAAGAAGCGTAACATTGCAGACCAGGTCTTAGGAAGGTCTCATAAGGAAATCAGGAGCAGCAACAGCCACTGGCAAAAGTAAAAGCCGCAGCAGTGCAAACCAAATTGAAGTTGAAATAAATATTCCCCCCTAGAGTTTACTGAACATGTTATTACAGTGTCATTCACTCCAAAGTTAAATTATATTCTTCTGAAATCTTGACATTTATGGAATCAATATATACCAAGAGGTTGGGAAATAGGTGTGCAGATGATTCAGTACACTTTCCTCTCAAGTACCAGCTTAGTTCACTAAAACTAGAAAAGTTATTTCTCTCAGAGCTTTTAGAGCCTCTAAAATTTCTTGTGCTAAAATTTGCTACGAATTTCAAGTGATAAAGTTTTTTTGTGTCTAAATTCACTTTACTGTATGACACAAAAGGCCACAGTGCTGCAGTATAGTACTGACATTTTAACAATAGCTCCTTTAAGTGATGCAACATAAATTGTCACCCAACTTTAGTTTAAGAGAGGTTATTTCAGAGGCATGGGCATTTGTCATATGCCACCACCGTGAAAAATTCTTGAAGGAATTTGCTGATCACATGAGACCACAGGTTCTTATTCTAGAAAGAAAGAACATTTTTAAATACACTGAAGGTATACCTGCAAATTCTTTGTTCACTGATATTTCATGGCAGCTTTTTTCCCCCTGCTTATTTAATGTGCCATGTTTTCTTTCATAGATAATTTTATTCCAGTTGGTATTTGGCCTTTTGATTAATTGAAAGGGCTAGAAAGTATTTAATTTCTTCTTATGTCAGTAGTTTCAATACCGATATTTTAATTAGCAAATAAGCAAAACAGTCCTCAAACTTGTCAAGATTTGCAGCAATGCTTATAGGTGGGGATTTGGGTCAAAAAGCTGCTTCTTCAGACAGAAGCAGCTATGGAAGCATTAGGAGTTCTGGGTGCCTCATTTGCACCAGTGATCCTGATCAGCAACACCAGGAACTGTGCCTGGATTACAGATCTGTCAGTTAAGACAAACAACAGTATATATTTTCCATTTTTTTTCTCTGTTTGCAACAGACTTTTGGGTTTCCAGGTTAAACAGGGAGTGGAAGGCAAGCAGTTCAGGAACTAGTCTAGTCTAGACTGAATTGAGGAGAAAATACATTTTCTTCTTTATTTTATTTTAATTAAAGCATTATTAAAATTTTACAGTTTTGGTTGTTGTTACAGGAACAGGAATACACTCTTTCACTGCAACCTATTTTTGTATTACACTGAATGCATCAACTTTGTGGGATCTACTAGAAGAAAATTAATTTCCTGAATGAGATATTGATACATAGATGCAACTTATCTACTTAGTAGTAAGTAAGGTGGATAGGAAATACTCATCAGCTACAGGATCAGAACTACTTACATTTCTTTGAAATTTATTATCCAGTATGACCATGAGCTGTGTGAGCTGATTTTGTTTGGAAGAGCACATAATATTTCTGAAATAATTTCTGATCAGAGTATGTATTGTGAAGAGATTAATGCTAACTGCATGACTCCATTTTTTTCAGGCATTGTTCAATCAGGAGGGAACTTCCTACTCTGTGAGCCGTCAAGGTTTTCAGGAGTCCTGGTTATAACATGCTTTTAGTCTGAAGGGATACTTGTGCTAGATGAGATGCAAGAGTGCTGTGATGTCTGCAGT
The DNA here is from genome assembly GCF_965231275.1 of Zosterops lateralis. Taxonomy (NCBI): domain Eukaryota; kingdom Metazoa; phylum Chordata; class Aves; order Passeriformes; family Zosteropidae; genus Zosterops; species Zosterops lateralis. Next base: position 89,786,761 of record NC_139764.1, read on the forward strand.
GTGCTCCAGGAAGACCTTATGAGGGCTAAGAGAAAGGCAACTTAGAGTGGAGACATTATTATTTCCCCATAAAGATTCAATATACAACAATGGAAAGAATAGATAGCAGAGTATGCTACAGATAAACTATGGCTGTCCCAAAGTAGCTAAAATCAGCTTCTCAATATCACACTCATTTTGTCCACGTAGAATCCTAAAATAACCATTTTCTCCCCAGGATTTTCCCCAGGAATTTGCAGCAATCTAAAAGTAAAAAGAACAAAACAAAATTATCAGTTTTAATTTTAAAATAGTATTTAAAAATGCAAGGTGCAAAATGCAAAATTTATCCTTTGTGTTAGTTTTCTTTTTAAGAAATAAAGTCTCTCAGATTGGGTGCACTGAGAATTAGCATGTGTTTTTATTTGATTTCTAATAATTTGTTCCTTTTTTTGGTTTGATCAAAATTTCAGTTCCAAAATCAGGGTTAGTAAAAACAGAACAGTATTTCTACAAGACAGTTTGATAAATTGAAGCAGAAATCATTAAATGAATATTCAACTCTGCTGGTAAAAGTGGTTATTGAAACAACAATGGTCAGAATTCCAATTACAACTAATCTGTTAAAGACACACCAAAAATATCTTAAAAAAAAAAAAAAAAGAAAAAAAAAAAAAGAAAAAAAAAAAGCTGACTTTTGAAATATTAAGTTTTATTCAGGTAGCTATTATCATATTGAGCAATTTGTTTCTGATGAAATCTCAGTAGTCTCAGTAGGTTTTGCCTTTGATACCAGTGAAACTACCTACCATAAGCCCTGCCATCAACTACGTAAACCAAAATACCTTCAGATGACTGCAGGAATACTGGAATGAGCTGTTAGTCATAATCCAAGGGATAAAATTTGACTTACTTTAAATGGCTTAAAGGAAATGTTCTTATTTTGATTGGTCTTAGCTTTGGGGACTTATTCTTACGGCTGGATAAAAATTGCCAAAACTGTTCAAACAGAAAATTTGTCTTTTCCAAATATTTTAACAAATACTACTGATTAATTTTACTGACTTTCATTTGCAGGCATCAAAAAGAACTGTCTCTTCATAGAAATTTTTAATGACATTTGAAAAATTTATGAGATTTGAAACAGATAAGGCAGTGTAGGAAAAAACACAGGTATAAGTGGAATGAAACAGGCTTTGAAATTGAGGTAGGTGATGCTATAGTTCGAGGGTCAGCATGATAAAAGTTGCCAGAGAGGGAATAGAATTATGCAGGACACTTTAAGGTGAAGGGAAAAAACAGATGCAGAGAGAGTGAATGAAAGTAAAGAAGTAGATTTTAGATTGTCTGTGTTGTTGAGATGTTTTTCTTCTGCTTCAAAACACTGTCCAAAATATTCACTTACCCAGAACTTCTGTTTCTGTCCATTTTTGTCACGTATTGCTCCCCACCTTTTAGAAAAGAATGGTACTTTGTTGAAACAAGGAATCAGAAAATAAAAGCATTAGTTGTCATAATTACCAGTATCAGAACAAAGCATGAGTAACAAACTCTGATGATTTGAGTGAGGCTACCTGCTGACTTGCTAACCACAAGTCAAAATTGCCATTACTGATTACAAAAACTTAACACAAGTCTAGTTTTAGTTTTTCATTGGAAAAACCTGTTTTCATTGACAGAATCTCTCTTCTGGAGAGCTTGCTTGTGAACTGAATTTTGTAGAAGTATTGGAACTAATGTGAGCATATTTCTTCAACTCATCTGAAATCCCTAGGAACATTTTTGTTAAAAGTCTCGTCCAGTACCTTTACAGAAATAGCTGGTGTGTTGGGACTGAAAATATTCCTAGTTTTTCTCAGATCAAATTGAACTGCTGACAGCTTAATCTGTTTTATTGCATAGTATGGGGCGGCTGATGTTTTTGTCATCTCTGAGGCCATGCTAACTTTTGTGGAAATATCTATGTAATTATACAAGAAATTTTCCCCATCTGCAAAGTAATAGGATTTTCATAGGGGTATAATTGCAGCTGAACTGCTTAGTACTTTGATTTTTAGGCCTCACTTTATACACAGGGCAGTTCCAACCCAACCACCTGGATGTATTTCAGTGAGCAAGAGTTGCACTGCACACCTTAAGTAATTAAGCACACATGGTTCTTCTGCTGGAGCTTAAAAAGCTCTATCTTGCTTTGAATTTATGCAACAAATGCTTGTCTAGTTACTATTCACAGGTCATGATGTTTGGGTGCCTATAAAAGGGCACAAATAAGCAGAAAACCAAAGATGTTAACATTTAGATGATTTTCCCCAGTGTAAAGCTAATCCTAGGATATATTGAATGCCATTGACAGAGTGTATACTGTTGGCTATCCCATCGACACCACATATTTGAGCTGTATTTGCAGTGCTCTGGTAATTTTCAAAGGCAATCAGCTAAAATACGATGAGAAATCCCACAGTGAATGGGGAAATGGGGATTTTTCTGTCACACTTTTATTTGAAGAGCAACAGTGGCATCAAGACTCCTTTGTTAACAGTGAACCATCATTTACATGGAATCCCTGCACTTTCAGCCAAAGGCAAAAAGAAAAGGAAGAGAAATTGGTGAGTAGCAGAGAGATGAAGTGTGGATTGTAGTTGCAAGCACAATTTGTAGCTATTGTAGCTACTGATCATTAAATTCAAGGAATCATAAAATGATGTTTGCCATAATGACCCTGGAATGCAATAATTGTGTTTTTTTTTAAAGAGGCCTCATGATGCATTTTCTTTTCATTACCACATGAATGTTCAGGGATTATCAATAATTGCCATTTCTTTGATAAATATATTTCAGACACAATCTGTCATGATCATAGACTTTAAAAAAGTTATAGGCTGTTGAATTTCATATCAAATTCAGATTTACTTCTTCACTCATGGGCATTTTACTAAAAAAGTTTATATCAGCTGTATCATGAAAGTCCAATTTTAAAACAGTCTCAAAGACAGAGAAAAATTGCCTTGAATTTATATTCATGTATTCCTGCATTTCGTACTACACATAATTTTTCCCGCTTACTTGAGCATGATGATGACCAGTTCCCACAGGGTCATACTTCTGTGATTAAATGTTTTTCTAACATTTTTTATTTTCTCTAAGAGTCATCTTCTAGTTTCTTACATTGATAGGAATTTATCGATTCTCAGAAATGTTTCCAAATGAAAGAAGACTTGGAAGTCAAGGTAAAAAAGGAACTTTTTTTATCCTTGACTATAATGTATCCTTAACTATAACTATGAATTTAGTTTCCCAGAGTTTGTGTCATCATAGATACATAGGCACTTGAATATGCATTTTATTTACAGTTTAGAAAGAAGATCTGCTTTCTCAGTAATCAATGCCTATGGGTATTCATCAAATACTCTAAATTAAAGTATATTAAATTAAAACATAGAGTGCAGCCAGCAGATCAAGAGAAGTGACTGATTTCCTTTTTTGGGCGACTGCCATTCTGTGTCCAGTGCCCAGTCTCGAGCTTCCCTGTACAGAAGAGGCATTAACAGGCTGGAACAAGAACAGCAGGGGTCCACTGAGATGTTTGAGGTCTGGAGCACATGATGTATGAGCAGAGGCTGAGGGAGCTGGTTTTGTTCATCCCTCAGGAGAGAAGGCTCAGGGCAGATGTATTTGTTGTCTTCTTCTTCACAAAGGGTGGGTAAAGAGAAGATAGAACAGGCCCTCCTGATACATTTTGGTGGTCCCCCCACTGCTCCCCTTCCACATCCCCTACTTGAACTTTAACCTCCAGTGGAAGTAGTGATGGCTGCATCCAGCTTACTCTAGATAGATTTCCAGCTCGTTTTCCCTGCAGAGTAGCAGCTCAGAGAAAGTGTTGATTGGTCCCTCAAATTCTTCAAGATAAAAAGTAAAAACAAAAGGCGTAATCCTGAAGGAGTTTAATAGAGTAACTAAACTCCCAGAGGAGTTAGTTCCCAAGTGGAATTGACAGAGACTTTAAAGTGAGTTGACACATTCTTGGACAACATCCATTAGATAGCAATATTGTATTTTCTGGAAGATGACCAAAATAATCTAATCACACTCTTTTGTTTGCTTTTGGGATTATTCCAGTTTGATATTTACTCCAAATGAATGCCATTTTAAAAGCAAAGAGATGTTGGATCTCATTGTACTTGGACAGACAGGGAATTTCTCAGGGTTATTTTTGCAAAGCTTTACATCACTAATGTCCTAACCTTTGGTATTTTTAGGGAAACCATTCAACCTTATGTCCTGGTTTCAGCTAGAATTCAGTTAATTTTTTTTCTCAGTAGCTGTTACATTACTGTGATTTGGATTTGGAATCAGAGTGATGTTGATAATACACTGATGTTTTGGGTTTTGCTAAGTAAGGACTTGTTTTTTCCTTTGGTCTTATGCTCTATCACTGAGGAGGAATGCAAAAAACCTAGGAGGTATCCTAGCTGGGACAGGTGGCTGGAAGTGACCAAGAGGATATTTCACAGTATATAACTCGTGCCCAGCATATAAACTGGGGGAGGGTACCCAGAAACACATCCAATCTGGGTTCAGGAAGGGGAGTTCTGGTGTCGGTCAGTAGGTGGTGAGCAATCACATAGGACAGCACTTCTTTTACCCTTTTTATCATCACTTGCCATTGTTATTTTATTTTATATTATTTTTCATTATTAAACGGTTCTTATCTCAATCTACAAGTTTTAATTCGACTTTATCCCCCATTCCACTGGAGTGTGTTGGGGAAGAGATGTAGTTGAAAGAGTGACTGGTTAATTTCCAACTGGGCTTAAATCATTACAACATTTCATATCCAAACTTCCCATTTTTATTTAGAAGTAAAAGATGAGATTTTAAGAAATAATTTAGAAGGTCTGTCTGTCAATTACTGAAAATTACTTTTAAAAGGGATTTTTCTTCTCTCTGGCAAGAATATTCTGTGAGAAATACTCCACTTAGCTTTTCCAAAAGAAACTATCATGATCTTCAACTGAATAACCTTGAATTAAAAAAAAAGTAATTTCATGAAACTGCATTCAGTCCCCTTCAGGAAAAAAACTAAGCAATGTGTTTCCATTTACTCCAAAGAAACCTGCTCCAAGACTCTGTAAAAAGAATTCTGTTGCTCTTTCAGATAAAAAGATGAGTACTTGTGGTCTTATATAAAATGATTTTCATAATTTTCTGTCCAATTTTATATAGTAGAGGCACCTTATCTGTTCTTTTCAGTAATAACTTACCCTTGATATTAACTCTGTACTAGCAGGCCCTGAATACACAACTCTATCTGACAGGTAAAAAACTAGAATACAGAGACTGTTTCAGTAGTGTTACAGAGAATGGAAATTGGTTTTATTTGAACATTTCCTAGTTTGTTTTTCAATAAACTACACCATTAAATGAAGGTGGACTTCACAAGAAAAGCATAAAGAAAGCTACCAGAAAAAAAGTAAGCTGATAATTAATCATTGAATAAAATAATAATAAATGGGAAATACAACCTAATATAATAAAAAGGGTTATCAGCAGTGGCTTCAAAACTAAGGTGTTTTGCCAGATAACAGAAACTAGATTCATGTGCTTATACTCACTTTTGTAGGTAAAATGCTCTTAACAGCAAATACAGTGAAGACTTCTGAAGAGTATGCTAAATAATATTATACAAACTGACTCCTTAAGACTAAATATATGAGCTGAAAACAAATACTGCCTTAAAAATAAAGAGGAATGACAGGTCTTAGACCTCGAGCTAATTTATGCAGATTAGTTGTTATTAGTAGAAATCAATGCTTTGCATTAACCAAGGATTTAAACTGCTTGCTGGACAGAAATAAATGCAGTCCAAAACTTCTTATCTCAGTCTCTTCCCTGGACTTGGTTGTATAACTCTCATGATGTTACCAGAGAAAAAAAAGGTGTAACTATTGTGGGTCATGTCCTATTCTTAGTGCTGGATCACAAAAACTAGCAATTTTATCTACTCAATTAGACAAAAGTTTAATTCTTAATCTTATATTAAAAATAAGAAGGTTAGGGTCATTGACTAATGTTCGCCACAAGAGAAAGCTTCTTAGAAAATGTTTGCTGGAATTTGAAATTGTAGTTTTGCATAGAGTTTTCAACATGAGAGTCAAATTGAGTCAGTGAGCCAATAGTTAAATAACTCCCACAGATCTACTGTAATGAATTATGTGAGGGACAATCTCATGGATTTAACTGCATGAGTCATCAGACACTCTATCTTTTCACCATTACCTCCTCATGTATTTCTCTTTGCTGTAAAATGTTTGAGTGTTGCTGTTTAATTTTTAACTATAATACCTGATGTTGATTGTCTGACAATGAAAAAGTAATTTTTTTTTTTTTCCCCATGAAAGAAAAAGAGAACTCAAGCCCAGGTTTCTTAACTCAGGAACAAAAGAGTTTGGGTTATGACTTTTGGTGGTTTAAGTTATGTGTTTGTAGTTATTCTGAGTTTAAGCTCAAGTGAGGGAAACTAAAGAGAAAAAATATAGAGAAAAACAGAGTCTCCAAAGTCCAGACCTCAGATATCACTAACAGGAGTCAAGACTTTGGACTTCGGATTGGTGAATCATTTAATTATGTATTAAATCTCAGAATGTTGTTGCTCTGTCTGGCTGTCTCCTCAATAGTAAACCACAAGCTCTTTGCCTCATGTATCAATTTTATCTCCATTAGTATGGCTTTTTGTGTTAAACATTCAACCAATGTTTCTTTAGGGCATAAAAGTTTCAGTTTAGTAGTTGGCTAAGCCATTTAATCTTTTGCATTATTGCATTTAAATCTTTCAGTGAATGCTAATTAAAATAGAGGGGAAATATGTTTCCCGCTAATGTACATCTCAATGTCTTCTTATTAAAGCCTTTTGTCATTCTGAGTTCCTTCCAAGCATTGAAAATCTATCTTGTTCATGAAAGATTATCAAGGCTTTTAATAATATTTTCTTGTTTACTCCAAGCTTTAAAGTGATAGTACGCAGATTTAATTGCAGCCAAAGGCATAGGCTTTTGAGACCTTGGATTTTTTAGTGTCATGGCTTCAGCAGTTGCAGCTTTTTAGTGAGGTATGGATCACATATTGTAACTTGGCACTGATACTAAAGTGATTCAGAAATAAAAGTCTGAGAGATTTGTCTGAACAAGATGCAAACATTCATGATGGATATTTCACTAACTTTGAAAAGCAATTTGTTTGAACTAGAACCACAGCTACTCCATCCAATGTACCTCCTTGACTGAACTGTACTTTCCTTACCAAACAAACTATGGCATTTTATACCAACAAATCTGCCTCAGGTTTTCTTTTCCTATGGACATTACATTTCTTTTCCCAGATGGAACTAAGAAAGCCAGAAGACAAGAAAGAAGAGAAAATAAAATTTTAAAAACCCAGCCAACCAACTAACACAAAAACAAACAAACACAAAAAAAAATCAAAATTGCAGAGAATCTGGTATAGAATAAATAAGGTTTGATCAGAAATCCTAGCTTAAATGTACAGATCTGAAAGAAATCTATCACCAGGTTCATCTTTGCTGTGAATTTAGTCTTTTTTTAATTAAGAGACCTTGAGATAAAAATGACTGTTTCGTATGTCATTTTTCAGCCATAAGTCTTCTTAAAACAGGAGAGTGCAGATGAGAAAATGAAAATTACCAAACTAATAGTTTGTCCTCCTTAGTCCCACTTGCCATTACATTGTGCCTCTTTAACTGATGTTCATTCTGGTGTCATTAAGAGCTGCAATTGTGTATGTATGGATCCAAGAATGCGTGTATGTATGGATCCAAGAATGCATGTATGTACATACACAAATACATATGCAAGACATTCTGAAAATACTGTCATACTATGAATATTACTCACCAGTCATTTTGGTTTTAAGCAACTTTAAGATGCCATTGTGTGTGGGACTTCTCTAATCTAATCTAGAATTTTTCATTTTAGCTATTTAAGTGTGATGTTATCCCACAAATTCTATTACAGTCTGCAAGGAGAAATCAGATCCAACAAAGCAATTCAGCTCACCTTTAGATACTTAAGCTAGAACAGATGAATATCTATAAAAGATAAAGGGAAACATGCAGAGGCATAAGAATATAACTTCTCTATGTCAAAACTTAGCTGTTATGTATTCCAGTTTCCATTACTCACTTTTTCTGCTTACTTCCCTGTGTCTGGAATACTGACACAGAAACTGCCTGAGAGATCCTGCTCTCTCTAAGTATCTGTGGGTCAGATTCTGCCGTCAGATTCCTGAAAGCCCTATTTCACTAGAGAGACCGTGACCAAACCCAAACACTCTGCTACCCACAACAACCTCCACCTGGCTGCTCCTCATTTCCCTCTCCTCCTTCCATGCTGTTCCATCTTTTTGTATTCTCTCCCTGAGCCTGAGGTCACACAGTACCTCACTGGAGATAGAATCCAGCTGATTTAGTCTTGTCACAGCTGATTTTACAAATAAGACTTTGAATGATAGAAAATAACTTGCAATTTCATGTTGCAGAACAAGGAAAGCCAGTCTAAACATTTAAAATCCTTCCAGTCCAGTGACCAATTAGGCAGTTTATATGTGCATTTCTGGTGTTGTACAAATAGCTCTTTCAAGCTTCACCAAAATGTATTTGCATTTTATCACTCCATTGCCTTATATGTTGCACAATTCACTGGCAATTTAAGGAATTTCCAAAAATGTTTCTGAGATATTACAAATATCAGTTTAATAGGGTCAGTCATTATTATGGCTGCCTTTTACAAATATTCGATCTATTTTATGAAGGAGATTATGAATAAAAAATGAGCCTACAATAAGTATCAACCCACACAAAACTGCATTTTTTATCCTATCTATCAGCATGTGTCTGCTTCTTTTTGTCTCTCCAGGAGCCATCTCAGCTAAGCAAAATGCAAATATTCATCAGTATTTTTATCTGAAGTACAACTGTGATGAGATTCCCATGAGTTTTTTATTGAGGTCAAGGAGTCTAAATTTTCCTTTGTTCCCAAGTTATATATGTGTGACAAAAAATTTACACCCATGACACATATTTTGCATTCAAATTCATTGAAACTATAATTCATTGAAATATAATGAATTATTTTAAAAAGTGATGGCTTAATCTTGCAGACATTAAAATATATACAAAGAAGCGCTTTAGAGTTCATGATGTAGAATCCTATTTTACAGCTGGAATTATCATTACTAGAAACACCTATTTTAAGGCTCCAACAGCCTCCAACTTGTCAAGATCTCATTCATTTTTTACAGCTAAACAGCTCTGCAAATATTTTTATATGGCACTATCTTGAAGGCCCAACATTTGTACGTTAGACATATCAAGAACTGCTAACTCTTTATATTGTTGGATCTATTGGATACTTCAGCAATATTCAAATTAAGTAAATGTTTTAATAAGCAAATGCATTCCCCACAAATTAAATTCTGAACAAGTCTGAAGTTTCCTAATATCATCTTCAGTTTTCTTCTTTTTCCTTTACTTCTTATGTCCTTTTTCAGTACATCAGGCTACTTGTCTTTCCTCCTACTCTGTGTTTAGCAGTGACTATTTAACAGTGACTATAAACCCGTGTCTCAGTCAAGGCACTCAGACTTTGCTCAGAGTGGCCCCTCGTGTAAGGATTACTATCTTTTCTTCGCACAGTCTGTCAGTTCCCATTTAAATCAGCATGCACTTGAGCATAGAAATACCAAATCACAGAATATACTGACTTGCAAGGGACCCACAAGGATCATTGAGTCCAACTCCTGGATTCTGCACAGCACCATCCCCAAGAGTCACACCATGTGCCTGAGAGCATTGTCCAAACACCTCTCAAACTCTGTCAGGCCAGTGCTGTGACCACTTTCCTGGGGAGGCTGTTCCAGCGCACAACTACCCTCTGGGTGAAGAACCTCTTTCTAATATTAAACCTAAACCTTTCCTGGCACAGCCTCAGGCCGTTCTCTTGGATTTTGTCGCTGGTCACCACATAGAAGAGATCAGTGTCTGCCCTTCCTCTTCCCCTCACAAGAAGCTGTAACTGCAGTGAGGTCTCCCCTCAGTCTCCTCCAGGCTGAACAGACCAAGTGACCTCAGCTGCTCCTCAAACAGCTTCCCCTCAAAATCCGTCACCATCTCTGTTGTCCTTCTTTGGACTCTCTAATAGTTCAATGTCCTTTTTATATTGCAGTGCCCAAAACTGCCCCCAGCACTGGAGGTGAGGCTGCCCTGGGGCAGAGCAGAGCAGGACAATCCCCTCCCTTGCCCAGCTGACAATGTTGTGCCTGATATCCCCCAGGACAGGGTTGGCCCTCCTGGCTGCCAAGGCACTGCTGACTCATATTCAACTTTCAATCAGCCAAGATCCCCAGGACGTTTTCTGTGGCACTGCTTTCCAGCATCTCATTTCCCAGTCTGTCTGTACACCCAGGGTTGCCCCATCTCAGGTGCAGAATCTGGCACTTCCCCTGATTGAACTTCATATGGTTGATACATATGGTTGGCACATTAGTTATCTCCTACTCTTCCTCCTCAGCTACCACTTTGTCCCCTGGTGCCATTCTTGCATAATCACTCATCTAGGGAGGGTATTCTGCACAAATGTGGAGCAGCTTTTCTTAGAGAATAGTTATCACCCTATGCTAGCACTAAGCATACTTCACAGCTCTCCCAACACCTGAACTCACAGCCTCACAGCAGCTCATCCTGGAGCTAAAGTATTCAAAATGCACTGCAAATTTTATTGTCTAATGTTATTGGTTTCTCACGGCTGTTACCTTAAATACACACACAAAAACCAGCACATACCATCTATCCTTCATAAACACCTTTTCGTAATTCAGTGCTCCATTTTTCTACACTAAATTCCAGTTTCTCTTTTTCATTGCTTCACAATATTCTCTATAATGATAATTTGGGAGTTTTTTCTCTATTAGCCTGACTCAATACTTTTTGCAGCAGTGTCAAAGATGATCTTGCATAAGCCTGCTGCTTCTTTTTGCTCCTATGCCACTATCAAGCACACTTGTAATCCATAGCCAGCAGTTTTTTCAACCATAGGCATTCCCATGCCCTTCATGAAGACGTCTTCACTAAGATCACAAGCACCAAATGTACCTTCTTTTGCAGTTTTTAAGTACATGTTGAAAATCCTCACAGTAATCTTCTTAGCACACATTGAATCATTATTTATATGATATTCTAGACCACCAATAAATATTTGCTTGGGATTCCACAGTCATTTTTCTGTGTATTCCCTCACTGAATTAATAAATTCATCCTTGCATATTTCTTCCATGGCAAAGAATAAAGCCTCATGGTATGTTCACTAATTCAAGCATATGCATTATTAGATAGTTGTCTTCTTAACACAGTGGCCCTGGTCTGCATTTGAGAGGAAATCCACCAGTGTACTGCACACATGCTTCTGAAGCAGTTTCCCAAATAAAACCAGCAGCATCTTCAGCAGCAGTTGGTTTCCATTCAGGACACAGAGAGCCCAGACTGCTGTGCCTGTAAGCTATGCCATTTAAGTGGGACTTCTCTGTCAATTTCCATGTTTCTATTTGAATTCTGTTTGATGGCATATCTGAAGAAAATTATATAAATTTTGTTCACAATTTGATATGTACTTGGAATATTTGTGATTATTCAACCAAGTATTTCTATATGGTGTGTATATATGTGTGTATGTATATATATGTGTGTGTGTGTATGTGGATTTAAGCTATATTTATATAGGATTTAATGGCTTATTCTATAAACATTATATTTGAAGCTTTTCAACAAATATAGGAGTAGATTAAAAGATGATGGGCCTGCACCTCTTTTCAACACTCTCTAAAATTTGTGGACAAGGCAAAAATGAAATCTCAGTCTTATGTTGGGAGATAGCAGTGTTCCATCTGTGACAGTCAAATCTTTGGGTTCCAAACTGGTCATTGACATTTTATTACACTCATAACTGGCAGAGAAAAAGAGTGAAAGAATGTGTTGTACTCACCCAAGGAGTTTGACTGAATGAGTTTTCCATTTAGATCCTGCTTTCTGGGAGTGTCGATATATTCCCTCTTTGTAAAGGAAAAAATCATCATACACTTTCATTATAGCTGAAAAACAACAGGAAAAATCACCACAATCAGCAAACATTATTTCTATTATTTTTTGCCCCTTGCATTTTACCAGTGAAATTCTTGTTGTGTTTGGACTGCATTAAGTATACTTTGTAATTCTGCTGAAAGTATCAATTCAGAAGTCCCTTGCTGTGAGTGAACCAATAGAAATATTTCAACAGAATTCTCTCTTAGGTCTCTTATCGAGATTGTTGATTTTCCTTGTCATGGACACTCCCTCTCATTGACTTCCAATGCAGTAAGAAGAAATATTGCCTTGTGAAGGCTTCCATAAATTTTGAAATCTAATTCAATAAAATTAATCTCCCTAAGGTTCATATAAACTACTCAGTTCTGACTAGGATCTGCATATTCAAGAAAAGTATTTAACAGAAAATATATATTCTGTGAAATATGGTGGAGTGACATGCCTTTTTCTGAAACTTAAACTTCATCAAATACACAGTAATCTCCTGAGAGAAAACTAGATTGTTTTTATATGTATAAATCATGACTGCTAGTTAAAAGCGTGGGAAAAAAACACCCCTTTTTTTCATAAAAATAAGGTGAAAGAGCTGATGTACTGAAAATTTTGTGCAAGAGAATGAAGATTACAAGTTGCATTTTGAAAATAAGACGTCTATTTATTATTTCTTAGGAGCATCATTCATTTATTAAGAAAATAGTTCTGGGTTTCTTTTCCACATATGTTCTGCCATCTTAGTACCACTTGCTTTATGGTGGTCTACCAGATCCAGAGAAATTAATACTTTTCAGGTCAACGATACCTTTAGATTCCAGTAAATTAGAAGCATTAAATATAAGCTTTATTTCATCTTATTTTTAGCTTATGATTTTAGCTGCTGCGCAGCTTGGAACATGAGAATTAGTGAAATTCAATTTCCCAAAGTTTTGCACCTTGGCAGTCCCATAAAGTACAAGTTTCACTGACCGTTTTTTATGTGGTTGGACCATTTATGACATATGTGCCTGGTGTAGACCTTCCGTATCCAGTAAGCTGAGGTCATGCTGCTATATTTTCTGTCTAGCATATTTACAGATTTCTTTTTCCTACCTGAATATTTTCACAAACTTGAAGGAAATCAACTATCTTTACAACAACCTCTATCATATTTGGCTGAAAATAAAAAAAAGTCAAAACATTTAGGGGATGAGAGAGAACTCCCAAAACATGGTGAAATGAGGCCATTTGTCTTGCCATGGACAAGCCTGATATTTCCCCATCACATCTTGGTTGAAGCTCTGCCAATGAGACCCACTGTTCCTGAGCAGAGGAGAATATATCTTGTGCCCCAAATGAGACACATTCTTGTCTGTGAAGAGATATCATACCTAAATTTTTCCCACTGAAATGAAGTAGAAATTTTTGAAGTGTATTTTCAAAATAACTTTAGTTTACATGATAGAATTTTATCCATGATCAGATATCATATATATACATTGCACACACATGCGTGTGTGTATATATGTATTTGTATATATGTGTACATATATATACCTAGGTATATGAAATACCGTGCAATCAGGAGCTAAAAAATGGTACAGTCTTTGGAGTTAGAGTGGTCTGGGTGCATGAAGTACAAGATGGACAAAGATTATGGTAATTCTAGATCTAGTACTGGGATATTTTTATTTATGCATTGACTTTGTCCTGATACAGACTGTGACTTGGACAGGACAAGGTGATCACAGTCCACTACCTAAATTTGTTCCCTCTCACATAGGAGAGACTGCATTTCCCAAAATGAATGGATTAATTATTAATGAATCAGAAAAGGCAGCGATTTTCATAAGGTTGACTGTAGTTCATGCATGAGCTTCTTCCGTCATGCTGAGACTGTCAGATCAATGCATAATAGATACAGCAGATTAAAAGATTGGTTCCACTATGAATTCCCCTGCATAAAATTCTTAAATAGGGATTTTTGTCTCTTTTTAATTATAGAAAGACTCAAGAAATGAAAACTAGTTGCAACAAAAGGAAACAAAGTTTAGCTCTATACATTGATACAACCAAGTGCTTTCTACAGATCGTTTTCATGTGTTAGCTAATACGAAATTTTTTTCTCAAGACCGTAACAGCTGAAATAGTAAGTTTTGTGGGGTCAAAACTCTGATGTATTGCCAACAATGTGTGAGTCTCTCTTTTAATTGAGACTGACTAATGCGTCAGAGAGGATAATTTTCCTACATCAGCATTATAACCATCAGAGTATTTCCTAAAGTCCATGAAAAAAAAAAAAAAAAAAAAAAAAAAAAAAAAAAAAAAAAAAGAATGGGCATCATTAGATTGGCCACCTGAATGTTTTCAAAGTATTGGTGAAATTTCACTATGTTTACTTAAAAGTGATTTCTTAAAAAATCTAGTATTTCATCATTTAAATCCAAAAATGCTATTTGCTCAGTTTCTGTACCATGTAAGACAATTACATAGATCATAGAGAAATTTTCATTCCAACTTGAAAGCCTGAAAGCTGTATAACATAAAATCTTCAATTACATTCCTAAACCTACTGCTTCACAGTTCTTAAAAAACAATTCTTTCTTAACTTTGAATATGTTCAAAAATCAAAGTCCATTCATCATAATGATCTTGAAAGAATCTTGAACATTTCCCAGCTATTAAATGTTACTTAGTACATTAGATAAGACTGTACCTAAGCACTAAGTAAGTTCTTCAGGAATGACAAGAGAATGAATAATGGAAAACCTCCCTCAGTATTTGAAGATCATTTGCAGAAAAAAGTATGATATGGTTTTAAAATTAGACTTTTGCCTTGGTTGCGTTTGTAATATGTGAAGATAGAAGAGAGGATCAGTGACAAATTACAGGGCCATATCTCTGATTAATTTAAAATTCGTATTATAGCCAAAAGAGAAAACAGCAAGTGATTTCACTCAGTGATGCATACTCTAGGTTATATGCTGTTATGTAGAGCTTGATTTTTCTACAAACAGCAATACCTTAACTCGATACACAAAAAGCATTAAAATTTTTTAAAAATTATAATAACTGTTGAGTGGCTAAATCCTAACAAATGGCTGAATATTGATTATTTAATGTGCAAAATTTATTACTAGCAGATTAATCCAGCAAAATCTGTTTATACACGACTACGAATGCAATATTTGAGGTCTGAAACGCTATCTTGGGGATTCTAACTTTTTGATTTTCTAAAAACACCAGAAATTACTGTCTTTGCATCTAGATCAAATATTTTCCTTGAGAAAACAAACTTGGACAGAAAAAAAAAAAAAAAAAAAAAGACCAGACTGATGATATGGTGATATGGATCTTGTTAAGTCTGAGCTTCAGATTAATTGCAGCTGCCCACATAAAGAGCTTTAAGAAGTAGTTTTAACTCCGTGATGCACCAAAATTAATTCTATCTAATAATCAAAACTATTTGAATAATAAATGGAAGATTATGATAATTCCTTATATAATTAAATGCAGTAGAAATGCAGAAGTCTCCTGAAGCAAAATTCTTTGGTTTTGCATCAGCCAGCCATCCAAGACAGGTGGAGATCCTGCGTTATAACCTTCCTCCATCATCCCAAGCCCCACATCCATCAATCTCTCTAGTTACACTGGCCTGGGCTGTGAGCAGGAACCTGCATTTTCAGCTGTTGCCAGCACCATTCATGGCCACATATGGACGTTATCCAGGTAAAACCCAAAATTTTTGCAGTTCCCTACTCAATGCTGAGATCTCTATTTCTGATCTCTGAGAGGTCAGGGATATGCATTGCAAAGTTCAGCAGCGAAATTCAAAACTGATATGCACCAACAAGAGCATTTGGGCTCCGAAATGAGAAATTCGGGGGTATTTCAGTACGGAATGATTTTCTAGAAGGCCCGTATAGTTCAGCATTACCTTCAGAGGAGAGCAGGTCTGCTGGACTGGCCTTAGCCAGTGGGGGAATCAACCCCAGCCCTATAGAATCCTGTTAGGCTAACATTTAACTCAACCTGCACAGCCACAGTTTGCTATTTCACCAACGACCAAAGAACTATCATGACAAAAGGCACATAGGTTTCTTGCACACAGACTTTGCACAAATTTTCAACATATCTAGCTCAAGGTCATTTTACTCTTAACAGGCTCTGATGCAGTCATGCTGCCTTTAGGGCCACTATTTACCCACCAAATGTCCCTGGATGAACTACAGTGCATATGATTGTTTTTTCACTGTGTCGTATAATTTGTATTTTCTAGTATTTTGATACAAGGTCATTGTACAGTCTAATTATTTCAATAATGTTATCATCCTTTAAAGTTACCGTACCTTGCACTGGTCCTCTGTCCTTGATTTCTTTCATTATATCAGTTTCCTGAGAGGATGTGAGAGCAGCAACAGAGAGAGCAAGGGAAGATAACATTTATTAAATAAAATTAAAACTCATACTAATTTATCATTGTGTGGGCATATATATAGTATAAATATACCTTCATACTTGTATTTCTGCTGGAGAATATTTGGTTTGCAAAATTAACAAAACCTTCAGAAACATGTTTAAGAAGAACAGCTGCACTATTATGACTGCGTATTTTTTCCTGTCTCTAATTTCTATGGGATCACAAAGTATCAGCTTTAAAGAGATTATGTAGAACTGTACAGAGAAACTATAACAAATTTCAACTCTTAGGAAAATTTAAGGGCAACATTAAGGAAAATTTACAGCTCTAGTCTTGAAGTTAGGTGAACATATTTTAATATGCCAGATAATATTCAAACCCCAAAAGAGTAAAATTGTTGAGACATCGTATGAATTTCATGAACTTACTTTTGAGGACACCCTGTAGTGAGACGCACACCGGTATAACCGATTAGATTTTTCAAAAGCATTGGGACATGGCCCATTTGTATAGTTTTTTCCATATTCACTTGACACATAACACTGATTTTCAGCTGATGGCTCCAGGTGTTTGTTCCAAAATGATGGATAACAAGCATATGACACAATCCTGTTCAGATATTTAAAAAAAAAAAAAGTTGATAAGCTTGCTTAAGCATTTTTGCCATTTTACTTCAAGCTTTTAATTATTTTGCAACTGTGGTATTTCAAGTAATCTTCGGAAGTGTGAATTACACATACTTCCACTGGTGGCATTTCCTTCAAATAATATACATGATATTTATGATTAAGTTTCCATTACAACAGCCCTCTCCCCACCCTTCTCCAAAGAGAGAGAGGGTAAAAAATGTGTTTAGCACTTGACACCTGGTACATTCATCTCATTAATGATGAATGAGAGTTCACTCTGAAAAAGATCAATACATTACCAGTGTTGTCAATGGGCTTCATTTATCAAAAATGACTTGTGAAATGAAATACATGGAATACTGTTTGACATTTCTGAAACAATATACATGTTTCTGTGTTAATGCCATGCAGGCCTATGAGAGGGTTTGTTTTACAGAGCATAATAAAATATTTTGCTGAAGGAGAATATTTAAAATAGTCCTATAAAAAGCATTTGTATTTAGGTAGTTTATCAATTATACTGGACTTTGTGAACCTCAGGAACTGAAAACTATATTATTACACAATATGGAGTATAACTATGCTTGCCTGTGTATACTTAGTTGCCAGAGGTTTTTCAAGATAAGCCCATATGTGCTTCAGCTGTTTTGAATAAGAGATGGCATTTTGCCATTAGCATTTGGTGATAGAAAATCTGAGAACATCTTTTTCTTTCTGCCCAAAGTAGACCACATACACACAGTAGCACACTGCAGCTGTGTAGTAATCCAGATAAGATCTCTCACTGTGAACTGAGAGTCACGTTTGAATCTTTTCACCAACCACAGTTTCTGCAGTCTTGATTAACACAATTGAACAGCTTTCTGCTGAATCACGATTTTGTGTGTGCTGAAGCATCAGCACAGCAGTAAACATTAAAAACGCTTCAAGAAGAAGACCCTTCCAAAAAAGCCATAGAAGAAAAACAGAAATAGATATGAATATGTTTATATGCACAAATATAGATACATACATACAAAAATAATGTTAGAAACAAGCAGGATCCAGGGAAACTCTGCAGTGTGTTCCTATATTCTTGACAGAATTCATTTGAAGTCACATTTGTATGTTCAATCTAATGAAAATTTTTGTGGATTTATTGCATTTCTATGTTTGAATTGTGAGATACGAAAATAATCCTAAACATTAGATAGACTATGTTATTTGCAAGTTAGCTAATAACAATAACACCTTTCTCATACCCTGCAACTGCCAAGAGCCCAAGGTACAAATCAGATTAAGCATTACTGGGATTATAAGTACTATTTACGTTCATGTATAACTTTTATACCACTTAAAAATGAATTATTTCTTCCTCGTTCTTGATGAATATACCATTTTTGTTTTCCTTATTAGTTAAAATAGATGCTTTCATAGAACACTTATTTCTCCCAAATTATGACTTGTAACTGAAATACTTAAAACTAATGATAATTAGTAATAGAATACATATTTATTCTTTAATTAATGGAGGAAGACAAAGAGAAAGTGATGTTTAAACAGTGTTTCACCTCCACTTACAGCAGATTTCACTGTTAATTGGGGGTTTAGTGATTCTGAAAAGTCAGGTCTCAGCACTGGCCAGCCTTCATGGAAGTTTATGGAAATCTTTTTCTGATTTCACTGGGGATAGTTTAGGTCAGCACTTGATTTTTCTGAACATCTGTCAAAAACACGAGCTAAGTACACTCCAGGAATCAAAACAGCAAAAACTTTAAACAGCATTGAGCACCTGCTGTGATAATTTACAAGGTCCCACAGAAAATCAATGTGTTTTCTCCCTATTGCAGGGCCTGGAGATAGTGAAACAATGATTGCAATAAAACAATTCCTAAAAATAAGTCAACTGAAAGTATGAGGAAGCAAGGACTATTTGACAGCTCTCATTCAAAAGACACTTTTGACTTACGCCATAAATTTCCAACTTTTTCTCATTGTCACAGGTAAAGGGTTATGGATTACCTGATTAACTGATTAAATTATGAGTCTAGTAAATCAAAACAGGTTTGGGGGTTTTTTGGAGGGGGGTATTTTTGTGGGTTTGTGGGGTTTTTTGGTGGTTTTTTGGTGGGTTTTTTAGGTTTGTTTTGTTGGGGTTTTTTTGTTTGTTTGTTTTGTTTTGGGTTTTTTTATTGTTGCTCTTGATATTCTTTGGTCTTGGCTACTGTCAGAGACTTAAAGCTGGGTAATACAGACCTTTTCTCAGACCCAGAAATGCTGTTTTTGTGTTCTTCCACTTCTGTTCTACAGATATTTGGATATTTGCCTTAATGTGTTTATTTGTACCTGGAAATGTGGGAATGGGTTTTGAAATATCATTTGAACTTGAGGAAAGAAAAGCAAAATGTAGAAATGTTTATAAAAATAGGTAAGTAGGGATGCTTTCATGTGTAGTAGGTACTTTGATGACAAATCGATGATCAGTGACAAAAATACATAGCAAGCAAAGGTCTGTCATAGCACAGTGGTATTGTACATTATATTGTACAGAATAAAAAATTCATTATGGTTTTCACAACTGCCCTTCAGATTATTTATTGAGATGATCAGCTGCAAGAGGCTGGCGTATACAGGAGGCTGAGCAATAAGCAAGTACTTGGGAGTGTGGAGGTGAAAAGACAGTTTCCAGATGTGCTGTGTGAGCTGGGGTGCTGTGGCTCTATGTTTCCAGGCTCACATCAGACAGAAAGCCTGTTCAGCACACTATGGTCACACTGCTACTCAGGTCAAACATTGCATTCACACCAGAACAGGCTCCTGCAAGGGAACAGCTAGGTTGATAATGAAGTGCCTTGTAGAGCTTCAGCCTGCCTTGCTTTTCTTTTAAAAACAAGCTAACTCTTTTATACTTAAATTGCTTCCGCATAACAGGATATGTCACTAACCACAGTGCTAAGATAAAACTAATACTACATGCTGGCATATGAAGAATTTTATTATTATGGGGCTCATGGTAGTTCTGCCTGTACAGGGGTAACAGAGGGAATAGAAAACTAGGAGGTTGTCCTGTTGCTGCATTCTTTACAGTTTTTCCTCTAAAAAATAACATCCTCCAACTGTTGTGGAGATAATGCTCCTAAAAAATTTTCTCACTTCTCTTACCTACACCAGCAACTCTTGCAATCCTGTTTTTAACAGGCAAGAAACTAGTCCAGAGGGAAAGCACTTCAATTACTATCCCAGAAACATGAGCTACTGAGTATAATGACTGTTCTTCTAGTTACAGAAAAGTATTGCATTTAAAAATGCTTATAATTAAAATGTCAAGTTATAACTTTAATTTCTTCATGAATGAGGCCTTTTCCCTTAGCTCCCAAGGTGATGAGTGGCCTTTGCTGGGTAGAATCACTCAGCTGAAGGATCTCCTGCTTAAAACCTAAATGAAAGCTGGTTTAGTGTTGAAACCTGAGAGAAAAAGACAGAGGAGGAGCGCTCGAAGTAAACTCTCCCCTAATAATTCAAAATCCTTGTCGTATCAGAAATAGTTTGATACACTTCCAGAAAGCAGAATTATCACTTGTATAGTGTGACAGGTCTTTTCCTGGATCCTCAGAGTGCCATGTCAACTATGATACATCACGTCTGACATTCTTTTGTTCTTGACATGGTTTGTTTGGTTTTTTATAAATAAAATTAAAAGTTGACAGAGAGAACACCTGAGATCTCTCTGTCTGTCAGCTTCAGATATATCAGAGCAAGGGATGAGATGATATGAAAGCAAGACAGGAAATAGATTTTGGTATGGAACAGAAAGGAAA
Source organism: Zosterops lateralis (assembly GCF_965231275.1). Taxonomy (NCBI): domain Eukaryota; kingdom Metazoa; phylum Chordata; class Aves; order Passeriformes; family Zosteropidae; genus Zosterops; species Zosterops lateralis. Next base: position 89,807,704 of record NC_139764.1, read on the forward strand.
AAAAAATTCTGGTAATGTAAGAAACAGTAGGATTTAATTATATGGTACCTAAAATGCAGTTATTGAAATTCTCCTGGAAGCCATTTCCAGGCATACAAACTTCAAGGAGCTGACTGAAAGCAGGATGTGCAGATTTACCATGACATCATTTAATGATGATATGATGAGATGATCTGACCGTGATGAAATGACTGGCTCCATAGAGAATAAGTAAAACAGTACCTATCATTTACCTTTAGTGACATTTTCAGCACAGATTTCTGTGGTGTTCCTGTAGTTTATTGGATTAGGTAAACTACTCACAAGGTCAGTTGTGGACTGGCATGTTGATAGGTTGACAGGTCAAAGTGTCTGTTTATTAATGGCATTTCCCAGGAGACAACACAAAACAACACTTTTGCATCTCTATTAACAATCTGGACAGCCAGATGTAAGGCAACCTTAGCAAGTTTGTGGAAGGTGTAAAACTTTTAGGGAGTGATTAGTATGCATGGCTGCTGTTCAGAGCAGTGTTAATAGGCTGAAGAAATGAGCCTGACAGAAATATCCCAAATTTCAACAAAGACAGATGGCAAATCCTGCCTCTGAGCCAGAACTTCCCAGGTACTCGAAGGGCACTGCCAGTGTAGAAAGTTGTTTCACAAAGAAAGGCATGAGGTCCTGAGAAACAGAAAGTTGAATGGAGGTGAGCAATGAGCCCTCTTGGCAAATGTGGACAGTCAATACTGTGCTGTTTTACCAAGAACATAACCAAGACATTGTGAAAAATTAACGTTCCCCTCAAATTACTACTCAGCAGATGGAGCTGTATTTTCAGTTATGTGTTCCCTGGGAAAGACACTGGCAAACTGAGCAAGTCCAGTGGAAGGTACGTAGGGGACTGAGCTGAGGCAACTGAGCTTGTTCAGTCTAGAGAAGAGAAAGCCAGAAGAGTATTGATCATTCCTGTCTTCACCCACATAAGGAGCATTTCTAGAGGAGACAGAACAAAACTCTTGGAGATTCAGAGTGAAAAGCTGGAAGGTGCCAGTCACAAGTCCTACCAAGGAAAATGCTGATATAAGAAAAATAATGTTTGACAACAAGTCAAACAAACTGAACTGCTGCAAGAAAGGTTGTGGAACCTCCATCCCTGAAGATACTCAAAATGTGCCCAGGGATGTGGCCTAAACAGCCTGATCTAACGTCAAAGTCATGCTTAGAGCAGAATGTTGGACCAGGTCACCTCCAAAGTTCCAACCAAAAAAAATTTGTGATTCCATAAATGATTACATCCCATTTAAAAATTTCTAGCTCTTCATGGGGAATTTGATAGCTCTTAACTCTGCTTAGTCTGATCTGAAGGAAGAAGGATCTGGTACAGTCCTTAAGAGTGTTGCACTCTGGAACAACCTTGAGATGAGATGATTACAAGTTGCTTTATAGAGAAAAGACGTTTGATTCTTTCGAATATTCACAATGTTGCCTCATGCAAATGGTTGCTTACTGCTTACACAGAAGTTTTAAGTACATTTACGTGCTGTCTTATTAAAACTTAAGCAACTGATTTAATTTAAAATAATCTCAACAGCCAGATAAAATATTTACCCATGCATTTTCAGATATCTCCAGGCACCATCAATACTTCCACCATTACATCCATGTTGATTCCTGGTATCACAAGAGATCAAGTTCTGAGCAGAAAGGTTGTCTGTGATCTGACCCTTTGACTGAATGGCTATTCTATCTGCTGCAACACCTGTTTGAAAATAAATTTTCTGTTACCAAAACCAAAAAATTGCTCACAGCTTTGCATTTGTTTTTGTGAAAAAGGGACAGAAATATAACCTCAGTATTTTCAGCCTGTGCAGATATCTTCACTAAACAATACTGATATAATCTGTCCAGACTTTTGTGAGAGAGGATTGTGAAACTGCAAAGCATCATGAGCAACTTTGCTGTTATATGACAAATTCCTAGATTTACTGGCTATTATAAAGTCCCAAATATCTAAACATCAGATGAGACATTTGCATAATTTTCTTTATCATATTTGTAAATGCATATTCGCATCTGGTTGTCTTCATCATAAGAAACAAATACTTCCCAGCTTTCTGCAGCTGAATCTCCAAATCTCTTTGCTTTCTTTTTTACCTTTCTTTCCTTTATGTGAGGGGGAAAAATATTTTTTAAAAGAGCAGTCCTATGAAGAAGAAAATTAAAGACTGAAATATTGGTTTTATTGCAAAGAATATTTGGAGAGGTTCATATTGAAGTGTAAATGTAGGACCCTTTGTACCTCCTTCCCTTACTACATAAAATTATTCATCAGACATAGATACCTTATCTGAATTCAATCAGATAATTGTGATTCTTAGTATTTATATATTTATGAACTGATTTAATGGCAGACTAGGTTAACTAAGTTGTGGGTGAAACTAAGGTACTTCTACTTTCTTTATTGAATGACAAAGAAAAAATCATTAACCCTCACTGCCAGTCATTACCTGTGATTAAATTTTATTTGTATTAATTTTAGCACCACATTTTTGAATTTTAAAATATTTTTTAAAAAAAATCTCTTGAAATCTAAATTCCCATCAAAATCAACAATAACTTGGGTGAACTCTGAGGAGGACTTCAGAAAAGAAAGTTTGCTGATGTCACGTGACAACTGTATTTTGTGCTTTTGTGAGGTTCCCATGATAATGAATCTATTTTCATAGGTATAAAAGCCTTTTACTGTAAAGTGTTGGGATACTTACAGAAATTATTTAATAAGAAAAAATTATACAGAGGTACTTGAGGTGCTGTTCATTGAGCAACAATTAATCTTGAAAATTCAGACTGGCACCTAAGGAACATGTGAAGGCATCTCACCCTACACAGCTTTGAAAAGAATTATGTGAATTAAAATGAAAATATTTGTTTATGGTGAGGAAAAACTAGACACAATATCTGCAAAGTCTTTCCCTCAGTGATCTCTGTACATGTCTGCAGTAATCCGCCAAAACACCTGTTAAAAGCTCTCCTGGTTTTCTCTCTTTAAAACTGCAGTGGAATAAATATATCAGAAAAAGAGCGTGTTCAGTCTGGTTTTTTCAGGGAGCTGGGATTTGCTGGCCTAAATGCACCTTTCCTTCTCTTACTGTTGTGATTTGAAAAGCATTTGCAGAAACCTGCACCTGTGAGGACTCACTGGCCAAATTAAGTCGTAAAGACTTAGCTCATGCTTATGTTACACAATTTTATGAAAAACAAAGTGCTGCAGCTTATATTGACATTTAAAGATTTTGGGACAATATAGAGGAAAAGTTGTAGCAGTTTTAAATGTTCCTATTTGGTAATAAAAGATGAAAAGCGAGCTGATACTATTTTGTTACTAACCACTACAATTTTCATTACATGTCTAATATCACTGATACTTTCAAAGGGAGTAAAAAGAAATATTACTTGCGGTTGAAAAAGCCCAGGATGCTCCACAGTTCCGCTGATCCAAAGGATCATGAATCCACTCAGGCCACTCATAAGTGGCTGAAAAAATTGCAGGAAACTTTTCTTCTGGAAGTGACTCTCCCTAAAAGAAAATGTAGAAGATCTGTATATGCTCAATTTGCTATTTTTATCATAATTTTGTTTGTAAAATTCTTAATTTTTAGACTGAGGAAACCTAAAGCATTGGCCCCTGTGACCTCCCAAGCAACTCTGTGTTGGTTTCCCCATGGCTGGGTGCTGGAGACCCCTGAGAGCAGGAGGGCTCTGACACTCCATTAGCTGAGCTGAAAAGCTGAGATTCAAGACTTCCAACCTGGATAACCTGATCAGTTCCTCTCTGATGTTTTACTCAAACAATAATTCCCTAGTAAATTTACTAAGTATGACCCAACTGATATTTTTGGAAAGGAAAGCCCTCTGCTACAAATAGCAGAGAATTTAAATACCTGTTACCCTGTTCTCCAGACATGTGGCTGTAGGTAGGAAAATTTAGTCACTGTGGGAGAGGAATCAGTACAGTTTATCATTGATTTGTCTTCTACATAGAGGTTATTCAATCTGAAGCAATTATTCCCTTTCCAGAATAAAAATCAGTGACTTTTCTTCTGCTTTTTAATCTGATAGTGAATTCATGAAAATTCATGGTCTGGTCTCTAAAGCAATTTGGCCAGCCGTTTCTGGCACCTTCATCTCTCAGCCTTAATTTATGTCCCCCTCCGAAGTCCTCCAAGCTTTGAACAGATATTTGCATATGCAAGAGCCATCTGGTACAACTGCTAATAATCTGCTCTGTGTTCAACATATAAAAACATTGACCCTTTTTTTTTTTTTTTTACTGTTGAACTTCATGGAATGATGGATTATGCTATGCAAGGAAATAAGAATGGCCGCAGAGAATTGCAATATTAGGCCATGCAATCAGTCTGTTTCAAAAAATTGTTGGTAACCTCAGTTCCAGAAGGAAATAAAATATACAAAATAAGATAATCTGTTCCTAAGCAGAACACTCACTGATGCTTCCTTCTGTAAGCAGGCTGATATTGTGAAGCCCAATGGCTTCTATCCTGTTTAAATTCCTTTTTTTTTTACTTAAATTTACTTATCTTCTAATTCTGGGTACCCTTGCTAAAGTTTTTTTCTAAATTGTTTTTGTGATTTATAATCATAAAGCATACCTTTTGCTAAGATGATTTAAACATTTGAGACCAGTTCCTTCAAACTATTTTAGGACTCTTTGGAGAACCAAATGTTAGCCCTTTGCCTGTATCAAGATCACTTTGTTCTGTACACTGTGAAACAGCAGTGCCTCCATCCAGCTCATACACCTGGATTTGCCACAGAAAATCCCCAGCTGAGAAAAAGTGGGTAAGGAAAAAGGAACCTTGTACCTCAGATTTATATCAGACATTAGGTTGGGATACAGTCCCAACAGGCAAATTGCTACAGTCTATGTGTACAGTGGTTGAGCAGGCTGGGCTGCAAGTCCTGAATCCATTAAGGAGTACTACAAGTTGCTAGGTCACTTCAATGATTTTGAAAGTCTCACCTCCACCTATACAAGGTCAGTAACTTTTTTAACCTTGCTAAAATATTAATCTTAATATTTTAATTTTCTTAATAATATTAATATTTTGATTAATCAGTTTCAAAATACTGTTTTTCAGAGTTTTATATACATGAGACCTGCAACATCAAGTGACACTCAGGAAGCAGTAACTAGTTTCAAGGATAACTTGACAAATTATCATTATGTCCATTATTAGTGAGTAAGCACTAGCTCAAGATTTACTTTGAAAATGAAACATAGAGGAGAAATCCCAGACAAATAGAATTTCTTTTATATGATAACACTGTTCACTACTAACCAGTAAAAAAAGCAGAATTTGGCAAATGTTTAGCCCAATTATTTGGGTAATGGCTTCTTACAATGCTTATTATGATTCCTTATTACAAGTGAGGCAGTTGAGAAAAGCAAAATTCCAAATAGATTTCCCATCTTGACAATGTATTACTTCGTGTTTTCCTAACCTACTGCCAATGTATTTACTAGCCTCATATTGTAAATCCCAGAGCAAATTTCTCATTAACCTTCAGCCTTGCCATATAGAAATGCAGGACTGATCTGTAGCCAGAAACGTTGGCTTTTTTTCTGGAAAAATTGCTACCCTGATATTGAGAAGTGCTTCTGGTCTGCGGGAAATATCAAGTCTAGACAACTGTTTCTCAATGTATGCTCCATGGACCAGCACCAGACAGCACAAGGCAATCAGCAAAATGACTGGTGAACTATTTTTAAACCTTTATATGTACTCTCTGCAGCGAAGTTAGCAGCCTGGCCAAAGCAGGAAGGTAAGAGGACATAAAAGTGCACTCAAATTTCAACAATGACTTCTTCCAAAAAGATAGATGACCAATAAAAGAAAAAAGGTCAAAGATAAGTGAATTTGCAAATGTAGAAATAGTTCCCGTGAGGGAAAGCAATTTTTTTTTTTTTAAATGTAGCAAAAGCATTCTGGACATCACTTGCTTTGTGAAGACCAAATGGGCATGAATGACCTTCAATTTGCAGGAGACCTACAACTGCTGAGGGTTTTTACTGTGAAAAGCCATATATCAATGGACAGAGGGTTTACTTTGTCTACTTTCCGATTGTTCTTATGAGTTTCTTGATATTTAGTTTAAAAATGGTGCCTTATTACTGAATTATGTATTTCATTATCTTGCTAGATGGCACTTAGGTGAGCACCTTGCTGCTGGGGGTGCAGACCTTACCATGCAATATACCTCTTGCCGGGACTTGTGCTGACAGAATACCACCAGAAGTGTATCAAAATGGTTTTAAAGATGTTGCGATTATTCTTGTGCTACATGGAACTTCAAGATGATTGCACTGTCTCCTGCAGTGAAAACGCCTTCTCAGATGGAAGAGCTTCAACTTTGTCAGGAGGCAAAAAGTTTTAGTGGTGCATTTAGGTGCTGATCTATCCTCAGGTCTAGCCATACTGTGCAACAGAGGGTCCTCAGCTCAGATTTGGTTCCATATCATTGTCTTTTGGGTATTCTAATCTATCATCATGTCAAACGTCCCTTCCAGACAAAAGCATCACTTTGTTGAGCAGGTAAACTCTTTCATTAATAGCAGAACTTTTAAAAGCTCTATGAGTGACTTCAGGAAGTTTGTGATTTCCCTAAGAATTTTGCAGAAGCTGAGAAAGTCATACAAAGAGTATTATTTCATATTTTTAACTTTTGTAAGTACAAAGATTTCCTAGAATCCCATGAAATGTATGTGATTCCAGCAACATGTAAGGAAGTCTCGCGATGACTAAATGCATGAATGCGCCAAGTTGGATTTCTGGAGAAAAGTGCATTGAATTTCCTTGGGTGTCTGGCAGTGCCACAGCGAGTTGGGTTGTGGCTCACAGATTTCAGAAGACAACAGACAGAAAAAACATGACTGAGAAATGTATCTGTGGAACAAAGGCTGTAAGAAGTGTAGCAGTGAAAATAGCTGAAGGAAGCTTAGTAACAATAATTCAATAAGCTCGATATAATGCAGGACTACTGAGTAAACAGCTACTACAAACTGAAAGGAGGAAAGGAATTATTATATAGAATTTCTTGAAATTCCCTTCCCTTTCCTGCTTTCCTAGGTGGGATTTGTATCACCTAGCTAGATACTTAGCAATGGAGGTGTCAGTCTCTGGGTTGGGTACATGACATCCTTTTTTTGCCTGTGCTCTATGAGTTTCACACTGTATCCTTCAAGGAAAAAAAACAAAAACAACAAATCAATCCAACTCTTTTGAGCCTCAGTGCAGTTTACCGGTAACTTGAGGCAGACAACTACTAAATATTGGAATAAATTCCTTTATGCCATTGTCTTACTTTGACCTGCCATCTTCAAGTGAAATGATCCTTCTTTGGCTGCAAAGAGTAGTCCAGAAAATCCTACAAAGCAAAACTCCAAAGCTTAATTCCTGTCCACTTCTTGCTCTGGCAACCCTTCAGAGTGTAATTTTGATTGACTTGGCCAGTCTGGGCCTGAGCCCAATGCCTCGCCATGATGCTGCAGGGAGCTGATGTTGTCTAAATCAAGGCAAAAGGGTTAGAATTGCTAAAATTATTGCAGAGACTATGCCCTCTTTCCCCAAAACCCATTCAAGTGGCAGCCCTGCACTGCTGTCACCACAGGGCCTTCTATCTTGTGGAAATCCTTCTGCCACTGATGCCTAAAGATTCTTAGCTTTATACATTTATATATTTGCAGCTTCATAGATTTTTAATATACAGCTGTATAATTTTTCATGGTTTCTCACACTTCAGAATAGTAGATTACCTTTTCTTACACATTCATGCCATCTTCTTGAAATTCTGTTTAAATAAATAGCCTTATTTTCAAGAAAAGCATTTCTAACAAGAACACTGTTTTACACCAGCACACAGGAGACGACAAAATACAGCAATGAGAAGCCCTTGGAGAGACTCCAAGGGGCAGGCACAAGGGTGCTAACCTGGGAAATTAGTCTCCTATAGGATGTACTTGCTAGATATATTAATTAATTCAACTTATAAAATTTGTGGAAATCCGATATTGGGTATGAGTAAAGATATTTTGTGCATCTGAAAGCTTTCATTAAAGGACTGTACTTTATTACCACCTTTAATATTGTTTGGAAAGTTTTCTTTTATTTGTAAAAACATCACAACAGATAAACAAACATCAACAATTGACTTCAAAGAGATGATCAAATGACATCACTTGCCTGAACTATATTGAAGGCAAAAAAAGAAAACTCCTGTTATATTTAATGCTTTTGCAAAACTTGCATCTATCTATTTATACTTTCACTTCTAATTTCACTCTGATGAGCTAATTCGGTGGGGGTTTTTTGGTCTGTTAATTCCATAAATTGGTCTCTAAGAAAGAGATTAAGTAACTGATCCAAAGCATTGGAAAAATCACTCTGGATTCAATGACTTGTATTTTTTCTTAAATTGCTTAACCTATACTTTAAGTACATAACTTAAAGTACATTTGCTTTGATTCAGAACTAATTTCAGCATAAATAGATGACAGGAAATTTAATTTAGCTGTCATGAAAATTGCCATTGCCAAGGGGTTTAAAAAGCTAGTAGTAGAGAACCATTTTATTTTGCAATGATTCCCATAATTTTGCTGTCCATTTGTTCAAAACCCAAAAAAAGCTTTCACAGCTTCTGTGAAAGATTGCTGTTTAGTCTCAGCTGTTAGCCTTAATGAGCTATGCCCAGAAGTATTTTTCTGTGGTTACCGCTATGTGTGCAGTAATTAGCAAATGGAGAGAATATGAAGCCATCTTAAGGAAGTAAACTACAAGGATAAGTTAATATTGCTGTAGAGCTTCACAGTGATTAGGATTTTCTTTCGCTCCTTCTTACTTTGATTTCTATCAGTAGGGCCAGACATTCTATGACTCTTAGAACTATTCTAGGAACATCATATTCAACATGGAAACATTTAGTGACAAAACCCTGAATCACACTCTTGTAATTGTCCATATTTCTTTTTCCATGTGATAAAGTTATTAAGAAAATTAGCAAGTGTACATGACACTTACAGGAGCTTCTCTCATATTCAGCAAAGAATGAGATGGAGGGAGGGTGCCCAGGCGCTTTTTGAAACCTTCTTCCACTGTCATTCCCCAGAACTGACTGTAGTTGTCAGCTTTCCATCTTCCTCACAGATGAAAACCAAAAATACAAGACCCAGGTTAGTGGTATCACTCATATTAACACATTACTCATTTAAGAGTATAACAAGCAAAAGCATCCAGAAATAAATTTTTGCAATTGCATTTCAAAAACTTGCATTCAATATGCATAAGAAAATATTTTCTATGGACTTTTCTACTGCAGATAAGTGCAGGGTGGAGCAATACAGCAGTATATGAATAGTGGTGATTTGGGGTCAGCATGACATCAGCCTACAGGACATGAGCATGCAATACTTCAGAGCAATACTGGCAAATGAGACACTCAGTCAAAACATTACTATTCTCTTGAAGTTATGCTCAAGTTGTGCTTCAGCCCAGATTCCCACAGAGGACTAGCAGCCTTGTGTAGTGAGTTACAGTGCACCTTCAAGCTCTGGTACACCAAAAGAGAGATACTGCAAACCCAGGAAAAACCCCAGCTGACACCTTCTGCCTGAGTTTTATACTAATAGCCACTATGAGAGAAAGGGCTTCCCATGGTTCTCTAAGTATTTCCTTGCTACTCTCAGGTGGACTCAACTCAGATTGCTGCACACTATTTGCACAACAAAAAAAGAACTACCCTTGCAGCCATGCACATTTGAAACACACTGAAATTTACTACTCGATAAGGGCTGAGTGGCAGGAGTGAGCATTCTCTTTACTAGTTTCTTCCTTGCTTTTGTATGAAGAGCAAGGAGTGGGATTCATGCTGCCCAAAGAAGCCTTATTGCTCTTGGTCTCCCTTGGTCACCACTGACAAGAGACAAGTTCATCCTCCAGGGGCCTAACTTGGTTGTTTATCCTAATTCAGTTATTCAGTTGGTTTAAATGTCTCCCATGAATTACAAAATGTTTCAGTACTCATGATAGCTTGAAATCTGCACAAGCTTCATTGGCACCCTAGATCCTGGGGAGGCTGCCCCTGTATCTCTGCCTTTAAACAGCCAGCAGACTCCCAAGTCACAGATCCAGTATTGGGGCCCCTAATCCCTGTGCACCAGCCAGGAGAATGAGATAGCAAGAAAAACACTAAGCCCCCAAAGTTCTGATAACTTGATCCCCGTTGCACCCATCTTCTCCTTTTCCAGCGCTACCTGGAGTCCTGTTACATGGAACAGTGTTCTCAAGGGAGCAGAAAAAATTACTTTAAATATCTATCCCAAGTAATAAACACAGTGAAGAATAGGGGAAGGTGCTGTAAATCATGTTTTGAGAGAAAATAAATTGTTTCAGATTTGGAGAATATTACCAGCATAAAATGTTCAGTATCTTTCAATTTAAAGCTTTATAATCTGCCAGTGATATAGGAAAGTTTCACAAATGCACACTTACTGTCAAATTCCTGTAATGTATTTGGAGAAGGAAGGGGTGGGGAAGACTGCATACCTTGTAATTTACACATACACAGAATGAGCAATACTGTGATGCATAACAAAACTTTAAAATAAAAGGATTCTCACCCATAATCTCCAGAATTGATGTGCTGAATTAAGTCTTGGCGAACAAGGCATATGTCTGTTGAACATTTCCAGAGACTGTTGAAACATTTGCTGAAAGGACAAGAATATCATTAAACGAAAAAAGGAATTGTCAGAGAAAAAATATGCACTTTAACAGCAGAAGGCAGATGGAGGCAGAAAAAAGTGTGAACAATATAATTGTCACAGAGTGCTTATGAAGATATACTATCATTTCTCCCTGCTTCACCATCTAATGAGTTGGAACAAGGTGGGAAGGTTTACAATTTGTGAGAAAGGACATATCTGAAAAATTTTGCTTCCATCTTTGTGAGATCAAACCAGGGAATGTAATGTTGATGTTGAACTCCTGAAAACATGTGATGATTAGAGGAAGTTTTACTCTGGAAATCCAGAAAGGGTTTTGTGGCCCCAGACATCATGCTCTAAAGGCCCTGGACTAAAGTCAGTGCAGTGGAAGCTCCAGCCCTATTTGGGCAGGGCTGTAGCCCTGGGATTCCAGTGCCTCCGGTGTAGGGCTGGTTTTTGGAGAGGCAAAGCTCAGGCAGCCAGTTTCCAGGGCTGGCAGCAAAGCTGCCCGCACTGTTTGCTTCTGCCCCAAGGCAGAGAAAGAGGTGCGCAAACAATTCACCCTTTTCCATATGTATGTATATATACATGTATATATACATATATATATGCACTTTCCTTATAGGTTAATGTAAGTTCTCATTACTCATGCAAAGAAAAACACACGCACACACACACACACAAAAAAAAAAAAAAAAATCACAAGAAATCAAAGCCAAAAACCAAAACCTAAACAAGCAAACAAACAAACAAACAAACAAAAAACCAAGGAGGAAGGATTCCACAAAGTTTAATGACATTTGTTTGATCTGCATTCAGGTCAATGCCCAAGTCTAGACTGAAACTATTTCAATTTAGGTTTGACTGAGCAGGAGCAGAACTAGGACAATGATGAGGAAATTTTAGAAGTCTAATATGTATATATTGTTAAGAAAGTCCAGTTTCCCTCTTGCTGTTCTTCTAAGTTGACTGTAATCTACCTCCACGAGACCTTAATACTTAGCACTACTTTTGCAGCCATTTTGATTTGATTACATGTTTAATATAAAGATGCTCTCTACCTTAATTCCTGTTTCATGACATATGCTAAATAAAATTCAATTTGCTGTTCTCTGAAACATTACCAGGAATTGCAGTTGTCTTTAATTATTGTTCCTTCTCCGTAATATCGGCCATCTTTATAACAACCTGCCAACATAACATATAGATGTGTGAAAATAAAATAATTCTTCAAGTGAATTACTGAAAACTCTTGCTACTATTGTATTAATTGGTTTTATGCATTATGGTTTATGCTTGAATTAGTTAGTTGAAAGTCAAGAACATGGTTCCACTATCTTCCAAGTAATGAAGGCAGTTTAATGTATTTTATTTTTTTAGGAAATAAATTATCATTCATAGTAAATAAACTCAGTGTCAGATTCCAAACAACCATTATTATTATTATCTCTACATACAAATAAAAAATTTCTTCAAATAAAGGCAAGTAGTAACAAGAAAATATTTCTAATAATAATTATTTTCTAACTGGCAATTAAAATAGAAATAAGTCTTAACATTTAGAGAATTTAAAAAACTAGTGAATACACCAAACCTATTGTAATAAATTCTTTTTCCTTGCCAGATTTGCTCCTCTTTGAAAAACAGACAGATCAATTGCATTTCAAGGAAAATGTATGTTTCATGCACCCTCCAAAACCCACTATAAAATGTAAATTGAGCGATGAGTTCTCAAAAACAATTCATTCCTTCCATTTTTTTTTTTTTGTTTGATAACACTTCACTGAGAAAAGATTTTGTTTGTGTTTCAACATCTTCCACATAATTTGTTTCATTGGTGCATTCGATTGTCAAAGCTTCAGTGGACAAATGATCCAGAATGCCTGCACAGGGTGTTGGATTGAGCCAATAACAAACATTGTACATTTATCACACAGGTCTGTGCTTTCCCACCTGTTCTGATAGTACAGCCTACAGATACCATGTTTCTTCCCCCACTGAGAAGGCTTGGACTCTCTTTTCCTCTGTTTTCAAGAAGCTTTAGTATACCGTTGACTTGCAAATTTGCATAGTACCATGGTTTTTCCCCCAGCACGAGTGTGAGGAAGGCCATGACCCTCTCATGTCCAGGGCTGGAGTTTGTCTGCACAGATCCACACACACAGAGGCCTCAACTGCCTATACTTCCTTTGTTGCCAGGACAGAAACACGCACTGCAAGCCCTACATAATTTCATACCAAAGTGCAGAAGCGCAGCAGAAGTGATGTATTAACTATAAATACTTAATTTATTTCACTGTTGTTAGTTCAGCAGGCTATGGGAGATAGCACAGGTAAAATAGATCCCACCAAGGCAGTCTGAGGCCCCAAGTGTCTGCTCTAATCCAACTTCTGCTAAGAGCTGAGATATTTTTCACAGAATACTCAAAGCAAATTGTTTGTCACAGTACGTCACAAAGTCAGCATCAGACAGTAGCTGGAAGGGGGATCAAGCAAGTTATTTCAAAACTATCAAGAGAAGGAAGTATCGACGCAGCATTCAAGAGATAGAACAGACCCTCACTGGAGCTCTGCTGGCAGGGCTCATTGCCTGTGCCCAAGATAAAATTCTGGACTAGTACAGAAGCAGCTTTATAATGATGTATGCTTAAGGAACTGAAGATTAACACCATGCAGTTTCTTTAGCCTAGCCAAATTAGTATTTTGGGGGCCAGGAGTACTGCCTGAGGCAGCAGTGAGACAACAGAGATATCTAAGCTAAAAGACACATGAGAATACAGCAAAGTTGTCTCATTCTGAATGTATTAGATTGGATTATTAATGCATTAAGTGGGAAATAAATTAATTTGAAGATGCATCTTGGTGACTTTGTGAATGGGATTTTATTATGAGAAAATCATTAATGGAAAGAAGAGAATTTGAGAAATAGAGACTTCCTTCACAGTCCAACATTCATATACCCTTAATGGTTCTTATTTCATTTGTCTCCAGCATTGGCATGAGTACTTCTGAAAATGAAATATCTTCAGGTTTACTTCCTTGTAGGTTAGACCTTATCTATCATGTAAAAGCAATCAGCAAACTCACTGGATGTCACTTTTACACCACCAACAGGGTGAGACCCAGTGTGTGGATTTTTACAGGGCTTTTTGTACCATCGGAATAACTGAAACAAAGAGATAAAATAAATAATAAATCCTGAGATGAAACTCAAAAAGTTCTTCTAACAACAAAATTTAAAATACTATTATAATAAAAGGACTCTGAACTTCTATTTGGTATCTAAAGCAGGAATGTGCGGTTTCTTCTGAAGCAACACATGAAAGCCACAGAGAAAAACTGAAGGCTGTGTTTATAAAGGCAGAGTCTAAACAGCTCCACACATTTAAATCAATACTGACCCCCAGCATGGTGCATATCCATGGAAGAAGTCACAGTGTAGCTTGTTTCTGCTGTACACTGTCAGTGAATATGTGAGGATCCAGAAATAAACCTCTGAGCAATTTTATTGCTGTACATTCCAGCCCATGTAAAACACTTCAGTTTATTGGTTTATTTAAAGAACTATGACTCAGGAGGCTCTGAGAGCAAAACCTCTCGCAACCAAAAGATTAAGATCTTCCAGGTAAAAAGTACTTTGGCATATGTGGTCTTCAAGTGCTTAAATAATTCTTAGCCTAAGGCAGAAATGTAGTCTCAGTTGCTAAAAGTCAGCTAACATACTTATGTCGTTTCTAATTATGCTTCCTAATTTGCTTAATCTTCAGGCATTTAGTCCAATCTGTGTCTCCTTTTTTTCATTCCAATTCCTCAGATATTCCAGTTCTAGAAAGAGTCTTTAGAGATGGTTTTGTTTGTTACTTTTTTGGCTTTATTTTTGGCTTTATTATTTGCCTTTTACCCTCTAAATTACTTACTTAAAGTATATCCAATAAAGAGATTTTTAAAACTTGCTGACTTTCCATCACTTTAAATATCAGAGAACTGGGACTTTTTGTGAGATGACACGTAAGATCATCTATAGGACAAGTAAAGCTACTCTAAATATGATGGATGCCCCTGACAGGTATATTAGGGTTTACAAAACAGCAAACACAAATGCAAAAAATTGGATTAAGAAAGCAGTAAAAATATTACCCCTCACCCATTGCTGTATCTAAACCTTCTGTTACGCTTCAGCTTTTAGAGGCAGACTTGTGACAGTGACCATGTGGCAAACTGCTGCACATTTTGTAGTGATTCAATTCCCTGAGACAGTTTGGCAAAGTAGACTTACCAGCTCTCAGCTCTGGGCAAAGATACAACTACATATTTATATAGAGCTTGCAATAGAAACCCCATGTCGAAAATAATATACACCACTGCACCAAATAAAAATGAAAAAAAAAAAAAAAAAAAAAAAAAAAAAAAAGTCTTCATTTACATAGAGCCCTAGAACACACTTTTAAATGGTTAGAAACACTTTGGAAAAAAAAAAAATGTGCAGCATTTCTCTCACTCCCAGTTATCAGAATTTGGCTGTGTGCTTAAGAGCACAGCCTTGTGAAGAGCTTGTGTTCTGAGTGCTAAACTACGAGCAGCAAGGTTATTGCAAAGAGACAGTTAATTTTAAAAAGTCACAGTAGTATTTTGTTGATTTTAGGCTTTTGAAACTTTGATACATTCTCTACATCTCTTCAGATTTGGTGTATTGACAGTAAGAAAGCTACACAGTCTTAAAATCCACAATACTACATTTTCTTCATCAGTAGAGATTTGGCCTACTCAAAAGCCAAGGGAGGAACAGATTTTTGAAAATTTTTTTCCCCAATCTTTAGTACTAAAAATAATTAGACCTAGTTTAGAGTAGTCCTGGAGGGACTTCCACTGCAAACTAACTAGTAAGAAACTAAAATATGCCACAAATCCTTGTTCCAAACACATCCCTTCACCTACTCCTTGTTCTAAGCACATCCCTTCATTCAGTCCCACACCTGAGCTGTCACCAGAAAAACAGTGCCCCACAGGAAAGCTATGCTGCATCAAAATCATTGCAGAACACCTCAGCACCATTCAGGATAACCTTCACTTTTGTTGATGATTTGTTTGTACTGATGGACACAAATATTTAGAGCTTACTGTTCACCTCATTTTAATCTGTGCAACCCTATTGAAATTTTTCGGCTTACAGTAATTTTGACCCAAAGAGGTTATTCTCTGAGAAGTTTCAAGTAAAACAGAGTTCTGTCCAAGAGGAGTACAATCAAATCAGTGCTAATGTCCTAGAGACAAAGAAATAACAGCAAGTATAATTCTCACTCCAGTTTCACTGTGTCTTTGTCCACTATGTCTTTGGTCATATTTTCAGGATTTATACACTCTAGAGGCTAATCAGTAATTCCACTTCTGTATATATTTTCACTGTGATGCACTAACTCCAGCTGAAGGTTTTCTCTCTACTTACCCCATGCTGGAGGAGGCCAAGGCTCCTCTGACCTGGTGGGCTCCACAGGGTGGTTGCAGACATCCCAGTAGTCAGCACAACAGTCTACAGGCCCAGGAGAGCCCGAGGTGCAGTACTGGTCACAGTAACATATAGCCCCTCTGGAGACAATGGTAAAGCTGCAGTCATCATCTCTTCCCGTGCAACAGCCTCGTATCCTGCAGGACCTTCCTTGATACAGACTCCTTTTAATCCTGTTCCACTTCACATAACCACTGTCTTCTACAGAGTAAAGTCCTTGGGAGACATTTCTTCTAGAATCAAGATGCTTTGCCATCGAAACTTCGCTGGCAATGCAATATAAGAGCAATATCTGAATTTTGTGCCACATTCTTGTGCCTCTAGGAGCCTTTTATGAGGCTCGTTGTCCTTCACTTTCTCAGCAAATGTTCATTTAAAGTTAAAGTACCTCCAGTTAGCAATCCAAAAGAAGGAACAGAAAGCAGCTGACTACAGTTTTCTAGGAAGACTCTGCATGTGTTAATTATTAGTCAGATATGTTGTAAACTTATTTAGTTGCCCAAGATACAGAGGTACTGGAAACAGAGCCACAACTATGTATTCAGCATTATGAAACTGGTGTGACCGCTTGCAAGTGAGGAAGTTTATAGCAAAGTTTCAAGATATACTAAATTTACATGATCCAGTATTTTAGTTCTACACTTGAGACTTCTAAAATCAAAACAATGTGAGGAATGAGTACATGGTGTCAAAGGAAGCTCTCTTTCTTTTTGTGTTCTCCACATGATTAGAAGACCTTTGACATTAGATTGTATCACATCTAAATTTTCCTTTCTGCTCAGCAGGGTGACATCACTGCAGTAAACTTATCCTGCATCCCCCATTTCAAGTTTATTTCCAGTGATCTAGCTCAGCCTCATATGCTTCACTCTTTTCACTGGTTTTATTATGGGCAAAATAAAAATAAAATAAATAAAATAATAATAATAATAATAATAAAACAGGTGATATTCAGTATAAACTGTAACTCAAAGGTATTCTTTTAAGGTTTGCATTTCCATAGTCAAAATTAACTTGGCAGTCATTCTAATTAGCATAATGAGTACTCACTGATAAGTGCTCATTGCTATTTAAAAAGTAAATGGTTGTATTTATATATCCACCAAAAAAAAAAAAAAAAAAAAAAAAGAAGGAGATTTCACAGGTAAGTCTAATAGCCTTTGCTACTTGATATGTAATCTCCAGGTTTTTGAACAGAGGGCCCAAAGAAATATACATGGTACTGTTGCCAAAAAAAGATTCAGAAAAAAGTACCAAAGAACTTTGAAGTTCCTAACAGAGATAGCACATAAGGCTTAACTGAAATAAAAAACACCACACATAATTTCAAATCTGAACAAGACAATTTAATTCTTCAAAGCTGAACAAGCAGAGGTAAAAACCAGTCATCCTTCTGTCTCCATTTCTTAGTAAGTGAGAGGAACCTGGAGAAGCTGATGGTGGGTTGTTTCCTAGGAAATTAAGGGGATTTTTCCCTTTGTGACTTCAGCTGGGCTGCTTGGGAAGGCACAGCATCAAAAGGCAGCTGCTTTTGAAAGCACAGCCGGTGTGGATGCATTGCCATGAATGGTAGAGACATTAAGAGGCAAAGTGTGTGTATATTTATATATTTGGGCTTGTAATCCAAACACTGAAGTCTTCAATACAATTTCTTGCCAGCAGTGATTTTATTGGACCTGCCTCCTACGCTGTCCTGGTCACAACTAAGGAGCTGCAGATGAGGGAAAATTACATCTGGCCGCACAATTTTTATTTTTCTTTCTTGCAGGCAATTTCCTGTGTGAAAGATAACAGAAAGACCAAGGTCAGCAACAGGCAATCACTGTCCATCACATTAACAGTACATAAATCTTGACCTTCAAATTTGCTCTGCATTTTTTTTTTGTTTGTTTGTTTGTAATTTAAAAATCTGGACAACCTCAATTCTGTCACTGACTGCAATGACGCAACAAATATAAGGGAGATGAGAAAGGACAAGTTCATGAAAACAGTGAAGTACTCTCTGGAAATTATAATTAATTTCTTTCCTTTACATCTGTGCTGTTCTGTCAGCTCCAAGAGAATGACCTCTGATTCGCACTGACATTAGCAAAATTCAAATCTTCTTTATATTACAAATCTTCAGAAATACTTTTATCTAGATACCTCCTTGCTCTGGACACATAAGAGAGAATATGTGGTAAATGTCTGTCTGTCTGTCAGATTAAGTGAACAGACATATCTCCTTTTAACTTTAAAGACCTGCTGATGATAAACCAGAGGCAAGGAATTTGCTTGGAAATCATTTACACAGGAGTTAGATTTCTTTTAAAGGAACACAAAAATTAACTTGTGCTCTAAGCACCTTTGTTTGGAACAAAGTTGATATAATCCATTTTTCCCACTTGATGGCTTCTGTTCAAACCTTAAAAAAACCCAGAAAACTATTCTGTTGTGCTTCAACAAATAGATTATTTTTTTAGTATTTCCTTCAGTAAGCCAAGCAGCTCTGTCTTCACTGTGTGAAACCATGCACTGAATTATATGTAACAATTTAGAAACAGCTTGACATGATCCTTTTCCTCCGTTAAAGATTAGCCTGTTCCAAGCATAACAGCTGTCCTAAGATTTTGAGTTAGGGTCCTGGTACTAGTTCTAGTACTTAGAACTTCAAAAATTTAACAATTGTTGGCACAGTTAAGAGCAAAAATGTTTGTCTAGTTCCTCTCTCAGCAGTTTTTGATGTTTACACTCAGCTTCAGGACACACCACACATTTGGCAGAAATTCAAATATTAATACCACTGAATGGTTGGTGGAGTAAAAAATTAAAAAATTAAAAAAGACGTTAAAATGTCCAAGAACCTCTTTAAAGCTGGACCAGGGTTATTTCACAGCCTTTCTTTCAAAAGCGGTCCTAATTTGTCTGAATGAGCCTACTGGGCATCATAAAAACCTCATCACCTTCAGAGAAGGGTAGAATAGCAGTGCCTGGCAAGACTCCTGGTGCTGAAGGTGACTCCCAGGATGGACAGCAGAGCCCAACCCACTAGGCAAACACCTTCCCTTCTCCTGGCTGTGACAAGCAGACTGGAGTCAAGCCTTGTGCAGGGGGAATTGCTGCACTGTGACCTTATGCCAGGAAAATTAAGGGACACTCAGCCAGTTAAGAAAGAAATCACAATGCCAGACCCCAGGTCAGTCATTTGCCAGGACTCAATGCATCAGTGAATCAAAGTAATTGCTTATCTCCAGTTTAAACTCTGCAACGATACTGTCCACTCCTTTCACTGAATTCAGATGGAAATTTAACTGGTGACTCCTGGCACAGAATGCATCACTGATTTTTAATGGCCACAATACTTTATGCTTACTAATCTTTTTTATTAATGGTTGCAATGCAGTGAAAGTTGTAGTGCAAAATTACTACAACAAAAGTATTATCCCACAATGTATTGTCTCTACTTTGTACTAATGGCAGAATAGGGTTCATCCTCTTAATTTGTGAATGATTAGTTCTTAGATGTGTTTATGTAGAGACAAGCTGTGTGTTAAAGTGATTTTCTCACTCTCAATCCAGTCTTTGAATGTTTGGAGTAGGCATAGGAATGGGGGGTGCCTGGCAGCTCATTGCTGTGGGTTGTTGCTGTGGTAGCAAGCAGTGCCACTTTTAATTCAAAATTTCAGGGCTGCCTATATCAAGTCTTATGATGTTAATCCAAGTTACACATATCTCAGAATAATGGTTACTTATGTGACAAATTTCATTAGATGTCTGAGTCCTGTCACAGTGTGACTTGTTATTCACAGTCTCTGGCACCAATTCTCCCAATTCATCAAATATTTGAGTCAACAGATTTAGGGCCAGAGGTAGAGGAAGAGCCACTGACCCAAATTGTTTATGCCAAAGAAATCCCATTCCTCACACACAGAGATGCACACACACTAATGCCCAAGAGTTCAGAGTCAACAACCACAGGTAAAAAGAAATTATTTTATAGGTGCCACATATATACATTACATGTATCATTTTTATTATCATTATTATTGTCATTATTATTATCATTATTATGTGGTTGCTAAGCCCTCACAGCCTTTTTGCTCTACCCACCACAGTAATTGACCATGCATATTTCCCATGCCAGCTGCATCACTTGGTCAACCTGGAGGAAGCAGATCCTATCTCATTCCTCTTGCCAGCCGTACTCTTGTGTTGTGCCAAGGTCAGCCCACTCTGGGCTCAGCCCAGTGAAGCCTGTGGAGAGTGGAGGACACTGTGCATGAACTAGCACAGTGTCTATGTAGTCATACAATTGCAGATGCTCTCCTAAAGGTGTTTTTAGGACTTACAGAATAGGTAGCAGCAGTCATTGTGGATCATACCTGAGTAAGAAGCTCTCAAGAAACACCATCAGGTGCGGAAATTTTGGCAGGGGCCCCAGTATAGGATGGACCATATGCCACCTTCATTGTGTCATCAGTGCAGACTCTTGTGAACATATTAACCTGTGCATGGCTGCATTTAGCATCAGAGAGGTGATGTTTACTGTGAATTTGCCAATCCCAAACCTCATCAACCGGTCAGAGATGAAGGAGACAAGGATTATACTGTATTTCATTGACAGTATGAGCTCTCAGAAAGTACTGTGCTGGTGTTGCAAGGAAGTTATGCACATATTGGTGTTCATCTCGATTATGTGCTCCTACCTGATCCCACCAGTGAATCTTAGAATCATAGGATCATAAATTTTGGAAAAGAATTTAAGATCACCAAGTCTATCACTGTGTTCTCCACTAAACCATGTCCCCAAGTACTACATCCACACACCTATTGAACAGTACCTGGCATGGTGAATTCACCACTAACCTCAGGAGCTTATTTCAATGCTTGGCCACCCTTTGAGTGAAGAAATGTTTTCCTAACATCCAATCTAAACCTACTCTGGTACAAACTGAGGCCATTCTTACCCTGTTTATTGCTACTTGGAAGAAGAGACTGATTTCCTACCTGGCTACAACCTTCTTTCAGGTATTCATAGAGAGCAACAAGGTCAACCCTGAGCCTCCTTTTCTCCAGGCTAAACACCTTCAGCTCCCTCAACTGCATCTAGTAAGTCTGTATCTTAATCCTTTTAACAGGCTGGTCCTCAGTGTTGCCTAGTTGCCACTTTCTGATTCTCTCCTTTCAAGGATTTTTTTGTACCTTAAGGTACAGATTTTTCTTTCCTTTTCTATCCCTGAGTTGCTACTCTTACCATCTTAACAAAATCCTTCTCTCTGTGTTTTTACTTTTCTCATTTTGCATAGCTTTAGCTTGTGAACTCCCTGACATTTAAGCAATTTTCTCATTAAAACTGAGTCAAGACCAGAGCTCTGTGCCACACCAAACCAGGCTTCGGATGCCAGTCAGTTGAACCCTGGGGCCAAGGGCTGCCCTTATTCTGATGCAGCATCTAGATTTTCTCAAGTATGTCACTGCCCAAATACACCTATTGTGCTGGACACATTTCCCTTCTGACCACTTGGGCCAACTTTAATTAGTCATTTTCTTGATAGCTTGAGTCGTAGCACATAGCAACAAAAGAAACATCACAAGAATCATGGAGGTGAACATGGCATATCAGACTGCAAGAGAAGTTGAGGCAAAAAGGGCATCATAAGCCCTCACCAAAGATACACAGCCATCATGATCCTGATGGAAATGTCTATTTTACCAGAAAATCGTTACTAAAATCAGGGTACAGGCATCAGAACCTGGACTAAATATATTACACTATTGAATAAGCAGCATCCATTAATTTTCTAGTACTACAGAAAAAGCAATCTCTTTCATGATGTTTTGCTCTTTATAACCTCTCCTTAAAGAGTTTTTTCCTCTTAATACTTTTTCCACTGGTTTCCCAGGAGAATTTCTAGACAGTAATTGCCAATATAATCTCAATTTTCATTCACAGATGGAAGTTGTTTGAACAGAGAAGGAAACTGTTTCTTAAAGTATGCACAGATAAACAAAATCACAAACCTAGAGGTAAACAAAAAGATTTTTCCTTTGTCCTTCCTCTATTCCAAGTAGTTCTTTCTCTTGCATGTGTTCCTTTCACATATTGGCTTCAGTCTATCTCATGGGTTAATTTAAACTTAAGCCGTGTGAACAATTGTCTCAGCTAGACATGATGGAATGGATTTGGGCTCTACAAAAATGAAAATCAAGAGGAAAAGAAATCTGGGGTTGGAACAAATTCAGAACAAAATAAATGCCTTGAAAAAAGGGGCAGGGAAGGCTTTTGAGAAACACACACATGGCTTTAAATATGATTTTTTTTCCCATTTCAGTTCTTTACTGAAACCAAGAAATACTATTAGGTCCTTAGTGGGTAATGTATTACAGCTTCTACAGTATTTTTAACACATTTATAGTTATAAATTTGTATGTATGAATTTTTATCTTTTTTAAAATTTTTTCTATACTTTTTGTTCTATTTATGTGTTGATGTCTGTCCCCACGAACTCTCTTGAACTCACTGAAGTGCTTTTTCAGGTTTTTTCCACCACCTGGTTAATAGTATGCAATTCACAAGATCTATACAGTTAACTTCTTTTATTTTTCTATTGAGAAAAAAAAAACAAAACAAAACAAATACAAAAAACACCACCCTTAAATGCATAGCAATCTTTTCACAATATTCTTAAAAATTTATATATTACCTATAGAGAGAAAGACTTACTGAATGCTGACCCTTTCTTCTGTTTTCACAGCTACACAGTCCAACAGTTTAAAAGCAGTCTGAATTGAAGTTAAACCAGGTCCAATAGGGCAAAAGGCTGAATAGCCTATAGACTATTCCATTTAATTTTAATGTTTTTCCTTATGGTGGTATTTCATAAAATAGTTAATCGCATTAATTTTAATGAAAACAGTAGGGATTCTCATTAAAATATCAGTCTTAATCACAACACATGAGGAGATAAAATGCTCCTGTCCTCTGAGACAGGGCTGCGATGCAAAGGTCCTGAGCATGTTGTCAGAGTCCCCTGAGGGGTGACTTGTGGTTCAAAGGACCAAGACACTGGGGAGAGCTCAGGTAGGTCATGCAAGCATAGACAACCAACTTCCTTAGATGTTCATAATGCATTTTGAAAGCAAAATCTTTAAGATCCAGGCTTGGACAACACCATGTGGAAGCATCCTAAGATCAAAAACCCAGCAGCATAAACCGGAAAGTAGTGTTTTTTCCTGGTGTGCCGGGAGCGCAGACGGTAATGCTGCCTGCACTCTCCACCTGGTCAAAAGGGCTATGAATATTGCGTGGCAGGGGAAAATCACTGTGCATGTTCACTGCTATGGGTGCTGACACAAATCTGAATAATCTCTGGACTACTTCACAAAATACAAGTGTCTGCATGGTGGCAAGATGTGACCAAGTTTAGCACACAGGAATATTCTTTTCCCAGCAATGCTGGCATTTGTTCTCAGCTATTTGAAACCCACTGAGCCAGATTTACAGGAGTAAAAAACAAGAATCACAAAAACCACTTTGCAACAAAAATACAGCTTTATTTAATTTCAACATTTACATTATTTCTAAAGAAAATATGCTGTGTTATATTGGGCATCACTTAAACCAGCAAGCACTTCAAGAAATGGTGTGTTCATGTGTGTATCTCCGTGGTTAATTATGCTAGTACATAAGATTATTTCTTGAAAGAATATTTGATTGTTATTACTGCCTTGTGACTAGCTTACCAGAAGCAATATTTTTTAAAATGGTGCTTTAAATAAGACTGGTGCTGTGGATTCCTTCTTAATACAGAAACAGGCTTCAAAATTCAGTTTTAGCTCTTGATCCTAATTTGGGGCTGAAAAAGAAGGATTTTTGCATGAACACAATTTGTCAAAAATACAGATTAGAAAGATGCATAGCACATACTGAGGTCACTTAGTTCTCCTAATTTATACAGCCTGATAATCTGGCTAACGAATAGAATTCATAGTTTCACAGAAAAGGAAAACAACCCTAAAGATATATTCAGCCACCTCCTTTGTACTATAGCTGTGGGAGAAGATGAGAGCTGGCCGATCAGATTTATCTTGTGAGAAGCTTGCCCATCTTTGCAGCAGCCTGAGGCAAACTCCTTTTAGAACTTAAATTTTCAGAGCTGTAACTGTTCAAATTCAAACTAAATATCTCTCTCTGAAATTTAGACTCATTTCTATTTCTCCTCATAGGAAATATGGAAAAGTGACTAATATCCCTTTGTAATAGTCCATTATGAAGACAGAAGCTGCTGTGCCTCTACTGTGTCCTTATTTCTTATCTTCTGTGTGAAGACGTTGAAGCCTTTACATCTTTTCTGAATTACCCATTTGTTTCCCACATCCTATGCCACTGATTTTTCACTATACTGGAAAAAAGAGCAATTATCTTCATCATATTAGAAGCATTCCTTCCAACATCTCCGCGAAAGCATCACCTCTTCTACTCAGGCTCAGTTTTTCCTCCCCTATAATCCTCAGGTTCTCACCTGCAGGATTACTGTCATTCTTTTTTTGTCTGTACCCTCCATATTTCTTTGTATTTTTCTTCAAATAATTCTATCATATTTATTTCAAGCCATTCTTGTAATGAAAGTGAATTTATTTAAATTAAAATCCTGTCTTCCATGCTGTTTGGAAGTCCTCCCAAGTGAGCATAATCTGCAAATTGGGTAAGTCTATTGTCCATGTCATTGAGAAAGTAATTAATGGCAAAATTTTATAGTGCTAGAGCTAGAAGACAGCATTCTGGAAGTCTATGAGATGTTCTCCCACACAGGAAGCAAATAACTCTTCTCAGAGGCCTGCTTTCCAATCAAGTACCTATCTACCTTATGTGAATTTAATTTAGTCCGTATCTATTCTGCTTGCTTAGGGATGTTGTGTGAGACTACATTGAAGATACACTGTATAAAACACATCCTTATATCTGCCTTGCTGTCACAAAAGGAAATGAGATCAACTTGATAGGATTTGTTTCTGACGTGTCCCTGCGCAAATAATCTTATCTTCTTACCATTCTCTAGATACCCACAAATATGTTGCTTAATACCTTGTTCCAGAGTCTTAGAAATGCTGGTAGGACTGAATTTTCTGTAATTCTTTAGAGTTTCCTTTCCTCTTTTGCTTAGACAGAACATTGTGTTTACCTTTCTCCAGTTTTCTGGGAACTTACTCATCCTGGTAATCACTACTGTTTGAGAAATTGTTTAGGTTAAGTATTTTAATGGTAAATTTCATTAGGCTGTTCCATCCTGAATACTCCAATTTACCTCAGTATTCCATCAGGTGTTATTTTCAATTTCTCTCCATGATCCTACTCTTAAATTCTTAATAATAATTGAAATAAACTTTTAGTCATAATTATTCTCTTTTTTTGTGAAACAAGGAAAGAGAAAAAAAATGCTTTTTTTTTTCAGCCTTTTCAGTATCACCTGTTTGCTGAACTGTCTTGCTAAGTACTACATTAAATCAGCTCTCAGAACAGTACATTATTTGCAAGGTAGTATTATTTAACTCTAGCAAACCATTCATTCAATGGCAGTATGTGGTTATGTGCCCAAATATTAAAAAAAATCATCTTATTTCCCTGACATCATTTCACAATCTAATTCCAGAGTATACCTCAATTTATTCCAACCATTTGATTGCATCCCACTTAAAATTAATTCTATTGTGACTTTATTCTGTCATGCTAAGAATTGGAATTCTGCATTGGTAATTATCAATAGAAAATCATTCACCAAATATAGCCATCTTATTATCCAAACACTGAATTTTGTACCTAAAGCATCCTATCATCTTTTCAAATAAAATAATAAAAATTTGATAAAGTGACACCAAAATAGTTACATATTCAAATTGTGACTGTAATCAAATTCAAAAAAATAATAATACTCACCATAGTATCTAAACAGAACCTCTTTCATTGGAAACCTATAGAAAAATGAAAATAAAAAGTGAAAACGAAATGAAGAGGAAAATAAAACCTGCAATATGTTATACAGGAACAGTTGTATAAACTGGTGAAGAACTTCATACATCACTTCTCTTTTTGTTCAATCACTGGTTTGCTGCACTCTTTATTTACAACTCTGCTTACTGAACCAAGAATAATTTTTCATTCATTGATATTCTTGAGGAATTCTTCTGCATGCAGCAAATTTCAACAGACAAGCATCACCTTGACTAATAGCACATCAGAGGGCATGTCAGATTTACATCTGTTTTCCACTTTCCACTTCTTTTTTGAACCTCGTGTTGGGAAGACAGAGCATGTGGCCACCCTGCATTCATATGACATGGGTGTTGCTTGCCTCCCCCTTAGCAAGGATTTTGCCAGCCTCCTATAACAGCCTGGCACCCAAACCAAGGAGTAGGATAGACTACAGGGTAGACCAATAACTATCTAGGACACTGGTCTAAAAAGATAGTATTCAACAGTTGAAAATCTCTTTCCAGGCTGTATTTCAGAGGATGCTAGGGTGACATCCCCAGCAGAGATCTGAAGAGCCTATATGTCCAGGAAATCTGTGGATGTCCCTAATTTGGAGGGTGAGAGAGACTGGTATGCCAAGGGTATGCTCCCATTCTGGAGGACTTTGCCAGACTGGAGGAATGGGCTAGTAAAAGACTCATGAACAAAGGCAAATACAAAATCCTGCATGGGGCAGGGGACAAGGAGGGATGGAGGAAGTGCAATAGTACAAGACAGTGCAATAGCACAGGACAGTCACTGACAGACAGACAGACAGACAGACTGGGTAGCAGCTCTGATGAGAGTGACATAAGGTCTAGCTGACGCCACATTGAATGTGCATCAGTCCAGCCATCTTGTAATGAAGGATAACCTCATATACAGTTGCATTAATTAGAGCATACCCAGCAGGTTAAATGAAGTTATTCCCCTCTGCTGGGCACAATGGGAGGCTGCACCTGTAATATAGCTTCCATTTCTGAGCCCTCACAATAAAAATAGCTTTTTGCTTTGTCAAGCAAGCAGAAAAAACCAATAGACAACTATCAGAATGGTTACAAGTGTTCATTGATTTGTGGGAAAGATGTGTGACAGATGAGGGGTGGCTACAGATAGCACTTGTTAAACCTAAAGAGTAGGTTAAGGATTATCTGTTTTCCCTTTCTAGCCATTTGAGAAAGGTTTAATGACACCTCAGGTTTTCATGGTGAAAGAAAACAAGGCAGTAAGTGGGGAAATTTTAATTAGGCATAAGGAAGAATGTTTTATATCATAAGAGTGGTCAAACACTATAGCTAATTTTCATCTGATTCTATGATTCTAATTACTTATGCATTACTTAAATATGGGATAATTTTTAAAAACCTTCTTTGGCCTACATCTATGTTCTAACTAGCTCTTCACAGCAAGTTCTTTTCCTCTAAAACTATTTCTCATAACTCCTGCCATTCTTTGAAGGGGACCAATAACAACAGCTGTTTCTTAATGCCAGGCAAAATTAGATTGAAATTGCATTTTGAATCATATACTGATATTTCAAACTTTCTCTTCATTATTCTTAAATTCCTATCCTTTCAGACTTCTAAATGTAAACTTATGATGTGGTTTTGATTTGAATTTTTTGCCTAATGCACTATTTATGTTGTGGTTTTACATTTGCTGAATTTTGTTTATTAACAGGGAGACAGGATTTTTGGGAGAAAAAGGCGAAACAGGCTCAACCTAAAAATAAACAGATAGATTTTATTAATATATACTAAGAAAAGAAAGAAAAGAAGAGGGGGAAAAAAGACATTTAAACACTTTCCCCTCCCACTTTCATAAACTGTTTACTTTTTTACTTAGCACAGAGAGAAAATTGCTGGTTTTTATAAAAGAGAAAAAAAAAGTTAATGTCTTTGCCCAGAGGGTTTTTTTTTTTTTTCTTTTTTAGCTAACTCCCAGAACTTTAGGGCTGCAGGTGATTGAAAAAGCAAAAAGAAAAAGCATGTTCAAAAACGCTAATAAATTACTTTTTTTTACTCTACATCTAATTTAAAGCAACTTAAACTTGGATCAGCTCCCCAGAGCTCTGGAAAAAAACTTTCAAAATTCTCTTCTCTTTTAAACTAGAAGCTCCGGCAGCCAAGCCAAAAGTGCAGCCGCAGTGCACAATCACAGTGCACAGGGCCAGCGCTGCTGATCTGCAGCTCTTCTCCTCTCCCCATGGGCAGGAGCCGGGGGAGAGAAGGGACACTGCCGGCCGGGGCAGCTCTCACACACACAGCGGCTCCTCCCCAAAGCAAAAAAAAAAAAAAAAAAAAAAGCCAAATTACTTAAAGCCTTTAATTTAAGACTGAGTCTCCAAAAGCGTATACAACACTTTTATCTGTCAGCCAAGCTGTCAATCTATGCTAAACTACCACAACTTATAAAACTAATATATTTACAGAAATTATTTTTATGCCACCACCCTACAAATAAAATTCTATAAATGCATACAATGCTTTTCCTTGTTACAGCGTGGTGATCTAATATGCCCTTTCAAGTCAGTAGACTATAATTGAAAGTTTTTTACTTAAAAAAGAAAATATAATTGAAGCTGACTTAAGTATTGCCCAAATACCTGTTGCAATATAAATTTCCTATTGAACATAAAAAATCTTAAAGAAAAAAAATCAAAACATTGTTCTGTATAAAGTAATTAGAAAGTAATTAGAAAGTTTGTCTGCTGATATTTAAAGTTTTAATTTGAGAATTTAAAATTTAGTGTATTGTTTGGACCTGCCTTTCTATTTATAAGTATCAGAAGGCAACAGTTTATTGTCTCAGTGGCCCATCCAATTTAGAGTTTAAAGGATTTGTCACAGCTAACACCTGAAAGTCTTACTCCTTTAGTAAAAGCTGTACGTTTAATGTTTATTTTCAGGGTCATTAAATTTTCAGCTAAATGAACTGGTATAAGTTTACGGAGAGAGCTTAGGGTTGAAGTCCTTGGCCTACTCAAAATAAACTAAGGGTGGTGAGACCATAGCTCCAGAGAGGAATGGGTAGCAATGTTCTGCCATACCAGTCTACACCAGCTCTCCACTGCTTGGGCAACAAGGCTGCAAACTTGAGCAAGATTGAAAGCAAAAAGTGAATAGTACACCCATGATGTGACATATGAGGAAAGCACGAGGAGCAGCAGCATCTTCTTCCCCAACATGTCTGGGAGGATTAATCCCAGTGCCAAATGGAAAAAGTAGGTGCTTGCATTAAGCTGACCTTTGAGTGGGAGTGTTTCCAGTGGACTTCCCTCTACTTCCATTAGGTATCTAGCACATCCCTGTCCTTGCTTCGGCAAGTTGGAATCTTTACAAGTTGAAACGGCATTGAGCAGTATGCAAGAGCTGAATATTACAGAATAATTCAGGATCCAGTGAGGAGGATGTTTAACTGGAAGAACATCACTTTGCTGTTGTAATGCATTTTAGGTTGGAGCTTTTGTTTAAAGTTTAAACCCTTTACATAAATTCTTTAGTATACAAAGACACTTCCATAAAATGGGTACATTTTCCTCCTTTATGTAGAATCTATCAATGATTAATGCTATTGTTGGCTTCTGAGCAGGGACATTCCTTAAGTAAATAAAGACTAAGAGCAATGCAGAACAGAACTTTGGACCTTATTGACACTTTCATAGAATTTCAGATTTCAAGAACTTTTGCTACTTCGCACAAAAAGTCAGTAAAATCCTGTTGCCACTGAAGTCGATAGAATCAGCTTTTTCTCATGGGGTCTTTTTATGAATGTTGACTTCAGAAATGTTATTGAGTTCTCAAGTAAATATTGCAGATCTTCCATGAACAACGAACAGATAAAACTGAGTAATTACTTCACTGCAGCAAAAGATTAAATGAACCTAAAGTAACTGTATTGTAACTAATTAGTCATTTATTAGTAATTGTAATTGTAGACTTGGGATTTTGTAAATCACAGATGAATAAGGGTAATGAGGACATACTTTTAGACCCTGCACACAATCGGTTTTTTTTAGATTATACAGGTACATATGCCCCATGTTCTCTCTAAAGGTTCTGACTCAGAAGGTTCTGACTCAGTAAAATTCTGAGACTGATTACACCATTAACACATCACAGCCTGGGCAAACACTAGCTTTACTTGAAAGGAAGACATTAGATATCAGAAATTATCGGTATAGTGCTTGTCTATCTTTCAAAGAGTATCCTTCAGACTTCCTCCATTTAAAATGCACTGCTTGCAGAAGAGAATTACACAAGGAGGAGAATATTGCTTATTTATTTTCTTACTTTCACGGAGAAGTCACAGGTCTTACTCGGTACATGCCACAACAGAATGACGCTAAAATTACACAAATGCTATTCTTCTGAATACAAAAGTACCTCTGTTTGTTTGTTTGTTGGTTGGTTTGTTGGTTGGTTGGTTTACTATTATTATCTCCAGTGAACACTTTGCTTTGAGGAAAACAACACAAATTACTAAGAAAAAACTAGCAGCATATTTCCTCCATTTCCACTCTCACTCCTTCTTAGAGGTGTTTACATTTCACAGAGCATCTGCCCATCCATTTGGGGTTTTTTGGAATTGCACAAATCACACTTACTTTCTCATTATGAGGGAGGAACATTGCAGGAGAAGTTAAGTATGAGCCTATATATAATTTGAGATAAAGAGAGCAGATAATAATTTAGATAACATAGGAGAATGATCTAAGGGTCTTATGATAGCAGTAAGAGTAATATTTGGATTATGACTTGGCAGATTTTTTCCTAATCAGTTCATCATCCAAACAGAATTCACTGATAAAAAAAAGACATATTAAATTAGGTGGGGATTTGTGGGTTATGAAACTCATAAGGTGGAAAGTTGGTATAAACTGTTCCTAGAGACAAGATAGGTTCCCAAATAAAAAGGAACAATGTAGATGCCTGAAAGATGTTGTGACTTTAAAAATCATCAACCAAGAACTATCTTGCTTTTTTTAATTCACTGGAAAGGGAAAGCATTATTACATGCAATTCTGAAAACCCAACCACACAAAAGAGAAAATGGTGAAAATGTGTTTGTTTTTCAGAAATGGTCAACAACAACTTATCTCCAAGAAGCCACTACCCTCAGGTCAGCTAAGAAGGCTGTTCCAAATAACCTCCTGCTAGTTCTGTGTTGCTCTCCTGTCCGTCTCCAAGACAGCATAAGTGTTGATCTCTTTCTGAATATCAGTGCTATATACTTCCATTTAAAACAGTAGATCCCAAAGATATCAAAATGGCTTTGCTCAGTTCTTCTTGAGTGAGAATGAGAAAAGGAGATCATCTCCAGATGCATTTGTGTCTTCTCTGATACCCATTAAACATACAAAGAGATTACTCAGTCTTCATGTGGCCAGCATGATGTGCCCTGGTCACCTCCTCCTGCTAAAAATGAGATTAAAAACCGGGGAAAATATTAGATCATTTGCTCTGTACAAGTGAGTTGAACAGCTCTATGAAAAATGTTTTCTTTGGTTTGTAATAGAGAAAATAGTAAATGTGTCATCTCTTGATGTGACTTTCTGAGCAGCTTATGGTGAGCCTGACACAATTCTTACTGATATTTCTACATGGACTGGAGTGCATGACTGTGACCTGCATAGTCATAGCTGCAAAATACACATTAATGACAGGGCTCAGGGAACCAGCACAAATAGCTAGCTTGCTCAGCTGTACAAAATGGTATCTGACGCTTTTTTTCAACTTTAAATGATTTGTCTCTAGCTAACATTATTATAAGTCATCCAATAAGAGGTTTATCAAAGGAAATACAAAGCATATTGATAACAGCACTTATAAATCTTCTTTCCCATCAATTGTGTTTGGTCCTTATAAATGCAACCACAGTTTCATGAGATGTAGTTGTTCTACAGGTCATGGTACAAATTGTTGTAGTACATTTAAGCTTTTTTTAAAAAATGTAGATAGAAATCCTGTTCAAAGTGCTTACTTAAAACATAAGGGAACTTTTAGAAGATGGTTCTAATATATTTTACCTGCCTTGGAACAGATCAAGTTGGCCTCTAACTAAAGGAATTTTGCACTTTTTTGTGTCAGACTTTACTATGTCAGTACAACATCCTTCACTTTCTGAACTGATCTTAACAATGCATCAGTTAAACTATGTGTCTTGTCTCTTAGAGAGTTCTCTTTGAAAATATCTGTCTTTCCATTAGATTTGCAAAATTCTTCCTCAATGTGCAAATTGTAAAGCAGTAGGATGAGAGACAAGGATCTAGCTGTTTCCTTCCCTCTGTTTTCAAATACATGAAAATCATCTGCATCATCAGAGGCTGAAAATATATACACACACACTTATACAAATACACATGTATACATATATGTATATATATATATACAAATTTTAGAGTTCCTGGTGCACTGCAAATCTGCTTAATCTCAAAACCAATTTTATTCTCAGAACTATGTAGTCTCTCTCACTGCCTTCTAATCATAGACCATTATTTCAATAATATTTCTGAAACTTTACTGCTGAGATGGAAAAAAAACAACCTATCTGAGAAGATCTGAAAGGTATTTTTGGTCTAATTTCACTTTATGAGGGCATTTTGGGTCTTTCTTTGAATAGTTCCATAGCAGACAGTATAACACCTGCCTTTGAGAGAATCAAGGAGTGGCTCCTAGGAGGCAGAGGAAAGGGGATTGATGGTGTAGAAACAAGCAGAAATGTCAAAGGCAAGGAACAAAGGAGGAGATTTGGAGGGCTGTGATGGAGATTCAAACAAAAGGAGTTATGAAAGAGCTCCAAGTCCTCGACACCATGCGCAGAGGCCAGGGATGCACATGAAAAGAAGAGGCTACTGTCATGCCTGAACACTCCTGGTGCAGAACTGCAGTCTATTGATCCACCCAATAAGTGAAATATCAACCTCTTTTTATTTTTATCGTTTCCCCCTCCCACTTTTTATTTTTCCAGTGGAAACTGAGATAAACTGTGAGGATATAATGATATGTTATCAACAAACTCAGAATTCAAGCAAATCCTCCACATCCAAAATGTGAAGGGCTTGACCCCAAAACTCCCACAACATTTTTCAAAACTGAAAGGAAATTAATCATTTGGTAGAAATGATTGGCAAATATCAATTTCATTTATTTAAATTATCATATTGCTGTTTTCAGATAAACTAGAATCTAATTTAAAAATAATAAATTAAAAATAAACTGTTCATAAATATGTAATTATCATTCTTATCTGCATTTCACACTCATTAAAAAACTAATGAAATTATTGTGAGAATGCAACTGGTAAAAGAGGTTTCGATAGTAAAAAATTCATTCTTGTGTCATAAATGTTCTCATACTGTTATTATTGGTACTAAGTTATGCCTTCATAGGTGAATTTCTAAAATAGTATTGAAAATGTCCTGTAATGGGCAATGTCCTGTTACATTCCAAAGCCAGAGTAAAGCAGTTAGTTGAATTACATATGTTTATTTCAACACTGAGGCTATAATTCATCTTCCTGCTTGTGAACTTGTTGGAAAAAAGGACTTGCCAATGTCAGCTGAACCTTTTAAATTTTCTATATGCTCTGTCTCAAGAGTAAATTGATAAGGACTAATAGATTGCTTCTGCTTTCACTGAATGAATTGTCTAGGGTGGTAACCACTATGGTCCTAGAGTTAAGGCATATAAATGTAGGAGGGAATTGACCACTGAATTTACAGTTCAAGAAAATTTTTATCCTTCTT
The DNA here is from genome assembly GCF_965231275.1 of Zosterops lateralis. Taxonomy (NCBI): domain Eukaryota; kingdom Metazoa; phylum Chordata; class Aves; order Passeriformes; family Zosteropidae; genus Zosterops; species Zosterops lateralis. The sequence continues at coordinate 89,841,701 of NC_139764.1, forward strand.
CAAAGCAAAAAAAAAAAAAAAAAAAAAAAAAAAACAAAACCAAAAAAACTGGCACTGAATTTTGATACTGGCCAAACTTGAATTATTTTTTATGTTTTCTTGACTGTCCTTTATGAAATTCTCAATAACTAATTATCCTAAGTGCTTCTGGTAGCTGTTGTAGTACCTGGTATTTAAAACAAAAGCTATATCAGTGACTGAAAATTGTGGAATGTGTTATTTAAATATGGCTGCATAATTTAACAAACACCATAATTTAACCATTTCCACTTGCTAACATCCCAGCAGCACATATGAGGAACCTGAAGCATAAATGTTACAGTTATTTCAAATTCACATAAGCAACACAGTTGGCAAAACAGCTCTGGGTTTTTTTCTTCATTTATCATTAAGAACAATTAGTGTTTATGTAGTCTCTGCACTGGAAAAAAGCAAGTTTGGAAGCTCAGCACATTTTTACTGATCAACAATATGGGCTATGCAAATATAAGATAAAACTAGCATGCAAATGGTTAAACCCAGTAAATGTCAACTAATTACCTCCTTGGATACGAGCATCTCATTTTCTGGAATAGGCACCATGGAAAGACTGGGCTGCCGAGCCAAGATGTCAGAGGTTGGAGAGAGCACGAGGTTAAACACAGGAAAAAGAAATCCATTATCAGTTCAATTTCTATATAAAACATCACTAAAATTTAAAATTAAATCAAATACCCTCAGACATACTCAGAATAGCAAGGCAATTAGATCTGTGTTCAGCAGACTCTTACTACTCCTTTTCTGTATTAAAATCTATTTCAAGGTATGGGCTGTTTTCTATTATATTCCCATAATTAAAAGGGTGGGGAAGGGATAAATCCCATTTGAATTCAAAAGAGGCATCTCAAGTAAAAATCACAGCAAAAGCACCTACTTTATGATAGATTCAGTATGAGATAATGCACATAAAGTTATTTAAAACTGCAACCATATTTCTGTCACTTTGAATATCTGCCTTCTCAAATCTCCTCCAAAAGAGCTCTCCTTAGTCTGAAATTTCATAGACATAAATCATGCAAACATTTCACTGAAAAATGCTGTATAACAGTAATTAGTATGTGCAGAAAACTGTTTTCAATCTTGGTAACTTTCTAGCATTTTGATTATTATATATCTTGCATCTGAGTAGTGAAGTTTGATGGCTGTGACTCAAGTGAAGAACCATACCAACTTCAATGAGATTTTAATTAGAATGCAGGTAAATAGATCAGCTGGAGTGTATAAAGGCAATGGTAAGATCATAAGCTTGTGACATTTTCTTAATGAGTGACACAGAGACATCATCTTAAAAGAAAAGGTTGCTGAAAGTTTTGGGATTTGGGTGTTTGAGAATTCTCCAAAAGATTGGAAGAAGCCTGCTATTTTCAATGTATCAAAGGCATTAATTTGTTTTGGCATTTAGATCAAATAGTAAATAATCAAATTATGTGTTTCTTAAAAATATTGCTGTTCTAAGAAAATTGATTTTTACACTGTGCTTTTTGAGAAGCAAAACTGATCTGCTAAACTGGCCATGTACACAAAGAAATATACTGAAGTGGAATTTACTCTAATTTTCTGCAATTACTTCATGGATATTTCTCTCTTCCTTTGTAAATTTGCCCTGATTCCTTTCCAGAGAAGAAGGAGTCTACTTTAGCAACAACAGAAGCTTTGAGCCATTTAACTTCTTTTTTTGTGATTATTATTCCCAAAAATGAAAAGGGAAGGGAATAACTTTAGGCAACAAGTTTATTTATTCTATAGATTTTACGAAGGAATAAATTTAGGCAAAAGAAGGGTAAGGAAGAGGTAAGGTGCCTAGATCCTCTCAATGGCAACATCCCTCCCTCTGACACTCATGTGTCTCCCAGTGTCAATCTGGCCAAGGCATCCCCCAGACCTTACACCACCACTTGCTGCAAGCACACACAGGAGGTGTTTGAAGGTCTGCACAGAACAGAAGTTCTGCTTCCAAACCCAGCATCCCATGATCACCAACACTGGGCAATCCTTGATGACACACAGGTACAAAGTTGTAGGAACATCTGTGGCATCTTGGCAAGTGTATTCCATTGAAAGAAACCCTAGAGTTGAGACATTCATTGCCTCATCAGAATATGGCACATCTCTATCCCAGGCAAAGTAAGAAGGGTCAGCCACAAAGAGAAGGAAAGTATTGTTCATATTCTGCTCACTTTCCGATGTATGCCTAAGCCCTCTGAGAAGAATTTTCCGCTGCTCGCATGAAACAAAAGTCCCCAGTCAGTGACCTGAGAATGCAACAGCTCTTTTTCTCAATTTACCCAAAGAGCAAATCAATGAACACACTTCTATTGTGTTATCTCATCCTGGCCTTTCTTGCTGGTATTCACTGCCTGCCCTGTTAACTTGAAATGCTCCTATGAGTCATGATTCTGCCTTACCTTTTTTCTTCAATATGAGGTCTCAAGTCTGTCCTTAGACCTGACAAAAGTAATTATCTTTTTTTTTTTTGTCCAAGAACTACATTTTCTTCCCTTATTTTGATAGCATCCTCTTTTCAAACTAAAGAGCCAAACTGTGTGACAGCCTCCACAGAAAGGAAAATTATTTCTATTTTCTGGAGAGACACTCAGTATTAATTATTTTGGATATATTTAATTAAAAGAAGGCAAGGAATTCACCAATTAATAACAAAGAAAAATAGTCAACAATATAGAGTTCTCGCAGTTTCCACAAGGCTTCTCTGACCAAAAACCCTTCAAGTTATCATACAAGAGTCTATACTTTCTACTAGTCAGGTGGGTCTAGCCTTAAGGAAGTCACAAATGGCTCATTTATAAAGAACTTTAAGTAGTACTTTAATAGAATACTTAGTGAATACAGAAAATATAAACCAAGTGCTGCATCCCTTTTCTGCTGGAATAACACTTAGTCTTGCAGTTCCCTGAAAGGAAGGTGTTCAGATCGTGCCTGAAATCATGCAATTCTGCCTCTGCCAGCTGCAAAGGAAACAAATGCCTTGGCCTGGGTGACATCATCCCAAAGACCCAGATGCTGATTATCTATGTTACTTCCATCAAGGGTCAGCGTAAACCAAAATGTGTCTGCCTTGCAGTAGAAAATGTCCCATATCTGTCCCGAGTTTAACCAAAAGGATACAGAATCTTTCCTTCCTGACTTTTTCCTTAAAAATATGATTTTTTTGTGTTCTTGACTGCACTCAACACGGTCAACTTAAAAGTACTAGAATATGAAGTAGGCAGAATGAGGCTGGATTAGCCCTTTCTTACTAGACATTGTGTGGCTATCACCTCTCAGAGTCATATAGGAATGTGCTTGTCCATCAGATCTGAGGTGTGAATGCAACCAGGATTTTGTAATTCTTATGGGTGTCTAGTTTCAGTGAGACCTCATTGAACTCTGTCACTAGCATTCTTTAATCTCCAGATCAAAGCAGCTGGCAAGAAGCCCTATCTCCTATGCAAATGATAAAATACTGTGTCTATTGATGGTGGGAGATGAATATTGCTTTTATAATTACTACTCTTTTTCCCTTTAACAGTTACAAAATTCTGCATTACTCCTACAAGGTTAATCAACAATTTTTAAGTGTTCCAGATGTTACTCAGATTTCTCATATTGTAGCATTTTTTTCTTTATTATTTCTAAGAACATCGAAAAAGCAAACTAGACAAATCCGCATTTGTGGCTGCAAAATTGTTCTGAGGAGAGCAGAGTATCTTTAAAATATATAAGTACTAGCAGCACGTAACTTCAAAGAGGAATTATACACCTGCCCAAAATAACCTCTTACAAATTAAGACAAGGCTTAGAAAGAGGTGGTTATATAATATCTTCATTAGATCTTTGCTCATTTAGTTGTTATCAGCAAGACATACTTGCCTTTAAAAGGTCAGTTGATTTTTATTGTGCTATGAATCACAGCTGCCTCTGAACTAATATAAAGCTTTCTGAATTGTTCTCAGTGTAAGACATTTTTCATAAATCTAAGCTGATCTCTGGAGGGTTTGCAACCTTTGCTAATTGAGGCACTGGCTTAAAACTGGAACCAGTGAGAGGTATCATACATGAGTAAGAATATCTCAACTATAGTAATCAGAGAACCTTCACATTTACATTACTCTGTCAAGTCTTTAAAACCTTTGAAAATAAATTAGATACTCTAGATCCTTATTAAACATAGATACTTTCCTTCACAATAGGAAAAATGGCTGATTTCTCAAAGAGTAAAAACATTTATTTAAGCATGTACAAAAAGCAAATATTTTTATTTTAATGTCTCTCCACTTCATCTGAGTGACAATTAACATGAAATACTCAGTACAATAAATGGTAAAACACCCACAGCAGCAGAGCAAGGAATACTTTCAACTAAGGGAAAAGAAAATAATGTAAAGGGACAATTTATGATTATAATGTCTCTAGTTTCTTTGAAATGACACAACATAAAATCTATTTCAACGATTCAGTCCTTAAGCACCAAATTCTTTTGCATCTTGTATCTCTGTGAAAAGGAAAAGCAAAGTAGAAATAGTGATCACAATATAGATTTACAATGTGCCTTGAGACTTATGCAGTAAAACATCCTGACAGACTTGCAAATTCTTATCACACACTATTCTAGCCATGAGTTTTTATTTTGAAGATTTCAAAACTCTTTCCAGGTACTGCAAGTACCCGGAAAAAAAGAAACAACTCTCACACAAACATGGTTTCCCAACAGGTTCTTATGAGACACAGGCATGGAGGACACTAGAGTGCAGTGAGACTGAGAGATCTGAATCTAAATAGAATGAATCTTAGAACCATAGAAAGGTTTGGTTTGGTTTGGAAGGGACCTTAACAATCACCTGGTTCCAACCTCTTTGCCACGGGCAGAAATACCTTCTACTAGACCAGCTTCCTCAAATCCCCATCCAACCTGGCCTTCAACACTTCCAGGTATGGGGCATCCACAGCTTCTCTGAGCAATCTAATACCAGAGAATACCAGAGGCTGAAAGAGTTACAGGGCTTTGCAGTAAGGATTCTTTATCTCTAAATGGAGTTTCAGTGAGATACATGCAAGCCCAGCAGTGCACCAATTTTCCTTGAGCTGCTTTTTCCCAGATGGAGTTTAACTTCACGTGCAGGACCAGTCCATGATGGATTTGACTGAAAAATATTTTGATTTCTCTTGCAAATTCTTGCTAGTAATTTAGAAAATTAAAATGAAGTATTCAGTCATGAGAAAACCCATCTGTAACTACAATATTGTATTTTCTGTCTTGGGTGTTTAATTTTGGATTACTTCCATAAAATACTAAGGTGCATTTCACTATCCACTTTGTGGCAATCATGTTAAGAGCCTCTATTTTCTGCTGTGGGCTAATGAAGCACTGCAGTTCCTTGTGGGGCCAATTTCACTATTGGTGATTATAGGAGCTGGTGGCCAGGAAGGATTCCAGACCCATGATGAAGGCTTGAGGCATAAGAACCACAACCTATACATCCACAGGGTAAGGCAGCAGAGACAAAGCTCTTCTAATCACATGGATTAGAGCTATCTGCTTTGAGTTAGTTCATGTAGCCCAAAGGATGCATACTGGTTTCTGGAGTATTAAAATGTTTTCAAAATTTAATCTATATTAGAAAGAAAATGTCAGAACTTCCAACAACACAAGTATTTGAAATTTCCCTCAGTATATTGACTGTGAACTATTTATGGACTCATGGAAATAGAGTCATGCTTCCTGCCCAAGGAAGGGGCTCATTTCTAACTGCTTTCCAGGTGACACTGTGAAATGAATTTGATTTAATTTTCAGAACTGACTTTCCCCCACATATTTTATTACCAGATTAGCTGTTAAACTGAAAATCCCTGTCTTCTGACCAAGCTATTGATGCAAGAGATCTTCTACCTTAGTTACTTTAGGTTCAAACCAGAAACTTTGAATGAATCTTCAAGAGTGCACATCTGTAACTGTCACCTATTATATAAAGATTTGCATTAAGATCCTATTCTGCCCATAATATAATTACTAAAATTATATCTAGTGTTTGACTGTGAAGAAGAAAAGGCTAGTTCACAACATCTCTCTAAGTAAATACTGACTTCTTGAATTCAAGATCTGTGTACATCCTTGGAATTTCACCAGAACTAGTTATATTTTATGCTTTTATCTAACATAACTGAAATTGGAGTGAATTAAGACTGTATTTCAGAGTATACATTATAGAAATACTTGCAATAAAAATGTCTGTATAGCTCTGGGTGTTTTGGGATAGTTTCCATTCCATTTCCATTCTTTTTCCTTCAGGCCTTGCTTTTTCACTATCTTCAGTAAAAAATGCACAAGTATAACTTTTGTTTCTCATACAGGTTTCATATGCACCAAATCTGGTTTGGTATTCTTCACTCAATTACATATTTCTGCTAATGCTGTTAATAACAGACTTGATCTCTGGGTTGCTTCTGTCCTCAGAAGCGAGTTGTTAACCAGGGCCAGTATTTCTATTTTATTTCGTAATGTTTATTGTATAAAAAATTTCAGACTGAAATCCACTATGCAGAAGACTAGATCCCATCACCCTAGAAAGCCAGATATATGGATGAACTCAAATTTTTATTATGTAAAGACTTCTAAGAATGAAGACAAAGCATCTTAAAGCACTATTTGGTGCTTAAGACTAGTTTAATCTGTCCCAGCAGAGACAGCCTGTAAAAAGGAAAAGGCAGAAAGAAACAGAAGTGGCTGTAACTATGTTTCAAGAGGAAACTTGAACACTCCTGGGTGTGTTCACTGGGAAGCATGTTTTGGTTTCTAAGCATAGAAAGTGCCTGCTGGGGCTTGATCCTATTGCACCGTGCTCATGTTTCCGAAATTAACAGAAGCACACCAAAGAAATGCCAGAGTCCTACCATCAGCAGCTTCTCCTACTGGAAATAGGACAGAAAGGCTGTCAAACTTGTCTAACTGCCCAGGCCAAAAGCAGTGACACATTAATCAATTCCTTTCTCTCTCATTGAAAGAGCTGTCTCCAGAGAAATGGGAAGTTGACATTATTTCAGGTGGTCCCAGACTCAGGACACCTCCATGTTAAGTGCGTGTTCCTGGGTCTCCTTTTGAGCCTAAGATACCTTCCAGTTCTGTTGCTAATTCAAGGGCTTTGAAGAAAGCAATTGATCATATTTAGAAAGTTATGATCTTTCTAAAAAGTGCTTCAAGAGAAACATCTTTCTTTAAAGATAAGCTGAGCAGGAGCTCTAGATGCATTTTCTGAAGACATTATCAAACCAAGTCAAAAGTGATAGAAATGTCATCTAAATAAGATATCATTAAAATAAATCATTAAGCCCAAGAAATGTCATGAAAATAATGCACAAAGAAGACATAGCAATATTAATCATTAATATTTTCCCAATGAGGAAGTCCAATTTGTAGATCAGCACTAATGAACTGACTTGTTTACCTCTGATATCTTTTTCTACACCAAAGCAATTTTTTTGGGTCACAGATAGTAGATTGATCAATCACAATACACCTACACAAGTGCAACATTTAAACATCAAAGTTCAAAAGAGAAAAAGAAACTGTCTTCTAGAAAATAAAAGCTGTTGGGATGATGTCTAGGAGAAAAGTGCTTTTCCATGGCAACCTTGAAAGGCTGCTGTATTCACAGAATGCCAGTTCCCATTATGCTACTATTAATCAAATACAAACTCCAATGAGTAGGAGATTGGATGATGAAGTAAACACCACAGATTTCATTTAAAAATAATAAAGATTCCCTTAAAATATTCTGCTTACCTGTAAGCCTTAAGACCTGCAAGTGATTATGAAAAGTTGACACTTTTGGCATGACTACATTTAGTGGTATCAAAAAAATTCCATTTAGACCATTTAGGAAAAAAATTACATTGACTTGAGAACAAAGCTGGAGATTAAAGAGAACTTGTCCTCTGCTACTATTATAAGTAAAAACCACCTGTGGTGGGAACTCTACAAATCCCCACAGTGCTTGTTCCAGTGATTGATCTCTCTCACAAAAAAATATCTTTTGTATAACAAGATGAATCCTCTCCTACTGGTGGTTGTGACATGATCCTGGTTTTAGGTTCTCACCATATCCACTCTCCCTAATATAAGACACAGGTATTCATTTTGGTTGTTTCCATTTCTCATTTCTGAGGGAACACTTGTTTAAGATAATTTTTTAACAATAGTGCAGCTGGAGAATTCATTCACTGTGACTTCCTGTCCCTTTTCAATACTGTATTTTTAACATATTAAGAATGTTTACAAGAATTTATACCAGGAAGTTTTGCCCTCTAGTGGAAGGTGAAGCAAAACACAACATATAATTAGAAACCAACATTCATCGATTGGGGACACTGACCACATGTTTACTGAGTGGCTGGAAAGACAGTGAGTGAGTCACTGCATATTATTCCTTATCTTAAAAGATGAGAAGTAGAAAGAGAAAACTCCAGGGAACTAACAGAGAAAATAGTCCAGGTTTAGTAGAGAACAGAAAGAAATCCCCATGCTGTTAGGATGTTGTTTACAGAACAGGTCTAACTTGCTACTGCAAGTATTGATGACAATAACTTAAATAATTTCTTTTTGAAAACATTAATACCTCAGACTTCAATTGGGTGGTACAGGAAATAATAGGCAAATACTGTTAGGAATTTCATCAGCATATACTGATTCAAATGTTAAATATTGATCACGAGAACAAAATCAAAATTAATCTTCCTTTGGTTATCAATGAATGTTAATATTATAGACTAAACCAGAACCATTAAAAAATTCTAATTGATGAATATTTGCTTTGGGGGTGAAAAAAAACCACTGTTTGTATTAAAATAGCCCAGTATTGACATCTGATTATTCTGTTTGCTGAAGAACAGCTGACATGTCATACCAAAAAATTACACTTAGTCATCTTCAGACACCTTTTTCCTGACTTATTCACTTTTATATTCAAATTTCTGAGTTTTTAGCATTGTTTTCATTAGCAACAATAAATACAAATTTTCATTATAAAAAATGGTTTTATTGGTCATATGAACTGTTTGTTCATGTGAATGCCTTCAATGAACCAGGAAACTTGTCAAAAATATTTGATTATAAAATCTTCTCTGCCTAAGTAAATACGTCAGCCCAGTTCAGTAAAAAAATTAAACAGAACTTTTGTTCTGTTTAAACCAGTCTCTCAGATGTGAAAAGGTGCTTTTGTTCAGGATGTCTCAAAGACAGAATGGAAGGTTGATTTTAGTTTTAGTTTTAGTTCTGGTTCATCCTCATAAGTGGGTAAAATGGTAAATTCTGTAAATCCCACAGGATGGGAGGGACCAATATGAAACACTGTTGACATTGCCTATTAACCTAAACTGTGCATCTAGCACGGAGAGAGAAAGGCATTTCCAGGTATTTCTTTAGAGTCTGGTTGCTGATCAACATGTATTCTCTGCAGAGAATTTTTCCAAAGCAGTCTTGACTCCCTATCAGGTGCGCCTGAAACTAGTGACACATATTTCACCCTCATACTTCCCCTGAGGAGAAAACCATGGCACAGCCTAAAGAAACAGCACCCAATGCCTACATTTTTAACCTTTTGCATCCCAAACTAAGTACACTGTACATCTCAGAGTGGGATAGTCTCTCCTGTAAATAAGGTTGGATCATTTGCAGCCAGATTCTGTGTTAGAGAAAGAGGAAATAGAAGGGGTGCATCAGAGATGTTCCAAACAGCATCTTTTATGAGCTTCTACAAGTGATGCTTTTCTAGGGCAGGGACTCTCTTGAGATACTGTAAAACACCTTGTGTCAGCTGCTCATCAAAAAAACTTCAGTTAAGGCACAGGACACAATTTTCACCTTATAAAGCTCGTTAGCCAGCCCTGTTACCCACACACCCTGGACTACAGAGATTTTTGTCCAAACCCTCCAATGCTGTTTCAAAGAAGATAAAAATGTCAGCAATAACATCATTCACCTTGTACTGGCAAGAGAAAACTGCTTGTCAGGATGACAGAGCCACTGGAAAAGTCTGTATTTCTCTCAGATTAGTCTCCTTTCGCTCAATCACTAAGAAAAAAAAGAAATACCCCATTATTTTAGTGTGGATAAATGTTAAAACTAATCTGAGCATGAGAGATGAAACACATAATTTTTGCTTTAGAGAAGAAATAGTTTGAATGAAGAGTGGAGCCTGTCCTAGCTGGTCTAGAGAAAGCAAGAGCCAACACGAGCTGTGTCAAGGAAAGGAAAAGCTGTGATATCTCTGGGGAAGTTGGACACACAGGCTCATCTGAGATGCAGCTCTCATAGCACTTGCCAGCACTGAATCCTAATGACTCAGCTGAATTCTGCCTAGAATTAAAAGGGTAACAGCCTACAATGATCTTGAATCACAGTATACTTGATGCTCACCTCATTGTACAAAAAGTTGTGTCTGTAAGGGCTATAAGGATTCTCATGGACATCACACACAATGGAAGAGAAGTGGATGAAAGGTCCAGGGTTTGGATAGTCAGTGAGGGAGATGGATGGAGGACACAAAAGGGGCTTAGTTGGAGAGATCAGTTTCATTGGATAGAGAGGGGTGTAGGAGATGAAGAAGAAAAAAAAAATGAAGAAAAAAGGAAAAGTAACAGAAAAAAATTAATAGGTGCAAAAGTAGAAGTTGGGCAGAAAGCAAAGTGCTTGTCTTGCATGGTTTTGTGTCTCATTGGTCTTGATGGTTAACCAAGAAAGGCACTGAACTTTCATGCCAATACAATTGATTAAGCATTTTCATCAGCATGAAAGTGCACACACAAAAACCTGCAGTAGATATCCTGTTAAACCGATTATCCTTTGACTGGGGTCCAGTGCATCTCTTCCTGCAGCTCAACAGGTGCTCAAGTGACAAAAAAGGAAATCCCTGAAGGATCTTGTGCTAGGATAAAATGATTGTGTTTGGGATCGTGTAACGAAACAGGAACGAAACAGGAACAAAACCAATGTAAAAAAGTGTCAAAGGTACAAAACCAGCAAAAACAGCTCTATTTGTATATGAGCAGGAGCACTGCAGGAATTTTAGCAAGACTCCAACAAGACTTTTAAGACATTCAAGTGTTAAACCAGTGAAGGTACATACACAATATTTTTTGCTGCTCTAAGTTGTCAGTAGTTAATAGTGTTTCTGGTTAAGAAAACCCAATATATATATTCTTTTTGTGACTAAAGGATAAAATCCTCTTTAAGAAGAGATTTTCAAAATATTTGGGATAGAGTCAAGGAGGCATACCCAGGTTTTGGCACACATCTTGCACTTAGATTTTGTCAAGGCTGTTGGCACAATACATCCTGGATTCTCACCCAGTTGGCTGGCTGTCTAGACTGGAAATTCCACCGTGCTGAGCCTTTGAGCCAAAGAACCAGAAAATTTGTGACAAGAGCTGTGATTAGTTCCAGCAGAAGCTAATGCATCACCCACCAGACGAGTGAGCATGAGCAAACAGTGGATCAGAGCCCGGCGGCAGACCAGCCATTTCACGGCAGCCTTGCCTCCTGCCATGCCTCTTCAAAGGCACCAGTCCTGCTTCTATTAATGACAAATCTTTGCAAACTGGTCACACAGGTCCACATCAAATGTAGCTAATGTCTCTTTAGTTCGTCCTTATCTTTCCTCTTCCATTGCCCAAAGTAATTTATTTTTTAAATGACAAAGAGGTCTGTAAACATTCCTGCTAATAAATATTTGCAAGCACATGAATTCTCTAATATTCATTATGAGTCATTTTATATAATTATGTAACAAAATGCTTAATCTTCCTCAAAAAAAAATTTTGTTTCCCCAATTTCAAATTAAAATCTTCATAAAGCTGTCATATCAGCACTGGTACAGATTTATATCCAGTTCCAGGGTATTTCATGGCTCTTTTTTGAACAAAGTGGAACATACTTAGAAAATTCCTGGAACTAATGAACTAAGAGGAAAAAAATTCTTTCTCATGATGGGAAAAATACAATCTCCAGTAACGGCATCTAAAAATATGGTAACCTTAATTCTGTTGGATTGGAACCTAAAAAATATTACACTGTGTCTGTAAAAAGTGTTTGAAAGGTGGTTATCCACTAGGTAATAGTAATACCAGTTGTATAGGCCCTCAGGTAAAAATAAATAAATAAATAAATAAATAAAAAGTGGCAGCATATGCTAACATGAAAAAAAAAGCCAAAATAAACTGGGTTTTTTTCTTTATTAAATTTTATTGGCACATGAGTGTAAATCTATATACACTGTAATGAGAACACAGATGATGAAATATATCTGTGAGGTGAACTACATCCTTTCCAGATGATATTTACTAATTCAGATTTTTTTTCTCTGTTAGTTACTTTGGATTATCTGCATGAGATCTTCTACCTGTTAAAGGAAAAACTACTATTTATTTTAAAGGACAGATTTTTCCACATAGCAACATTTCTTAATGAAATGAAAAGCAAACAAGCTACTCTGCGGTGTGCAGAAAACACTGTGCTCAACAGAGGGATGTGAGGCTGAAGGTCAGCAGTTACAGCTGGCTGCATCATTATGTCTCAAACTGAATGTCACCCACATAGTCACCAGCACTCGGTGTCACACTGAGAGGTTTGGCAGGGCAGGGAGGTACTGCAGAGGTGTAAGAAATATCAAAAGAGATAAATTAATAAAGTGATACCATCTGAAATCTCATCTCCTCTCTACCCTCCTTGAAGATGCAGTCTGAAAGGGTCTGTCCTTTCAAGATGTGCTAGGTGGAGGAGCGGCAGCAACATTACCTAGAGAGGTTGTTGTTGGCAACGGTATTAGAAAGAAAGGAAAAGAAAACTCAGAGAGAGGAAAAGAATAGAAATGTAAGAGCTGAACGCCCCCAGCATGATTGGGAAAATCTTCAAAGAAAAACAAGGAAAATTTTTAACAGTATGAGCACTTTGGCCCACAGCCACAGTCAATGCTTGCTAAGTTCTTATCTGAGGAGAGATTAGCACTGGCTCTTCCACAGAAAGCAGAATGCCTAGCTCTCAGTCTCCTAGTTTTAATTCCCAGCTCTTATACCCCATGAAAGCAGTAAATTTACCCAGTTTGGGGGGAATATCAGTAGGAAGAACTACCCCTCTTTGGAAGTCAGCCACCATACAGCAAAAAACACTTTTACTGAGAGCAGGTGAAGGGGGAGAATGAGTCATTAGTTTTTACAAGCTAAAAAACCCAAGGTTAGAGACAACCAGAGCAATTTTCAAGCTACTGTCTTGGCACCAAGCCCAGTTTGACAGTCAGTGCTGCAGCCTTCCTACAGGCACTAAAACCCCTCAGGAAACTTTCACAGGTGCTGTATGATTGTGAATATCCTCACTTGGGCATCCAAGTCTCCTTCTATTATATCCCACAAGGGATATAATATCATCACCATGAATCCACTCTGGGAGGCAGGAGCTGAAATTAAGAGCATATGCTGTCTTGTTCAGCAGCTTAGTGTTTTCCCTAGATTTGCGTATTTTTATACTATTAATTATTCTATGAGACCACAATGAGAATTATGGTCATTACTCACACAAACAAAACCAATTTCTGTTAAGTGAATCCATCTGAATACAAATCACTACTTCTTTTTTCACAACACAGATGTCTTAACTACGATCTTCTAAAATAACAATATTTTACAGCAACTTGTAATATTACTTAGCTTAGGACAAAAATACCAATTTATTAGTACTATAAAGTGTACAACATAATTCATTTAAATAAAGGAAGTAAAACTGAACCTATTAATTGTGAAATTAATTTTTCCATCTATTAAAGACAGTGCAGTATTGGTTTTGTTCATTTTAATATGTAGCTTTTATATAAAATCATTTTGCCTTCTGTTGTAACAACAACAATGTTGGACTTTTTATGCTGTCAGTGTTTCAGTAATATGTGCCACAAGTAATTTATAAAGTTTAAGTTGACTGGTTTCCACAGTTAGCTTCAAATGTCATAATGCTTCAAGCTCTGGCAATAACCCCAGGTCTGTATTTGTCTAAAAATATGAAGTTTGGTGATTACACAATCCTTTCATCAGTAAAACTACAGCCAGCATAATCAGTGTCCAGCCCTGATGAAAGGGAGGTCTGAACTGCCCCTGCCTTCCCAGAAAGAATCTTCTGAGGTGGCCGAGGGCAAAAGCTCTCTAGCAACACGTCCAGATAACTGTCCCACTCTTTCATCCCAGGAAAATGGCAGCACAGTACCTTGGCATCAGAAGGCTTTCAGTAAGTTATAGCATGAATAACTGACTGTCAACTCTCCTGTAGTCACTGAACTCAAATATTCACAGTCAACCTCAAAAATTCAAAGTCAAATTGTAAATCCGTATTTTTACTCATTTTTTCTTATAATCTATATAAACTATACATTCTGTGGAAACCTTTTGATGCCACCCATATTGTGTTGCTGGAACATACTCATACCACAATTACTTTCCTCTGTACTGCTGCAGTACTCTTGAGGAGTTCTTGGATACTTCTACATCAAATCAAAGCTATGGAGAGGAATGGAAGGAGCTAAAATTAAATTCTTAATTAAATTCTGCTTTAAAAAGGAAGAAGATAGGGCTGCCATTGCTAAAATGACTAATGTGAGCGGAGAGGCACAGGAATAAGAGAAATTCAATTAGTAAGGCATTTTATTTGCATCACGTCTGACAAAAGGACTATTTGCTTCATTTTACTTCTCTCCAGATGGAAAATTCAGAACATACTGCATAGGTTAATAACAAACTCTTACAGGGACATTCAGATTGTGTATCATATTTAAGGTGTTTTTCCCAATAAAGCACACAAACATGTGAGGAAAGGCTGTCACAGCCGTTTATCTGGAGTTTCTCTGAGATAATGCCTCATACAGGTCAACACAGTTCAAGATGTGTTTTTGAAAAGTGATCCTACAGTTTCACACAGAGGGCTGTGGGAGAAGACAGCATCTTTGCTGCCCCACAGGCTGCCCATCATATGTGGTAGAACTGTATCCTCAGTCTGTGGAGGGACATGGATATAGACCTGGGGGAGTTAGGAGCTGGAAGTGAAACAGAAACACACTGGGGATCCTCTGCAATCTCCCTGGGAGAGGAAGTTGTAAATCTTGCCTAGTCCTTGCTGTCATTTCTTTTCAGTGAGGATTCAGGTCTGGGCCTCAGATGAAGGAAGCATTTTCTAGTAGATATGAGCTAGGCATCTGTTTGACAGGGAAGCACAGGAATTCAACCCTCTTTTTTACAATGTTTCTTACAGACTTCATGAAAAGGTCCTCTCCTTAACATACAAGTTTTTACACCACCAGAAAAAAATGTTCCTGTAGAAAGCCCAGCTGCCCATCTCAGCTTGAAGACTTTCCTTTAGGAGCCAGGTGCCCCCTGGGAAATCATCTAACTTTAAAGAAAGAGATCAGGACAAAACAAGGATCTGTTTTTATTCCTTAATTTTTAAGGAAACTAGCTGAGGCTACAAAATCCTTCAGAGTGAGAACTACTCACCTGCTCAATATTTTGATCACTGATTTCTTCAAGGTACTTTTTAAAAGGATTGGGTTGATAGGGCTCCTCCTTTTGCTGTGCACTCTTTCCTTTCACCAGCACGGGACGAATGACACCAGGTTTTGTCTTGACCCAGAGCACACCCAGGAGAAAAGAGATGGAAGAAGAATCACATAAAATACCTTACAATTTACAGAATATTTGTTAGACTAGTCAATTCTGGTGAGGCTGTACTAATTATATTTTTAAAAAAATTTATTAATGACATGTTTCACCACCAAAATTATTCAGGTGTCATGCTGACTGGACTACTTCCAATACTAATAATGGGCAAAAGTGCTGAGAGCTGCTTTTGGGCACAGAACTTCATCATGTTTATTACTGACAAAAAATAGCTATTGAGCTGTCAGGTAATGGTTTGTGGGTTTTGCTGGCTGGGTTTTTTTATGGCTGTTCAGCTGCAGCTTGATAAGTTCAAGTCACACTTTATGCACAGCCACACATCTGCTTTCACACTGGGCTCCTCAAAACAGTAACTGTGAAACAAGGAAGGACAACCTGTGATCCTGTTATCTTACACCCAGGCAGAAGCATGTTAGGAAAAGTCTTACTGGGGAGTAACACCAGTGATTGCATGCTGTATTTTATGGAGTCATAGAGTCACTGAATCACGTAGGTTGGAAAAGACCCTTACAATCATTGAGTCCAACTATAAACCTAACACCGCTAAGTTCACAACTAAACCATGTACCTGAGTACTCAATCTACACATCCTTTAAATACCTGCAGAATATTATGTCTAATGAGTGGGAATTTTAAGACAGAGTACCAAAAAGTGGAGACATACTACTGATTTCAGGTACTGTGAATGATACAAGTGCAGAATAGAATTGTTTGGATTACAAAAGGCCTCAAAGGTAACAGAGTACCACCAATGACCTACCACTGCCAAGTCCACCAGTAAATTTTTTTCTCAATAACGCACACAAACACAAATTTGTGAGGAAAGGCTGTCACAGCCATTTATCTGGAGTTTCTCTGAGATAATGCCTCATACAAGTCAGCACAGTTCAAGATGTGTTTTTGCAAAGTGAACCTACAGCTTCATGCATAGGGCTGTGGCTCACTAAGAGCCACATCTACACACCTTTTAAATTCCTCCAGGGATGGTGATTCAACCACTTCCCTGTGCAGCCTGAAGAAATATTTCTTAATGTTCAGTATAAACCTTCTCTGACACAACTTGAGGCCATTTCCTCTTGTCCTATCACTACCTCGCTACAGTCTCCTTTCAGCCATTTGAGTGATCAGGTCTCCCCTGACCTTCCTTTTCTCCAGGCTAAACACCCCCAGCTCCCTTAGCCTCTCGTCACAGAACTTGCTCCAGACCCTTCAACAGCCCCACTGCCCTTCTCTGGACTCACTCCAGTCCCTCGATGTCTTTCTCACAGTGAGGGGCCCAGAACTGGACTCAGCTCTCCAGGTGTGGCCTCAGCAGTGCTGAGTACAGGGGGACAATCCCTGCCCTGCTCCTGCTGGCCACACTATTACTCATACAGCCCATGATGCCATTGGCCTCTTGGCCACCTGGGCTTACTGCTGGCTCATGTCCAGCTGCTGTTGACCAGCACACCCAGGTCCTTTCCCACTGGACAGCTTTCCAGCCACTCTGTCCCCAGCCCATAGCTCTGCATGAGGTTGTTGTGACCCAGGGGCACGACCCAGCACTCAGCCTTGTTGAACCTCATACAGTTGGCCTTGTCCCATTGATCCAGCCTGTCCAGATCCCTCTTCACAGAACCCTTCTACCCACAAGATCAACAGCTTGCAAACTGGCTGAGGGTGCATTAAATCCTCTCAAACAGATCATCAATAAAGATACTAAGCAGTACAGGCTTCAGTACTGAGCCTTGGGGAACACCCCTTGTGGCCTTCTGCCAGGTTTAACTCCATTCACCACCACTCTGAGCCTGGCCATCTAGCCAATTTTTCTCTCCAGCTCCCTCTAAGGTTCCCCTGTCTTGGGACCCCCTCTATGTGCACCACTGGAGTGCTCCACTGCTGATCATGCCAGCACTAGAGCCACTCACCTCGGTGACAGAGTGACAGTGTCTTTAAGGGTTCAGTTGGAAATGTACAATTTTAGAGAATTTGCTCAGCATGGATATGTGGTACCCATCATTTCAGATAAATTGGATTATATCATCAAGAAAAAAATTCCTTGGTTAGCAACCAGTCAAGCAAAAAAGTTTGACTATTAACTTCTCAATTTAGTATATCTGTGATTTTTTTTATTATTATTCTTACAGTAAAATCTGACAAGACGGATTGTGGCATTAAATCTCAATGAAGGCTAAGGGATAATTTTAAAATACACATGTTCAGTGAGCAAAAAAAAAAAAGAAAGAAAAAGTATACTTTCTCACTAGAATTTTAAAAGTAGTCAAGTCTTTGAAGATCTGTGATTGAATTCAAACTTTTTAATGAGTCAGTTGTATTCTCCTGTGTTATGACTAACCCATAGAAAATAAGTGGTCTCTGTCACAACTTATGTCAGTAACAGAAGTGCTGCTGAGCTCCTTCTGTGGTTGCAGCACAGAGGGGCAGCTTGCCCTGTTGGGACTGAGAAATAAGTATTGTCACAACTCACCATCCTCAGTATCTAGCTGGTATAAAAATGCAGAGAATAATAGATTCACTATTAGATTTATTTATAAATAAGTATGTATACTTAATAACATCATCCTGCCTATTAATAAGAGCAATACACTTCATCAGTCAGTCTGGAAAAACTGTCTATCAAAGTAAGCTTAAAATGATGCAGCTAAGATTGCTGGACGTAGTGTGTAAACAGAGTCATGGATCACCTCAAAACAAGATCCGCAGGCATCCAGCAAGGAAAAGGCAAGAGGGATATCCATTGGGTGCAGAGGGTGTTTTGTGCTCTGCTTCAGCCCTGGGAAAGGGCAGAGCACAGCCCAGGGTGTGAGGTGAAGGCAGTAGAGGCAGACAGGAGGCCAACACACCCTGGCACAGCAAGGCCCAGAGAGCAAAATATCTTTCCTTAGATTTGTGTTTTCTACTCTATCTCCTCTCCACAGACTGGGGCCCTTTCATTTGTCTCATCAAGAAAAATATTCAACTTAAAGCAAAAAAATCAGCCATGCAGTGATACTAATATTTTTTAAGAGTAGTAACTGTCAAGCAACATCAAAAATATTTTCATTACAAAGATCAACTTTTTCAAAGATGTAGAGCTTATTTAATGAATTTATGGTTCATAGTTCATTACTATATCTTTGTAGGATTCACCAAAAAAATACTTATTTTTCTATCAACATTTCTGAAAAGCATCCATAAAATGTCTGGATTTCAACATA
The DNA here is from genome assembly GCF_965231275.1 of Zosterops lateralis. NCBI lineage: Eukaryota > Metazoa > Chordata > Aves > Passeriformes > Zosteropidae > Zosterops > Zosterops lateralis. Next base: position 89,860,633 of record NC_139764.1, read on the forward strand.
AAGGTAAATATAAATTTAAAAAGAAAGGTACAGTTGTTATCAAGTCATTATTATGCATAGGACATGTGGCCTTCTGGCACTCCTCCACACCATGTAACCATGCAATTAAAAGTCCATTGTGGTACCTGAAACCATCAAGGATAAGCTACTCCTCTTTTGTAAGAAACCTCTTCCAAAAGCATGTAGTAGAAATGTTTTTAAAGAAGCATTTTCTAAACAACATCATGTACTCAAGTGCTGACTGAGTCATATGTTTATGTCTGCTAAAAGAGTGACAGATACCAGCCAGCAACCAGAATTCTAAACACTTTATTAGCACCCTGACAAGCTACGTAAAATCTTTGATCCAAAACTAAGAACTTGAACTCTTTCTTTGATGACAAATGTCACAGCTGGCATGCTGAGATCTAAAACTAAGTTTTGCCAAGGAAACTGTTGGTCTTCCTACAACAATATCAAAAAATGGTAAAGGCTGCTGTGGTAGCACTGGGCTGTCATCATAGGTGTACAGAACTTTCAGCAAACTACAAAGGGCCATAACACAATTTCCAGAGCTGACCCTTAATCAGTGATGCTGAACCAGGGCATTCTCTGGCATGGGTTTGGCCCAGGTCAGCAAGTGCACAATTAGGAATAAGCTACAGGCTGGGCCGGGTGCCTCTCTATAGGCAGCATGGAGGGCCACTCTCCCTCAGGAACAAAAGGTATTTTTGCATGAAAATGAACCTTGCATAGTATCTGTCTGAAAAGTCAGAAGGCTGAACATTGGCAGATGTATGGGCACGTTCACCTATAATTTTCTGCCCTGTTATTATGACATTGGTTGCCCCTGAGATCTTGCTGAAACTGGTGGGTTAGATCCCAGTTGCAACCCCATTCCATCGGTGATAGAACAAGGGGGATTTGCTTGAAAGAGGGCAGGCTAAGATTAGGTATTAGGAAGAAATTATTTACTGCGAGAGTGGTGAGGCACTGGAACAGGTTGCCCAGAGAAGTTGTGGATGCCCCAACCCTGGTCAGGTTGGATGGAGCTCTGAGCAACATGGTCTAGTTAAAGGTGTCCCTGTTCACAGCAGCAGGGTAGAAAAAGTCACAGAGTTCTCCAAAGATCTGCTTGGGAATCTGGGCTTTGAATTATGGATACAGATCAGACATAAAAGAATGTCTGGTAAGGCAACAAAGTTTGCTGGTAATACTAATTAGGGGACTAAAAATATTGATGCAGAGTTACAGAGAGATCTTACAAAACTGAATGAATAAATGATAAAAGGCAGGTGAAACATAACTGAATTCACCATGGATACATTACACAGCAAAAAACTAAACTACATCCTAAATTTGTTCATGCTCATGCACCAATGAACTGATCAGCTGTGAACTCAGCTCTCACTACTCAGGAAATATATCTTGACTTTATTGTGTATCATTCTGTGCAAAGATTGGCTTGCTGCTCAAAACAAGTAAGAAGAGCTAAATAAGGTACTATAAATCATTAAGAAAAAATAGAAATAGCAATAAAGACCTTCTCACATCCTCATGTAAATAGAAAGTTTTGTATTCAGAGCAATACAAGAGCAGTTTATGGTTTTAGACTCCCAATCTCAAAAACAAAAACCTGAAAAAGATATAGAAAAAGACAAGAAGGATCATCAGTGATATGGGACAGTGTCCATACTTTTCAAAGAGTGACCAAGTAATTTTTAATTTTCTACATGAAACAGAGATGACTGGTATCATTAGGTCTAGGTATTATTGTTAATACCTAGAAAAAGTTGATGTTATTTAGAAAGTGAAGAAAGAAAAATTATTTGCTAATACAGTAAAAGAACTGAAAGTCATCTGATGTCAAGTCATAGGAAAACAAAGAAATAAGGTACTATTTTGCACCATGCATAATTTAAAAGTAAAGCCTATTGCTAGAGAATGCTACAAAGACTAAAATATAACAAAATTCAAAAAGTAATCCTAAAAAATCATTAAAGAATATATAGTCAAAGATTGCTAGGAGTAGAAATTGATTCGGGAGTTCTTAAGACTCCATTAATTGAAATACAAGGGAAAAAAATTCATCCACATCTCCTTTTTTTCCTAAGCTTTCATTAGTGGTCAGTGTCACTTGTGAAGGCTCCATGATTTCTCTTCTGACTCTTCTTTAGAAATTTTGGCTCCAACAAGATGAAATTGTGATCAGAGCTAAAATGAACATCTGATATATAATCTCCCTTTCATACTTGACCTTACTCTTGTTTTTCACCCATTCAAGCAGCTTCGATGTAAAACAGAGTATAAGAAGAAAACAGATGCTAGAATCCTTTTGCATTTAAACAAAACTGTACAAGTGGAATATTAAAAGAGTCCAAGAACCAGCAGCTGACTCTACTGCTGTCAGACACTTCAAGATTCAGTGTGACTCTGTTGTTTGTCATTTGGCCCATGGTTTACAAGTAATGTCAGGATTTATAGCTACTTAAAACAGGTGTGTATACAGTGCAGAGAAAAACCCCAGTACAGCTCTGTAGAAGCAATACAGCTTTGTAAAAAGATATTGACTGGAGTTTTTTCAAAGCACTAAGAAAGCAAATAATTAATAAAAAATTTGTGCTTGTGCTAACTTTGAAAAACGGCGTATCACATCTGCGCTATACATACCAGCTGACTCTCAGTTACTATAGGCACCGACTTGTAAAGGTTGGCCTGCAAAAAAGATGAATACATACAGTATTATACGCAATATCCTTGTGATTATATTGATAACAGAAAAAAATCCAGGAATAGCACTAGGCTTAGCTTAGCTACAGAAGTTTTTCCCACTAATGCAGTGGTATGAGGCAATACAAAACATTCTCATTTCCAGTTTATTTCTAGATATAATCAAATGCCTGTTAAGATTTTAGGGGTTCTTTTTTCCAAGTGCAGTAAAATTTCCTTTTTTCATCTTGATCTAATCTTGAAATTTAAATATTTTTTTTTAATCTGAGCCTGCCGTTGTCTATTAATTTGCATCATCAATGTTATTAACATTATGAATAGTACTGGGTTGAGTACCCTCACAACATTTTCTCACTTTACAGTAGGAGAACGAGAACAATCCTACTTAAGCATGTATGTCAATAATATGGACATTCATTTTCCACTTAATCATGAGAAATTCCTATCTAGAGAATCATTGTACTATTATTAAAAATCAGCAGTATCATCCTTAAAGCCAACAGAGATGCATTATTATTAAATCATTCATGGAATCATATCAAAAAACATACATTTTTAAAAGTTGTTAGATTACAATTGTAGCATTTAGTTGTCAGCTGTTATAAACTGAAGCTAGTTTTCATACTTTTAATATACTCCCTTGTTGTTTATACAATCATTTACATCCTTAAAAGGTTCTGAAGTTCATGAGAAGATAAAAGGTAGCTGAGGCCAAGACAAATCTATAACATTTTAATTATTAAATGGCAGGCTATTTCAACATACTTCTCTACTACTCTATATAACCTATTGAAGTAATTAGCAATATTACCATGTGTGCATACATATAGCTTTACATGTGGTGGTTATAAATTATACTTTAGTATTACTCATAAACAAATTTAAGCTTCTCTTTTAACCAAAAATGCCCTCAAAGCAACATTTTGACAAGCAACTCAATATTAGACATCATAAATACAAAAAGAAGATAACTCTATGGAAAACCACTTCTGTGTGCCCTTTCCCTAATGGCCAGAGGACAAACCACAGCCTGGATTATTAACTGGGGCAGAAATAGCCTTTTTATATCCTACTAAGGAAGCAGAGCAAGAGAGGAGGAAAGAGCTGTGATGCACCTATGCTATTATAGACACCTGATACATCCCTCAGGACACTGCTGCAGAGGACAGTAATGGCAGAGTATAGGACAGCCTGGACCCATCAAGTTCAGTCACCACAGCCCAGCCTGGGGACCCCAGTCTGTCTCCTGACACTCAAAAAATTCAACACATCTGTACAATTTATAGGAAAGATTAGCCTTCCAATAAACCTCTGTGTTATTCCCCAATATTTTTTTTTAATATTGATTTGTTTCATTCATCTAGAAAGTTCTAGTGGAAATGGGAAAAAAAGTGTTTGTAAGGGCAATTTTCCATGCCACCCCTAGCTTCGCTAAGCTGGGTGCCTGAATTTATGGTATATGTCCTTATTCCAGTTTTGGGAGCTGGAAATTTGCACTAGAGTGTTATTAAATACACTCTGTTCTCAAAGACTACCTCTGAAGTACACTCTTTTATTTCATTAAAAAGCTCTCCTCTGCTATTCTTCCTAATTGGTATGAGCCAGCACAATCTGTCAAGCAAAAATCACAGTATGCAATAAAATATGCATACTGCCACATTCAAGAGGCAAGATTGAATTGATCAGTCAAGCATTGTGCTGGCATAAAACTGGGAAACCTCTGTTGCTTTGCCAGCACTGCCTTGATTTGAGGTTCAATAGAAATGCTGAATGATGAATAGTAAGCTGAGAATTCTCACCACATTACTAAATGAGTTGCAAGTAAAATGTGGAACCTGCAGTAACTGTGTATGCTAGAGAGAATTAAAATGTTAATTGGGTTTAATGTTTCAATAATTGAAGAAATGACTCAATATAGATATTTCATCATATGTTGGAATGTGTGTGTGTGACAAAACAGTTCCAATTCACCTAAACTTTGGATTTTAAGACAGCTTTGTATCTTGGAAAGCAAAGTTTGGATCAACCCCAGATTCTGAAGGATAAGCAAGAACTACAGGACTTCTACCAAAGCAAGTCCCCTACAGTTCAGGCTGAGTCCAAAGAAATGCACCCTTCAGCACCCATAATCGTCTGTTTACCAAACAGCTGAACTCTTGCCCCAGGCTTTAAGGAAACAACAACAAAGAAGTGAGTGAGGAAATTAATTTTAATGTCATATTCAGACAGGTAAAATTATCAACAGATACAGCAGTGAAGAGACTCCAGGAGGGATGGATTTATTACAGTGGGAAGACACCTCAAGTCTCAAATGCCAGCACTGTATTATATGTGCTTGTCTATCTGATATCTGCACTGTCTATGTGCTAGTCAACATCTGATATCACAAGTAGATGCTTGTTCAGACTCACCCAGGATTGTTTAGGAGTAGACAAAGTAAGTGTTTTTGCAAGCAAAATATAGAGCAATTGTAGAAGTACTTACATATCTGGTTTCACGCCCAGCTGCTCTCTGCAGTGTTGTTGACATCTTGTAAAAAAACAAATAGATATATAATCAATATATTGAGTTACTCTGAATGGTAACTCCAAGAGATCTTCAACATTCCGAGAATTTATTAATTGCTCAAATTCAGAAAAACTTACGTTTTCCAGAAAGATTCACACCATACATGAGACTAAGGCATATTTAAGTTTTGCTTGTATGCTTATTATATAAAATACTGCTTAATTTTACTGCTCAAAAACATTGATCCTGCTCTATTGAGGATGGCATTTAATACGATAATTCTCATTAAAAAAATGCTCATTATTAGATAGCCATAGGTATCATTGCCCCATGAAATTGAAGTTATATTTGCTCACAAAATACAAAATATTACTTCTCCATGCTTTCATTTGCAAGAATTTGCTTTAATTTTACTAATCCATGACAATACCAAGGCATTTACTTATCAGATCTCTTTTTCTTCCATGTCTGTGTCTTCCTACTTTTACCCTCTATTAAGCACTTTCTGACCTCATTCTGAGATCATCACCACTTTTAGCTTGGTCCCTATGCTACATCCTGTTAAGCTCTTCTTTTGCCCCCTTTGATTTGATTTCATGACTGCTAAAAGATGCCTTCCATTCTCAATTGTTCAAGGAAGTGGTTTTTGGATACTCTAACTAAGCTTGGTAGCAGCATTTTTACCATTCCAGATTCTTCAGGCGTTGGAAAACATACTTAGTAAGACTCTCTGCCCATCCTTCTCCTGCTATCACATTTCTGTCTTTCAGCCTCTTGGAGTCCAATCCACCACTGCATGCTGATTGACAGAAGTAATTTCAAAAACAAAAGTTAAATTTGAATTGTATAATCAATATAGCCACTGAGAAATGCTGGACCTGTGACCTATTCTTGCCTTGTGGACTGGACATTCAGCAGGATATTTTGAATGGATTAACTTTTTGATGAGTTCATCTGCCAGAAATTCCTTTCCTCCCATTTTTCGTTGGATTTCTGCCATTTTTACTTTGCTATGGCTACAGTGAGTAACTTAAATTTACCTGGAGCAAACTGAATACAAGACCTTCTTCCCTAGAGTAGCCATCCTTCTGAACCCAGAAGGCACATCAGTATAACTTAATGAAACCAGAAGTTTAGAAATAGAAAATTAATCCTTCCTCTCACTACCTGTTTCCTAGTTATCCAGGAGAAAGAGATATTGCAGGCATCCTCCTTCTGGGAGTGGTGAGACTTGAAATCAGAACTTCAGAGGAATCCAACTATTAATTTAATACTCTCATTATTTGAAAATAAATAATGAACTTGAAAAAAGCCCTATGTTCTGAAAGATGCTTCCAGCCATCAAAGCTAGAAACAGTGGTTGCTTTGTAATAAGGACATATGGGTGGAATGAAGTCTGGGAGGCCAGAGACCCTGCCATATGGTGTGAGAGATTTGTAGTCTCTAAAGCCTTAATACACTCTCTCTCTTTCATAATAAATCTCCTCCTGACTTCAGGAAAGCATCCTCCAGGAAAGACTGCACTGAATCCAGGGCTACAATTCAGTCTTTCCATGCTTTTTGACCACCAAACACTTCTGGTGTTGCATTTCTCAGCTGCAGCTTTGAGTTGCCATTGGTCTTACTGTTGCAGCAGTGTCTACTGATTTTGCCTGCCTTTATAATTGCTTGAAAACAACACTTGCTGTGGAGGAGGGCTTATTGACCTACCTTGCCAACATCTGACTCTGTGCTCATCTGCAGAAAACTTGGAGAAGACTCACACCGGCGCTGGAAAATTATTTTCAACAGAGAATGGACATATCAATGACAAGAGACAAAAGGAAAGGAAGAGAGTAAGTCCATTCCACACAGATAGGTTACCATAGTCAAGGGGTCCTGCAGGACTTGATCAATGACAGCACACAACTCTTCTGTTTGTTGTCTGAGCTGGGCAGGCGAGCACATCTGTAAAGGGAGGATGGACCACTCAGTTAAACTTTGCTTTTTGCTTGCAAATATAGATCTGAAAGCTAAATAACATTACTACCTCTGAATGAGTGTCCAAAGCAGTGCCTTCAGTCCCACTAGCAGGTTTGGTCGGCTCTTCTAATGCCTGCAATTCAAGAGGGATTGGTGTGACACTCACTGAGTTGAAAATTTTGAAAACCGAGCAAGCATACACATTTTCCAATACTCTGTTTCCAAAGGTGGCATTCTCTCTTTGACCATGAAAAAAAAAAATACAGGTTACCAAAACCTTATTCAGAATGTAGATACAGGTTTACAGAGAAGAGAGTATTCAAGTAGGGTGAATCATCTCCACTTCTGGAAAAGCAGAAACTACCAGTTCAAATTGTCTTCCGCTTCAACATGCCCCCTCCTTCACAGTAAATGTGACATGGTGAGTGTGCACTGTGTGCCACAGAGTTGTTGGGGGCTCCCTGCCAACAAACAGAGACCCCCACCTCTCAGCAGGTGAACAAGGCACGGACCCAAACACACAGAAGGCCCTTTCTTTTCCGTCAGTAGATATTTTCTGTAAAAAGTGTCTCCTATTTAAAGAGGATAATGATTTCACCTTTCAACAAAAATAGTGTTTTCCATGCTTGGGTTTCAGCTTGAAATCAGAAATGTATGAAGCAGCAAATTATGTTCTATACTCTATTTGTATAGAACAAATACAGGTATTTATTCACACTAATCAGTATGCAATCTCTCCAAAACAAAACACAAGCTTCTTGTGTTTGGCTATACCACCACTTTCCTACACCAGTACTTGAAGCAGGTTTGAGAATAGTGGAAATCAGTTTGCCGAACTCTTCACTTTATAAGGGTCACAAAACACCCTCAAAAGCCAAAATCCACTGCTCAGTTCCCTTTTCATCTTCATCCAGCATCTGTGAAGCACATTCTTCCTGCCATCACCCGCTTCTGCTTTGAAGTGATTTTCAAATAGACACCGTGCTGAGACCAAAAATTACTCTGGAAGCCTGCTGATGTGTCTGCTGAAGCTGATCTACAGGGAAGGGAACTGCAAGGTTTGTGGAGTTTTTTTGTTTAACACATTATGTTTTTGTAAGGTTTCATTTTGTTAATTTTGGAATTTTTTTAAGTATAAGAGGAAAAAAAGAGCAATCCAGTAAAGCCCATTTTCATGCATGTGGGATTCTGCATTAATGAACTGGTCCCACTGAAGTGGGTATGAGGGCTGCCAAATGCAGGAGACATATGTGGACCTGTGATGGAAATGTCAGAATCTTTAAAAAATAAAAACGAAAAGAAGCATACTTATTTCTGAGTTTACTTTGTTGAGTACATTTGATTTCTTTCCTTGTCCAGCTACTGGCAGCATATGTCTGTGTAAGTGAAAAGTTAATGACAGTTTACTTTTAGTATTATTATAATACCACCCACAAATGATCTACACAAAAGCACATTTATGGAACACCATGTCTTCTACTAAAATTAAAAGTAGTTGCTTTTTGAACATTTCTTCCTTCCTTTCTATCTCTTGACAAATGTGTTGGCCTTAGAGTAGTTGTAGTTCAAAACATAAAAGTGATTCACTTTGATATACAGAAATTAACTTAATCTTATCCTGAGACAGGACATGAAAAGATAAACAGTCATTCTCATCTCTAAAGTCTCATCATAGTCACCCAGCTAGAATTTCAAAAAGACAGACAGTTCTGTTGAAGAGGAGGGCTCAGCCAAAGAGAGTTCAGCACTGCACTCAAATTCAGTGCCTCTGGTTTAATAAGCAATAAAATTAAGTAAAAGAGTAATTTCAGTACCTATTTACATCAGAATTGACAAAGCAGCCTCATACAGAGGGATGATGAGTTTGAATGTGAGTTAGGAAAAAAGAACACTTTTAATCAACCATGGGTTTGGAATGGAGAAATTTCTAAGCTTCCCAAAATCCCCAAGAAACCACCAAGATAATAAATATAATAAATGGATTATTAAGAAAAAAACCTACATGTTTCTGTTTCATATTCACTTCACTAGAATAGTGGATGAACAAAATCAAGAGTAAGAAACAACTACCCTGAAAATTTGGGGGAATCTTTCCAGAGGAATTACAGCTATATCCAGAAGTCTCTGTTCAGAATCAAGACTGGCTAATCTAAGAATCTATCAGTTTCAGAAACTGAGTTCCCAAATATCTTTCCATTTCGGAGCCTTCAGTGACTAAGGAATTCAGGTGAGCACAGCACCAAGGTTTCTCCACAGTCCCTCTGAGATACAACCATCATGCACAAGCCACGCTATTAAAAGCTGCAGTGTTCTCTCTTTCTGTACCTTTGGGAAAAGAAAATTTTAATCTTCAAACCAATCAATTTAATTTCATTCACTCTTACACCTCTTAAATTCTTTTTCTTTCTTTCTTTCTTTTTCCTTTTTTTCACTTTTTCTTATTTCAACAGCTGAATTTTCCAAAGAAAGAGTAGAAACAAGAAACTACACTTTCTATAACTATCCCTATTACCTCTACAAAGGTAAATTATTCGGTTTAATCTGTTGTTAGCTTTTCAAAACACATCCCAACCTTTTTTCCAGCATGCCTTCTTTTTATTTTCACATCTCCACACAGGAAATTTGAGATAAATATGTAAAACTACTATTTTTTTTAAATTACCGGTGTTATCATGCAAAAATGTTATGATTAATTTTTATCCACATACGGCTGATTAGCACTATCAACAGTATTCAAGATTCACTTCCTAGGCTGATGGTCTAACAATATCAGAAGTGGAACATTCTTATTCAGACATTCACATTTTTGATTATATAAAAAACAACAGTTGCACTACAATATAAAAGATTATAATTTAGATAATGAAAATGTAAAGCAATTTAAATGAAACAACCAGTTGCTGAACCACTATTTTTTTTCCTTGAAAAGGGCAATTTTGGGGATGTGATGCATTTGTGCCATTGATATCACTGATGACTACAACCCTTCCCTCCTCTTTCTTCCTTTTTGATTGCTAAAACTCTATCAGAGCTGAAAGGATACCAGTAAATCACCCAAACACAATCTCCAGTATTTCAATAGAAGACCGAAAGGTCCAGGGAATATAAAGGAAATATAGAACACCATCTCATCCACAAATGGACTATATCAATAGAAAGAGAAAAAAATAATTTTGTGGCCTAGATCTGGCATAGCTTTCTTACTGTATTGTGAAAACTCTGGACTGAGCATAATTTTCCCATCATTATCTTTTCCTAAACCCTCAGCACATGCAAAAAAATCCCACTGTATAATGGAACTTCACATATCATTGATTCCTTTATCTTCTTTTTTGAAGATTCTGGGGGATTATACTGAAAATTTTACTGAAATTATACAGACTATTTTCTGTCCTATAAAATAATTAATATTGAAAACTGCAAGGCCTGTGAAAAATGAGCTCATAGGCTGCTCCTACATTGACACACTTGATTATTATTACAGACAAACTAGGTCTCTTATTTAGTCCTACAACTGCACAAATTATTGCCTTTCTTTCTTACCATGCAGTGTTTGTCTCTAGCCTTGAGAAACACTTTGATGTGAACACATAATCTGGATGCAAAAAATTCACCTAGTAAGAGCACACCAGATATATTTGGGGAAAAATTAAAATCTATTTTTATCAAAATATTCTCATCAAAGTCTTGTCTGAAATGCTTTCCAGGTCCAGAAAGTTCTGACAGGCCTGATAATAACCAATTGTCCAGCAGTTAGATCAATCATCTAACTGAGAGTGAGAAAAATTGGCTTCCAGGTTCCTATTGTATGATTTCAAGGAGCAACCTGTATCTGCATTTGCCATGATCAGTTCCTATAGCAATGGATTTTTGATAATACAATAACTAAGATTTTCCTAAAGGCAAGAATTTAATGTAGCTGAATGCTGTCATATTTCCTCAGTTACATTTCTTCCTTTTCATTAAAAAACAATACAACAACAACAAAAAAACACAACTAAACCTAAAACGCAACATACACTCTTTTTCCTTCTGCATGCAGAGAAAAATACTTTTTTCTATTTTTTCCTTCCACAAGGAAAATGTGCTCCACTGCCTACAGTCTGTTTTTGTAGGCAACGGAATACAATTACCAGGTCCTTGGAGTTTTCCAAGTGTAGCAAAACACGAAAAGACTGTTTTACTTTTTCTACATTTAGTTAGAATTTAAATTGTTGTCTGCTTGTAAGTAGTTGATAAATGCAATCCAGATGAGACAACATTTGCACCTCTTCCATCCATAGCCAGTCATACCTAGTGTTTTTCAGAAGACTTGGTAAGTGTGGGATCACCCTCAGCTGTGAAGCAGGTTTGTTTCCTGACACATTCCATCATCCTGGGTTGTAACATGTGTGCCACACTTCACCCCCAGTTCAGGTTGAGCGAAGTCTGGGCAGAATATTAGCAGCATCAAGTCTATATGTCCATGTTTCTTTTCCACTAAAGTGATGCTCAGACATGGGAAATTCACCCCAATCAGTACATAGAGGGGATATGTAGCTGGATAAACACAGCAAACCCATATTCCCCTGCATAGACCTTGCTGTAGACCAAAACCCACTAAATTGTTAAGAGAATCCTTTTTTGGTTTGTAAATCCAAAGTCTACAATTTTTGGATTACATCTCAAATAATCCTGAAGATGAAATTGTATTTGTTTTAAGAGACAATTTTCAAGCTCCTTGAAAGAAAGGAGTTCATAGGCTGCCCCTACACTGGCACATTTGCTTATTATTACAGATGAACACAGTCCTTTATCACTCTATGGCTGCACAAATTACTGCCTTTCTTAACATAACATATTTAAAATTACAAAATTTTCTGTACTCCTGGAACTAAACTCTTCATCTATCCATTTTGACTGAAAGACATTGTAGTAAATATTTGATAAATACAACCTCTAAATAACAGACACATTACTTTTTAAATAATACCCAGTTCAGAAAGGGAGTTTTGAATTAGACTGTGACCATATCCATGTAATTGTAGAACCTACACAAGAGTGAGTGTCTACAGAAGTGACTCACTGTTTCAGTGTTAATAAGGCCAGAAAAAATGACAGTGCTCACCTTAGTATGATGTCTTTAAACCACAGGTCTATTTGGAATATGAGGAGCCAGAGAATTTTCGTGTCTTGATATTTCAATTTTTGTGATAAAAAGCCTATTTCAGTCTCCAGCAATTTTGTCTAATGGTTAATTAACTCTGTCAAATTTTTGCCTTAAGCCTATATTGAACTTGTTCAGCTCCCTCTTCTGGCCAGTGGATCCTATCATCTGCTGAGCTGAAGAGTTCAGTATCACAGCCTGTGGACCTGCCTCAAAGCTGTGGATTTGTGTGGCTGTGATGGCGCTGCTGACTGACTCTGGTTATCATCAACTCATTACCAGCATTTCTGCCATCCTTGCTCAGGCACTGTGGAGCTGTGTGCTTGCTGGCGAGGACATTGTCCTGCCATCCTCGCTGCCATCTCAGCTCTCTACAGAGCAACCTCCTCTTGCTGCCCCCTGACAGAGCCTGACCATGCTGAGGGTAAGTCCCTTTAAAACAAGTTTTGTTCCTCTAGCTGTGAAGGTAGTTACAGCCCAACCTTCCTAGAGATATCCTGGATAGTGTGTTTTGTGAGCAGAGAACAGGTGATGTGAGAAACATCAGGTTCATGCAAACTCAAACAGCTGGGAAGTTTGTCACTGAGGAGATTTCATGAGGTTAGGCCACTTCTGGGTTTCTCAAAGTATACACACATATAACCAATCAGCCTTTTCTTCTCTACTAATGGGTTTGAGTAAGAGGATAAAAAGAACATGTTTTAAAAGAAACATTAAGGTGACGACAGCCTAATGGTTTCATAAGCAGAAGTTGGAAAATGCCAGTTTAAATTAAAGCATCTACACAAACATAAAAGAAAACTTGAAAAAGCAAGTTAGATGCCAAGAGAAAATTCAGAGGCAGAGAGATCATGGCACCTTACATACCACATTAGTGGCAGAGTTTTGTTATGGGACCTAAATAATACTTCAGATGACTTGTTACCAAGATCGCCCACAACACAACTCTGACTAATTTTATTTCTCATGACCACTTAAATAAAGTAATATAACTAACACAGCAGGACTAAGTTGGCTTCTGACAATGTGCATTTCTAATTTAATCGCAGAACAAAACACTTTTTTAGCACCTTAGGCTAAAAAATGTATCTAAAATTATGTTGTATCTCTAATCATATAATAATTATTTTAATGTTAATAAAACATCACTTATACAGTTATAATTTTTTGTCCTAAATCTCACTCTTTTTAATGCTGTGTTTAAAATGCTTTGCATAAAATAGGAACAACATAATTACTGCCGTTGAGCTAGAATGTATCATGAGTTCCCCACCCAACACTTTTGAGGAGAACACTTGGATATTAAGGCTTGGTAAAACGGAGCCTGAGTGTGCCATGTGACTACTTCATGCTTTCTCATAGGAGTGATATTCTAAACTCATCAGCTAACACAATGGGAATAGTTGAGGAGCACTACAATTAGCTGCTGCTGCAGATCAATAGGAGATTGTTATCCATAATTCCCAAGATGGGAGAAAGCCTGTACTCAGGCAATGCTGAAACATACACTTAGAAAGTTACTTAGACAAGAGTCTCTCCTGAAGGCAAATCCTATAGCAGAGAATTGATTTCTTGTTAGTACTACATGACTGCTTTCACTACTGAAGGATATACCAAGGCTGAGATTTTTCATAAATCAATGGATAACCAAGAATATCTAAATGCAGATTCTTTTGAGTAGTTACTTTTTCTACAAATGCTGGCCTTAGATTGCACAAATCAGTTTTATTTATTGGGGATAAGTAACATGCAGGTTGTGAGTCAATGCCTCAGAGAGAACCAGCAAGACCATCAAAACAAATTCATTTTCTTACAAAAAAATGCAGTCAGACAGCTGTCATAAACCCACTAGTTCACATCAGAGTGTGATCTTAGAGTGAGTACCCTGCTCAGAGTCACCTACCTGGCTTGGGTTGCAGAGTGCTGCAGTCTCAGAGTGCACAAACAGTGCCTTTCAGGTGAAGTCAACAATGAAGTGGTACTTCAGGAGTCCACCAAATTCTTCCACCCGCTAACAGGCTTTCTGCTCAAACAAAACCCTCCCAAAATACATTCTGTAGGGGTGTAGAATCTCCTGTATCAGCTATTTTCCTTTACAGAGCCGTTTCTATTGCACCACATTGCAAACTAAAGCAAACACAACCTTGATTAGTGCAGTCAAGATTTAAGTAAGGGAAGGATCAGGTTTTATGCAAAGGATTTAAAAAATCATTCAAGATTAAAAGAACATTGGAAAAGAAATAAATGTCTCTTTTTTTCTGAACAAGAATCTTATTTATAGCACTTAACTGATAATTACTAGATCATAATCAGTAATATTTCAAGGGAAAAAAAATCATCTTCAAATTTTGTACACAATTAAGTTCACCCTAACCAATAACTTGAGGCTTTTTAAACAATTAGTGAAATCAACTGAGCTATATATGTGAATATATATTCAGATATGTGATCAGGAATGCTTAAAAAAATTAATCAGAGGCTAAGTTCTTCAACTAGGTCTTGAATAGAAAGCTTTTTCTGATAAAGCTACAAACTGGATGTTAGCATGATTAAGCATGTCTTTAAACATGCAAGACACTTAGGTCATAGATCATCAGAGAAATTTTTTGTTAAACTTGAGCAAAAATAATTTGGGAAAAATATTTTTTAAATAAATATCCATGGGTATCTTGAACCCTTCATGTAAAGCTTAAATTTTCAATTGACTTTTCAAGTAGAATTGGCTAAATAAGACTATACAGCCCAGCCTTTGTTGACTGTGACTTTGATACTAAATCAATGCATTGAAGTCTTTGTTTGAGTCTCTCTGCCTGTCCTACAGAAAATGATTGTTACCACAAACTGCATACTAGGAATGCCCCACTAGCTATCTCTTACAGTGTTCAGGAAGAATGGAAGTCAACAGAGGTTAGAACAAAGGCCAGGATGTTTCTCACAGTTTAACAAGACAGCTGGTCAAAATTGCATATTTTGGGACATTAAATTTAGGGGTATAAGCACAGCTGCCCAATAATCATTAACCAATCTACTGATTGTCATGTCCCAGAAAAGCAGCGCTTCAGATACTTTCCAGTAACAAAACAGATTTTGAGATGTTGCTATAAAAGGCAATTCCTTTAGGACACTGGGATTTTTTCCCGTTATTATAGTAAATTGATTTTCAGAAATTCAGATTAGTGAAGTCTTTGATCTTCAGTAAAAGTCGTTGACCCTGCAAAATGTCTGGAATTATAACCCTGAATAGTTAGCTCCCAGAATTAACAATCTGCAGAAGTGTCAGAATTTCTACACGAAGTTGAATGGTCCCCAAATATACAACACAATGCTCGTGTCTTTGAGCAAACACTAACCTTCTGTTCCATAAGCAATGTGTTTGTAGGGATTGCTGCAAATGCCTTGTAGCTTGTCTTGATCTTGTACTGCTAAAAGGGTAAACCAGAAAGCAGGAAGAGAAGTAAAACAGGGTAGAATAGAGAGAGGGAAGAGAGGGGAAAGGTATGAAAGACATGAAAGACAATTACAATCACCTTGCAGACATGTTGGAACAAAACAATGCTTACGTATTTCCTAGAAAAACTATTTCTTAAAAAAATCTAGTGTTTCTGTTAAAGTTTTATGGTAATGTACATGTTTTGTTCTTAGGAATGAAGTAGGACAAAGCAAATTCCCTCTACCTTATAGCTTCCAAAGTTTAACCACTTTATGCTGACTACCACCCTTAAATGAGTATCAGGAGGGGCTGTAAGTTTTTTTCAAGTTTTCTTGTGATTTGATATGAAAACGCACAGCTACTTCTGCCAGTACATCCACATCAACAGCTGCTGCTGAGTGGTCTGATTCTGAACCATGAAATCAGAGGGATTTCTGTGATTGGCTCTCATGAGACTGATTATGATCCTTAAATGCTGAATTGCTGGTTTGAGTGGATAGATCATTTAAATCTTCATGCAGCTTTTCATCTCATGAATAAGTAACTCTACCACCAAAACAAAATAAGGATAGGAATTTTCACACTCTAACAAAGCTAACAGAACTGGCAATCCAAACCATACAAAATGTATCAATTCAGGTATGAAAGCTCTAGGATCAATCTTAAAAATTATTATTTTCAAATAATTTATATTTTAGACTATATTAGTTCACCCAGTTATTTTTAAATCTGTACAAACCATATTTTTATATTTTCTTTGCAAATATAGAGGCTGAATTCAGTAATTTTTAAAAGATTGATGAGATTCTTCTATACTTATAGGAGTTCAAGAGGTAGGATTCTTAATCACGTGACTGCTAGAATTATTATTATTAATATTATTAATAGATATTTGCTACATTGTTCCCTTTTAGACAACAATCTGACAAAAAACTATAGACTTTTTAGTTAGTGATTGATTATTTCTGTGACAGTCAGCCAGAAATAAAGTTATTTGTTAATCAGGTCAGGTTTTTTAATGTACCATTACCTACAACAGAAAATACTGGTGATTATGAGATAACAGTCTGAAACAGTACTTTGGGTCATTGTTTACTTTTTATTTTCTTTATATCTACTAAAGGTCTCAATGACAGCAGAGGGGACAAACTTTTAACACAGATAAGAAATTCATCCACACACCTGTCTTGAAATAGTGTAGGGCACAACCTTTTAATTCTTTCTATGCATAATATTGTTTGCTTTTGACTTCAATCATTCTTAGTTGGAAACTAGAGAATGAGTCATTCAAGAAGCCAGTAATCACAGTAATCATACTGAACGAACAGCTACACAAAGCAGATGAATGCAAATGCTGGAACTGAACTTTTTTTCTGTTTTTTGGTGGGTGGGCTTTAAAGGCTTTTCTACAGAATTAATTTCATCTCAAAGTAAGCAAATAGAAAGGTAAATTAAATCATCTTCCCAATGCACCATATTCTCTCCACTAGCTGTAATAGAATCACCTCAGTTGTGCTTGGAATTGTGACTTTCAAATGTCAAAAGTCATGTGAGTTGAATCCTGCCCTTTGAACATTCAGACAGCAACACTGCATAGCTCGATAGATATATTTTTGTATATACAAAAACTATATGCATAAGTTCAGTTATGCATAACTAAACTTGATGTTTAGTTATTTTAAACTAAAAATAAAATACCGATCACTGAGATGGAAGACTAAATTCCAAATATTAAAATAGGCATATTCACAAAATGTATCCTTGTTTGATTATAATTGATATCCAACTAAAATTGTATAATTGAACATGTGAAATACAATGTCTTCCATAGTGCAAAGGCTTTTACATATGATTAAAAGTGCATCCCATTTGAAAAGAGAACTGTAATCACTTTGAAGTTAGTTGTACTATTATATGAACTAAACAAAGACATAACAGACTGTTAAAATATAAAAGTTTCTATCTGCTTTCATGTGCTTCATCACTTCCAAATACTGTGAAAATAAAACCTGTGAGCAATGTGCTATTTTTGTAGGTCTGAGATGAGTGGAAAGTCTTTAATTCAGTTTCTCATCTATATGAATATGTTTCTTTACACATTATTTCATGTTTTTTAAAAATATTTTTTCAATGCCTAAATACAGTTAATAATCTGCTTCATAGGAATATAGCAGTAATTTTAAGCAGCCAAGGACAGTTAAGTCTGCTGGTCTGCACCACAGCAAAAAGCCAATAGGAAACCAATTCCAACTTCAGAGCTTGGGAAAATGTCAGTCTGGGGAATTTGGGGGAATATATCCTAGTTTTTTTGTTCAAATGAACACCTAAGACACCCATGGGGCACTGAAAAATGTGCTAGACATGTGCTATAAAGGCTTAAAATCAGTGACCAAGCATTGTAGCATAGAGCTCCTCATGAATAATTTTTCCTGCTATATGGTAGGTTTTGCAACTGTGCTGAGCTCCATGTTGCTAAAGTCATTTTGTTCCCCAACTGTTTTAAATAGATCTATATGCATTCCTGAGCTACATTCAAATAGGAAAAATCAAATAATATGGAAGAATGATACCCAATGAAACCACTACGAAGTTTTTTCAAACCAGAAAGCTAGAAGTTGCTATTCTAACAACTGTTCCTGCAGAATTTTTCTGTCCCTACTCTGTCTCAGTGTCCATTTTGCTATATTAGGTCCATGAGAACACTATTAAAGTATGTACAAAATCTAGGGAGAGGGCTTTTATTTCCTGTGGTCACCCAAAGTCAACACTTCACACTGATCTGTGGATTTATGTTTGTATTAACTTTGCAAAACATTCCCATTTTTAAATCATTAACAAGTACAAACCAAAACAAGTACAAAGGGAAAGTACATGCTTATATATACATATACAAACAGTTAAACAAATTAATAGGTTATCCTTTAATTTGCATTAATTGGTGCATTTCTGAATTTTGGTTTAATAGATGTTGGTTTAATGCGTGTCTTAATGCTGCTGCAATGACTGTTGAAGCAACATTAAGGTTGAAAAATTACACATGCCAAATTATACACACCAAAGGCAAGCACTTCTAGATGCTGTCTTTTTCCCCTCAACGTTCACTTAGCACATTCATACATGAAAACATTCTGTCATGCGTCAATGGTCGTCAGACGAAGCACTCTGCTCTTTTGTCTAGTTATAAAGGCTGATTAGTACTAAATAGGCCTAAATTCTGCTTGGGATATTGAAGTTGTCTCCTCAAATATTTTCTTTTTTTCCTCTGGAAATATATTGAAATTTGAGGCTGGAGTGCCACAGAATAGCCTGCTACCATTAACACATCAGCAAAGTTCATTGAGCTATACCATAATCTAGGGATGGAAATAAGTGAGAGCAGGAGGGGGGTCAAATGGACAGTATTATTAACAGTAGATGATGTCTCAGACTCACATTTTAAAGCCATGAGAAACCTTTCCTGCACTGAACACCCATCTGCACTAGATGTAGATACTTTAGGTCTTCCACATCTCCAGCTGAGTCAGCTTTGTCTACATGGTTAAAAATTAGACTGGACTAATGGTTTAAGTCTGTTATACTGTGGACACTCTCCCAGTCTCCATCGGATGGTGGGCAGTTTCAAAAGTGCCACCATATTGCATGATAAAGCAGAATTAATAGGAAAATGGACAGTAGGAAAGACAAGACTATAATAACCTCTGCAGATATAAACCCAGGCAATAGCTCTGCCACAGGCAGAGAATTTCCTTACTGCCAGAGACAACCTCACAGTGCTCAATGCACCAGCTAGCAGGAATTGCAACTGTTTTGCAATCTGCAGGCTTGGTCATGCATTACATCAACATTTTCTTGGAATTTCTACAATTTCAGCTCTCTTTTTGTTTCATTCATTAACTAATACTGACAGTGTGTAACGACACTATACAGCTCTGCTAGACACAATGCTTCCCCTTGACTTGTTTGGATTTTTAAAGAACCATTCATGACAATTGCTACTTTGGGCTGATTGTAACCTCTCATTTCCAATTAACATTTTTAAGCCACCCTGCCATGGCCAAGCTGCTAGGAGCAAAAGTGACACAACTTGATCCAGCAGACCAGGTTGTAATTTTGTGCTGTGAGCAAATAAATCAATAAACTATGATGGACTGTGTAATGGACAGAGCTCAGATATGAGTTAGAGGAAGGAAACACAGCACAAGAGAAGCACAGAGTGCAAAGATAAAAGAGGTTGGAAAGCCTCCTGCACTTCTGGTGCTTTCTGCAACTAGCTCCTCCTTTTTGCATAGCAGTTCTTCTTGTTTTCACCTACCTGCTGCATGTTTTTGGATATCCTTCCCTTCTCTGAGTTACACCTTTAAATCTGCAGTGTGACTGGTTCCCAAGCCCTCCTGCAGCAATTGTTATCATTGCTTATTCTCACTCTGCGATGTCTCTCTGGCTTTTGGGGGGATGACAAACAGCAGGAGCATGGCTGATCTGCCAGGTGTGAGACTTTTGTCTCACAGTCTCACTATTTGCAGTAGTTTGGGCTGTAGGAAGCTTGGCTTTTCTTTCCCCCTCATCCTCTGTCTAGCACAACAAGCTCAGAAGAGTACAAAAGAAAGGGAAGAAGCAGGAGACTGTCCTCATCTTCCCCTGCTGGCCATTGGCCACAACATCTCTGCTGAGGCTGAGCTCATTATCACCTCTGGGCTAGCCTCAGGGTGGGGAAAGCCTCTTTGGAAGTGAGAAGGACAGGTGGGATGGGATGCTTGGGAATAACTTATCAGTGGAACAGCTAATTCATATCAATTAGATTAAACTGCTTCTTGCTCAGCCCTGCACCTAAGATCACCACACCTCTATTACTTTCCCTGGGAACATATATGGGTTTACTTTAGAATGGGGTGAATAGAATATGCTTCATGGTCCATTTTTGATACAGGCAAGCTTCACATATACATGAACCAAATGTACATCAGAGCCACTGGACACAAATCCATCTTTAGTAGTAAATTATATTATTCAAGAATAAAGTATCTTCTTTTCTACGCTAAAGGATTCCTAAAACATCTTCTCCATAATACAGAACACAGTGCTCGCAATTTGAAAGGTAGGATTTCATTTTCATTATCATCACTGTTGATACAAAACCTGTTCCTTTTCCACATTTTTTTCCACATCCCATTTATTTTACTAGTATGCTGCAACATGGATGTGATTTTTTCCCTACAGGGACAAAGAACTATTATAAAGTAAGCATGCACCAAGAGTACCTTGGGTTTGATGTTTTCATGGTCAGGAGGCAGGGAAAAAGACTGTGGTGAAGTCAGCTCTCTGGGTCTTGATGGCAGTGTGCCTGGTGACTTGTCTGAGATGGGAGATCTGCACTTTAACACTGATGAGGTGGTAAAATGCTCAGGCCTCAGAGAGGAGGACTTAGACCTAAAATTTTCTTGCACCAATGAAGAATTAAATTGTAGTGGATGGAAATTAATATTACCAGTTCGTGGAACCAGTGGGGTAGAGTGAGGCCGTGGGAGAGACCACTGCTTTGAGATGGTAGAAGGGGTAGGAGAGGAGGTACTGATCTCCTGAACAGATGTTTGGGGTGTATCCAATTTAGATCTAGAAGGTGAGTGCAAAAGACTTGGGGTAGGAGATGAGTGTTTTTCTGTGGTGGGAGACAATGCACCACTAAGACTGGTAGAAGAAAGCAAAGGATATGACCGGCAAGTAAAGATGGGCGAGTAAGTGTGTACTCTCTGCGACTTCTGAGGTGCCCGGGACCTGGAGGCAGAATACCCCAGCCCTTCTGGAGAAAGAGAGGTGGGATATGCAAAGGAAGAGGGAGCTGGGGCACAAGGAGGAGGCAGTGAAGACTGCAAATCTGGAGAGGCAACTGATTTTCTGTGGGAAGAGACAGGGGATAACAAAGAATTTCGGCAATCTGGAGAAAGTGATTGAACAGGAGGGTGCTTTTTAGGAGAAACAGACCTCGCTCGAAGGGTGGGATGAGGCGTAGAAGGTAAAGGCAGATTCTGAGCCCATCCTGAAAGACAATAATCCTCTTTTCTGGGAGAATCTGGCCTTATAGGAGGGCTTGAAACAGATTTCTTGGGGGTTGGAGGAGTTGTTTTAAACTTTTGATCTATTGCAAGTGTTGAGGAACTAAGGGAGCTAGGGGAAAATGTGGGACAAGAAGCAGGAGAAAGTGGTCTCCGCTGAGAGGAGCTTGATCTCAAAATAGCAGTTAAGAGAGTCAGTCTGGTTGGCAGAGGGGATTTGACTCCTGACTTGGCTAAATTTCCTCTGGATAATGTTTGTGTGCAAGGCTCATTTATACTACATATGGTTGAAGAGGACCCATAAAGAGAGGGTGGAGACAAAGGTTTAGGGCTAGGAGATAATGAATGTGTTATTATATTTACAGGGAGAGGAGACAGAGCATTCAAACTTTTGGAAGAACTGGGGGATACAGACTGAGCTAAAGATCCTCGAATTTCAGTTGAACATGGAGGACTGGAGGAAAGACTTGGACTCCTTGCCAGAACAGAGGATGTGGTGAAGGCTCCCATTTTGCAAATACATCCAGGGTTATAGAGACTTGGTGTTTGTTGGTTATCAGACAATTGAGGAGTGGAGTACCAACTCTTTGATGCAGAAGAGAATATTTTAGACATTGAGGGAGGTGAACTATGGGAAGCAGACTGAAAGTAGAGAGATGAGTCTTGCTTAGAAAACCGAGTTGCTGACCGCCAGTTGTTACAGGAATCTTCCAGCGAAGAGACTTGATTCATGTTAGCCATGGTACCGCACACTACTTTCTGATTAATTGGAGAAATTAAGTGGACAGCAGGTGGTTTAGAGGAAAGATGATCAGAGGTGGAAAGAGTAGAAATTAACTGGAGAGAAAAAAAAAAAAAAAAAAAAGAAAAAGAAAAACAGAATTGTTAAAATAGTGGAACTTGTGGAACTTGTTAAACACCCCACATTTCAGTCCTGTGGTCATGCATATAGGGTTTCCATTAGTACTGCTGTGTGGGTTAAAAGTGTAGGGCTGTTTTAAGCTTGGACATAGAGCCTGATGGATAAAGTCCTCATGGGGAGGTGACTGAGGCAAACAAGATATGTGATACTTTGGCTTTATGACACCTCAGTTTTGTTGATATTAACAAGGTTCAAGGCTACAGTATTTTTCATTTTAGGTAAAACCCAAGACAGTAGTGCCATGAGTGTCTGCAATCATGTGATGCCATCCACATTATATAAACACAATGGAAGGTAAGAGAATTGCAATAGTGTCCCATCTCATTTTGCCAGTTCAGTGGAAAGCAGCCTTTCTAAAAATATGATTCAAGTCAAGTGCTCTTTTTCTCTTCCAGTAAACAACCCCTTCTGCAGCACTGTGATATCAGAATGAGAAATTTGCTTGGAACTACTTAAATCAGACATCCAGTCTGCTTTTCACTTCTCCTGCCATTCACAGAGCAGAGCATTTGACAGTTTGCAGGCATGTAAGAGTCCTTATCCCCTTCCCCACAGTCTTTTGATACAATAATAAAACAGTAATGAGCTCTTTCATGAGTGTCTCTATTCTAATTAGGATTTTTCAAAACTAATTAGAGCATACAAGTATATTATCAACCTGTTATACAGTTTCATGCTCCTAAAGAAAAAAATTCTCTCAAAATCTCCCAAGTTATTATAATGCTGAAATTAAAAACTGAGGTATACACAATATGAATAAAACATATCAGTATGAAATAGTGATTAAAGTCAACTGTAAAATCAAAAGGATACAAATCGTCGCCTAACATTTGACTGAACAATTTGAAAGCAGAGAAATTGACTCTACTTTCATCAAACTTGGTGAAAATATAAGAACACCTATTTAACTACTGTTAGCTATCCTGAAAATATTTTGCAGCTCTATAAAGAACAATTATACCATTCAGTTTCAACACATGACATGCTCATGGCTGTGGCTCAGCCTATGAATTATATTTTTAATACATATGTCGTACCCATAACAGAGAGGAATAATGCTGATGCTGATTATGATGATTATTATGTAATATAGTAGTGATATGTTGCAAAAATAATTAAGAACAAACCAGCTAATTTTCAAGTGAAAGCACATGCTTGAAGAAGCTGCAACAGAAGAGTAAGGCTTAAAAGCTTTCAAGGGCAAAACTAGGCCTAAATATAGGCTAAACATACACTTCAAAACCCTATTAGCCCTTATAACTTAAAATCGGTGAGCTCTTCCTGCTAAATGATACCATACAAATAGCAAGCCTTTTAAACCAAAGACACTTTAAGTATAAGGTAACTTCAGAAAAGTCAGGTCAATGCCTTGATTTATAGGAATAAACACAAAACATCCAAATGCCTTTACAACAACACTAAATTCCCCTTGTTTTAGACATATGTTGAAAGGTCCCATTTCAAAGTGGAAATTCAATGGATGTATACAGAGCAAACACTGGAATATAAAAATTAATGTTGTTTATATCATTGTATCTATATTCTATTGGACTGAGAAATTAGGACTCTTGCTGAAAATGCTGCTAATTAAGAAGAAGCCAAAATACTGGAAATTGAGAAAAATTTACCAGTATTTAATCATTATGAAAAAATATTATTTAATATGTCATGAAAGATAAAATTATTTAATGAGTTGAAAAGCAGTGTGGTAATAAATCTGATAATTTGGAGCAGCCTCCTGAATTTAATAATGAATTCTGGAAGTTAATCAACTATCCAGACGGAGCTGAGGTATGATATCTCTATATTTCTAAATAGAATAGATAAATTTCCCTTACAAAGACAACAGATTAAAAGAAAGTGAGGAACAAATATGAAACCTCATAAAAGCACAGGATTTGCACTGACTTCTAATTAATTAAAACTTAATAAGATTTATAAGCAGCTACAAAAATGTTCATGGTAATAGATGAAAAATATGCTCCTGCAAGTAAGATAAAGACATTTTTCAGTATTCTTCCAGTTTAAATGACACTGAACATTTATGTGCTGAGCTAATTGAGCCATAAATCAAGTCTTCAGAAATGGTTTTGCTATTGAAACACAGTATCAATAATCACATCTATAGGTTATCAACTTCTTATTTACAGGATCAGGAAATCATAATCAAAGGGTTGGAATTGACTTCCAGAGGTCATCTAGTCCAGCCTCCTATTCAAAGCAGGGCTCTTACTGGCAACAGTGACTCAGGTCAGCTGTGGCCCTGTCTCCTCAGTCTCCAGAGCTCTCATGGAGCTCCAGCACCCCCAGGCAGCCTGTGCCAGTGCTGCACCACCTCCCACTGAGGAAGCTGCTTCTGATGTCCCCATGGGATCCTACGCGGCCATTGCCGCCTCACCTGCCCCTGCAGGGAAGAGTTTGGCTCTGTCCTGTCTGTAACTGCCCTGCAAGTGGTTCTGGGCAGTTCCCAGATGCCTCCTTGGCTGTCTCTTGGTGGGAGTCAACAAAGCCAGCTCCTTCAGCCTCAGCTCATACATGCCCCAGACATATTTACACTTTTGTGCTAGTCTCTATTCCCTTCCTCGCATCTCTCTTGAATTTGAGGTTTGCTGGCCACCAAACTGAATGTGGCTTTACAGTTGCAGCCTCAACAATGCCAGGTGAGATATAATAACTACCTTCAGTCAGTGGATTTTTTTCCTGCTCAGTTTCTCTACTGGTTTAAAACCCTCCTGTAGGTGAATTGGATTAGTGCAGAAGAAGTGAGTATCCAAAGTAGATCTGTGATTTTTTTGGTCCGTGATTCAACTGCAAGCCTTTTTCTCTTTTCATGAGCATCTCGAGATATACAAGTCCCAAAAATGTATGAAGTTGAAATAGGTGGCAAGGTTACATTTAGCACAAAGGGATAAAGGCACTTGAAAAATATCTTGATGCCTTGTAGTAAATCATTCCAGAATTATCAAAGTGGACATAATACTAGTATTGAGCCTTGCCCAGGAGACCTTCAGCACATTTGAAATGGCAGAACTGAGCTGGACATAAGGCAAATGGTCATTCTGGTGAGGTCACATTGTTTTGGAAGGCCACAAAAGATGTGCTTAGCTATACCAGCAAGACCCTGAAAGATGTGCTGGTCAAACAGGAAAAGGGAAAGAGTGTGCAAACTGAGAGCCCAAAAGGCAGAAATCATGCCTGAGTGAATCACATCTTCAGTTTAGACCTGATCTTAGGCCTATTTAATCATGCCTTGATCTCAGTACAATCCACTGAGTACAATCCACCTCAGTACAATCCACAAACCACTGCTTATAGAAAGGAAAAAAATCAAAATAAATTACCTACAAGTACTGCAACCTGAGAACCAGAAAGTCAGAAGGAAACACTGGAAACTGTGAAAAACTTGAAAAAAATCCCTGGAGACAACACAGTAAATCAGACTGTGAGTTGAGACCAAATTAATATAAATGCTATTTAGAACAGTCCAGTTTCTCCCAACAAGAAAGATGCATTGTCAAAGCAATGGCAGGAGTTTGAAGGGTCTCCTGACTTACTTGTCTGGAAAAGCCAAACCAGATGGCACTCAATGGACAGAGGAATGCCAAGTGACTTTGAGTAACTAAAAATCCTTCCACCTACTGATCCCCCACAGCAAGTCAAAAAATTTCTCCAAGTTGAGCTCATGCTCTGACATCCAAGGAAGCAGACATCCCACTCAACCCAAAGAGTAAATTCCCAAAGGCAGGACTCAGTCTCACTCTCCCTTGCATGGTTAGACTCTCTTTAACATTAAAGAAAAAAAAGGCAAAAAAATCTCCAACACAATATATAAGCATTAAACTCTTACCAAAAAGTTTCAAATGTGACTAGAATAACATTATTTTTTTTCAGACTTTGAATACAGCATGGCATTTTCCAGCATCAGTCGGGACCTCTGTGTCTCACAGAACAGAAATTTCCTCTCTTTTTTTTATGCTTTCCTTTTTTCCTTCTGTTTAAACAAAGAAATGAATGAATCCGAATGAGCCTTCTAGGTCAGTTAGAGAGATCTCTTCTGCTACACAATGGTCCCCAACACTGGTCCTTACTTTTTTCACGTCTGATAGGAAACTCATTGTCTAATTATGCTTTTAAGTTAACATAATGTTATATGCAATAACTCTTAAAAGGGGCATGATACTGCCCTTATAATCCAAGAACTGAAAAGGTAGCCCATACATGGAATTCTTTGTAAAAAGGAAATGGTTTTTGTACCAACAGGTAAACCATGCATCTCCTTAATCTTTTTGTAGTTTTCCCTTCATTTAAGAAGTAATGATCCTTCATAAGATAACGAGTCAGAAGGAATGATGCCTAAGGAAACACCTTAGAACCAGAACAACAGTAAAAGGCAGCTTAGTAAAAACATCTTTTTATGAAGCAATAAAGATGACTAAAGATACTGAGATAATGAAGACTGAGGAAGTACCGTCTTGAAAACTTGTGCGTAAAGAATAATAACATTACCCATGTTACTCATATTACATACTGCCTTTCTTCCTGTTCAGGTGAATAGTTCACTAAGTTGGGCTTAATTTCTTGTTCTGTGCAATCTTTATCTTCTGTGACCTCACCAGCCAAACTCCTCTTACTTCACAAGTCACCAGAAGCTTAAGTAAGACCCAGTATAGGAACTCTTCTGTATAGTATTCCAAATTTCACGCAATTTCTGTAAAAAGTTGTTGTTTTTTTTTTTAAATACCCAAGTAAGCCTGAACATTGCTAAAGTAAATTTGTATTTCCTCAGGACAAGTATTCTCTTACAGGCTGCTTCCTCTATGTAGGCTTACCTATGACTTTAACCTTCCTCATGGAAAATTCTCAGTAACTTTACTGGAAGTTTCTCAGAAGAAATGAACATTTCATACTGCTGTTAATCCCAAACCAGAGTGGATTTCTTATTCACAATGTCTTCAATCAAAAATTGTCACTGAAATTGATGAAAAATTGAGTGGCAAAAGTATTTCAACACAAGATAGGAAATCCTATTATTTTTCAGAAACAAAATAGCCATGCTTAACATTTGTTTTTAAATTATCAATGAAGAATTGAATTTTCAAGTGATGGTGACCCAGTCAAGGTATAAGGAAATACCTGAATTTATTTCATGTGAGAATGATGTTGCTATTTTGCTAAAGGTGAAATTTTCCATTGCATATACACCCTTCAATATATATCAGTGTTCTTCCCAAGATGTGAGACATTAACTTTTCATGCAGTGGTTTGGATTAATGCATTTTGTAAAAGAAACTCTGTATAAGGAAAGCATTTCAAAGACTCTTTTTGGAAATGCTCCAGGGAGAATTAAGAATTTAATAAGTCAATAAATGCACCTATAAAGATCCACATAAAATAGAAATGTCATCGTCATTAGTTCTTTACACCTGTGCAAAGTCAGGTGTACCAACCAACAATCAGAATAATATGATTTTTACAGCCCCTTTCTCTTGCATAAAGGACTGCAAGAGGTGATGAGAAGAAAAAGAATCTAGGTCCAGGAAGTCTGATGTTAATAATTCAAATTATCTCAAGGCTCCATTGATTTCAATGACCTTACCCAATTTAGACTAGCAAGGAATCTAACATCTGATTAACTTGCTGTCATGATAAGCTGCTCTTAAAGGAAAGAATATATCTGCCTCATCTGCTCCACACACTCATCAGAATCATATGGAGAGGCAGCAAGGGTTGGGCCACCTCCTTAAGGTTCAAATGTTACAGAAATGGCCAATGAAAATGTTAATTAAAGAGGAAATTGACCTGCTGTACAAACTGGCTCTATATCCTAAAAGGTTTAGAAAGCAAAGGTTATCTCTAAAGAGCTTGTTACCTGATGTTTCTGTGGATCAGTAGTGCTGTGGGAAAGTGCAACACCTGGAAGGTGCCCATCGCCAAGAGGTTTCCCTGCCCCGGTGCCAGGGGAAACATGGGATGTGGTCAGCAGCTGAGCACTGATGGGACTGTAGCCATTGGAAGGCTGATGAACGTTGTTTGAGGCAGCAGCTACTTCATCTTCATCACCGGAGTCCGTAATCAGGATAAACTCAGCCTTAAAAAGGTCATTCTCCTGCATTTCTCCTTTGCTTGAATTACACCCCAGGGACTGGAAAGCCGTTCGGGTGCTGTCTGTACAGACAGTGGACACACAGTCCTGTTTGGCCCCACTCTTTAAGACCAGCTCATCAGAGACTGTGTCAGACTGCAAAAGATACAAGGAAAAAGATCCCAATTAACTGCATTTTATTTGTGTTCCCCAAAATGTGAAGCAATTTTGGCTTTAGGTAGTGACTGTCTCTGCACTACCAAAAATGCAATAGGCAAATGAAGGATTTAGGCATGAGTACACAGCAGAAGCCACTTCCCCAGGGAGTCCCAGCTTCCAGCCCCCAGCCAATGCTGAGGGGGCTGCCTTCCCAGCAACTCACAGAGCAGCAGGGGGCTCTGAGCACAACAAGGGCCTGAGACAAGGCCGGGAACCCAGAAGGAGGGTGCAGTGAAGCCAAATGAGCTGTCAGACCACACTACACCAGACACAATGACCACACTACACCAGACACAATGGGAAGGCATCCCGACCGTGGGATCCATGGAGCACACAATGCTCCTCACAGGAGTCTGACAGACAAATCTGGGACAAAACCTATACATATTAATGAAGAAACAAAGGCCCTTAAGACAAGGCATTCTCTGAAGAGAGCAAACAGACTCAGAGGTCAGAGAGCTTTGCTGTATGTTCCAGCTTCGCAGCACAGACCACAATTGTTCTTCGTATTTTCTACAATTTCCACATCCAGTATGTCATTTCTCAAGCATGCTTCAGATGAAAGCAGGAATAGTGCAAACTGCACATACAACACACATATCATTAAATCATTCATTATCGAAACCATTATTCTAAATCATATTTTCCTCAGAAGAAGAATCAGGTAAATTATTAGAAACATTGTGCACTGCAAGAGGAAGCCTCCAGATGGGGCTCATATTTGAATGCTGCTTGAGGAACATAGTAATTACAAATTTCCACTTCACTTACAGCTCCATGAGTCCTGGAGTTCAGTTCTCTGAAAAAATTTTGGACCACAAAAGAGGATATCACCATTATGAGTTTGAGAGTGTTATTTTGATTATTTGATGCTGGTTGTTGAAATATTGTTCAAATTCTAGACATTTTAGAAGGGGGACTAATCTGTGCTATGAAGGCCCCACAACTGCATCAATTACCAGAAAAGTTTCCTCTGTCTAAATAGAAACACATGGGGAGGGATGACAGGAAGATCTGATTCTGCTTTACCCCTGGCATCGCTTATAACAAAACCATTACTGAGCACCTGTGAATGTAACTAATGAGTTAAACTGCCTGGGGATTATATTCCAGTGTATGTCTACATCCACCCTTTGCCCAGACCTAACCCCTTTTTCGACAGATAGGACAATGAAATGCTGGAACATGTTCAGGTCAGACAGCTGTGAACTCCTGTGAAAAGTTTATTACATGGAAAAGCACTCAGAACTGCAGCCCCAGCAATGTCCCAGGGAAGGAGCTGTTACACAAAAGCAGAATTGCCATAAGCATTAATATTAACCTGAGGATTGTGGTAGCTTTCAAGCAGCATGGAATAAAATAAAAGGGCATTAAGTGTTGTGAGGCAGGAAAGAAATGATAAACAAAGGGTTGACCAAAGGAAGGAGAGCCAGTAATGTTGTGCTGCTGGAGTCACTGTTGCAGGAAATCACAGGGACAAGTTTTCAAAAATCAAAAGCTCACTTCCACTTTGATGCATTACTATGCAGCTATGAAAGGAATTGGCACCTTTCTGGAAGCCACAGCACTGGCATTTGCTGAAACCAGGATCTAGTGAACAACTCCTGGTCAATTTCCATGTGATAACATTCCTTGCACACCACTCTTGCTGTCATGAAGATCTAGAAGGAATCCCCCTCATCTGTGATTGTATGACTGACTGAGGAGAGAATTGAGATGATCAAGAGTTTCCTTACAACACAGAGTCTGACAAAGACAAAGCAAGCTATTGAGCAGACATTCTCCTTCTCTTGCACAATGATTCCACATCTTGGTAATTAAACCAAGCACAAGCCAAGAAACCATTCAAGGGAAAGAGTTTCGGTTCAGCAATGCTCAGAATAATTTATTTTTTTTAAGAAGTGAAAAAAGTAATGCAAACAAAAATCTACCTTATTTACAATTTTTTGGTTGCTCAGATCCTCAGGTTCCTCTGGAATTGTCACAAGGAACTTAGAGATATCCACAACCTCAAAATGAATTGGAAGTTTTCCGATGGATGGTATGAATGTGAAGGTCAGTGGTTTGGTTCCAGATTCTTGAAAAGAGACCTAAAAAACACAAAATCAGATCAACTTCTTTATCCAAATAAAGAAGATTTTTATCAGAGTTGAAATAACATGAATAACATGAAATAATCAATCTACATAACTTACATGTCTGTTATTAAGTCTACTGGTCATTGTTTCGGTGGGTTTTTTAATTGGCTACTTGTGTATTAAAGCCTTATTTAACAGACAAAATACTGCCTTGATTATACTCATCAATGTTCTCTATAGTTCTCTATATTCTAGTGGTGTGGCACAGCAGGCAGGAAGACTTTTGTTTGATAGCTTACTATTCTTTCAATTTTCCATAACAAAATCAGAAAACCATATTCAATCATTTCAAGGCTGTTTTTATCTTTGTTTTACTCCACTTTAGTAGGACAATGATTCAATTATTCCAGTATATCTGGGCAAATTATAGCCCCCAGAGTATTTGCTTAACAAAAACCAAATTGGAAAAACTTCTGCTCTACCAAAAAAAAAAAGTTCACATTTTCTAATGCAAATGCAGCTAATTCTGAGAAATACCTGAAATAAATTATGATTTAAATATCTTTTCCATTTTCTTTGGGCTTTCCAACTACATACATCAACTAATTGCTTGTCTGTCTGCTTATTTCTCCCTCCCTGTGTTGCCCTACCTGAGTAGGTCTGTGTATATAGGGCCTGAATGAACCAAAGACAAAAGAGACTAAACAAAGACAATTTCAACTAAATGTTCAATTTTATCACTTGAATCCCCTCCACAGGAGTTGGAACATGGAAAAGAAGTCCATATCATCACAAAACGCTCAGTTGCTTTGCCAGCTATCAGAAAGAGGAACTGCATATGCCTTCACAAGGTAAATAGAAGGAACCACACCCCAAACCACTGAACCTGACATGGTGGCTTTCCCACTACTTTTCAATGTAAAAAAATTCTTTATTCTGATCCAAAATTATGGAGTACATTGATTTTCCTTTGTTATATCATCTGATGTAAACCTTATGACTCTTAATTGTCTTTTCAATTAATCCTAATTTGCAGAGGCTTGAACTGTATTGAATCATTCAGGAAAACAGGATTATTTCTTCAGCTTCTTTTTTTTTTTTTTTCTTGCTTGCTTGCTTGCTTGTTTAAAGTGAAACAAATTGAAGAGCTGTGATTCTCATTATGCTTCTTTGTAATCTGCATCCATAAGTAAATAGCAATTATGGAACAGAGTGGAATTATGGTTTACATTACTTGATCATCTTGTGGCTGGAACATTAAAATGATGGAAATAGATTTCCAGTTTTAAAAATCTCTAGGCAAACATTTGTTAGTTCTAGTAACAGCTGCCTCCTGGAGTGCTTGGGCAAAACAGAGGTAGGTTATTTGTAGAAATGCTGTCAACTGCTCTTTCCTCTACATTTTGGAAGAACTGTCCTCTCTCAGACACATCCAGGTGTGCAGGTACAAGGTGCTCTCCTACTTTTACTTCCCCCTCCATTTCAGACAAGCAACCAAGCACTAAAATAACGCATGGCCTGAATCAACAGCAAAAAAGTAACAACTAAATGTTGCACCATGCCAGGAGTTCAGTTCGTTATTTAATGTGAAGGAGACTCAACATCTCTGTCCTTCTCTCAGGAGCCAAGGTACTTGAGTCTGATCATTCCTTTTCATAAAAGAAAAATACCATTTTAAAATATTATTAGCCAGCATATTAAACACATAGTCCTTGCACCTGATAAAAGACAGCAGAGTACCATCAGTCCTCAAGGACGTGCTCTCCAGCAAGCAGCTGCCAGTCCCTACAACCCAGCCAGGGACACAGCCCCCAGCTGAGCTCCTGCTGCACCCAAAAGTGCCTTCAAGGTGCAGGATTACCTGCAAGTAATCACTAATGCCTGTAGCATTAGTGATTTCTGTACAGCTGACACAATTCACTGCAGTCTCACACAGTACCTGGGTCTATGCTAAAATTAGCTAGAGATGGCCTTTGCTTTCCTGAAGACCTGTCGTTTTGCTTTCATCTTCTCTCTCTAATTGGGAAGTGCAGCTGGAAGTGGCTACCTTGGTTGTCTTTAAAAATCTTTTCCCCCTCTACCTCACCCTCTAGTCATGATTCTGTTTTGACACTTCACAGCAGCTGTTCTCTATCACTGGACATTCTTGAGTCAGAGAGAAAAATATTTCTTATAAAAGAAAAAGGAAGAGTGTGCAAATAGCAAGCCCAAACAGATTTATGGCAATTTCCAATATAATGTGGCAACATTGCTAAACTCCCACTATTTTATCTGCATACTTGTAATGAGAAAATACAAACAAGAAATCAGACTAGAGACTCCAGGCTGTTGCATAGTAATAGAGATATCTTGACATCACCTAATTTTGTATGTGTCTTACCCCGCACTTCCAATTTTATTGCTTTGGTGGAAAAATTACAGAACACATAGAGAAAACCTTTCCGTATTTTGCCTAAAAACATTGCAGAAATAATCACCAAAACTGCTTGCAAGCTAAAACTATGATTGGAAAATACATTAAAATGGACAAACAAGATTTTTTTTTTCAGGTGGGAGATGCCATTAAATCATGGCATTATTTATATTCCCCTAG
The DNA here is from genome assembly GCF_965231275.1 of Zosterops lateralis. Lineage (NCBI taxonomy): Eukaryota > Metazoa > Chordata > Aves > Passeriformes > Zosteropidae > Zosterops > Zosterops lateralis. The sequence goes on from NC_139764.1 coordinate 89,894,332, forward strand.
TGTATATTATTTTCTTAGAGTTTAAAAAGCATACAGAAGCAAATAAAATTAGTGCATTTCAGACAGTTTTAAGTTGCTAGAAGCTGCACTAACAGGGACATAACTGTGCTCCTCTTAGTTTCAGTCACAGCAATTGAGAAACAGGATCTTCCAGCTGGTAAAACTGGTCACGTAATCTAAGCTGCTTGCCAGAAACCTAGAGAAGCAAATATCACATGACTAGCCAGTCAATGCTGGTGGAAAACAAAAGAGAAATATTTCTTGCTTTAAATTTTTCATGTGCTTATTTTCATTTTATAGATTTTTTAAGCAATAAGTAAAAATACTTTGACATTTAAAATTTATATTTTAAATGAACAATGTGAAGCAGAAGGAACTGTTACATACTACTTCCTTTCTTAAGGTAGAAAAAAGATTTTTTCACTATTTTTCATATACTCATCTAATTTACCATCTCTCTCTCAATGATATTTCTAACCATGAAGAACTGAAAAGAAATGGACTTCCAGTACTTCATTATATCTATTGATATACATTCTGAAATGTAGAGGTAAACAATTAAAAAAAAAAAAAAGCTTAAAATTCGAAATTCAAAGATATATTAAAAATACATGAAACTTCTCATCATCTTTCCTCCATAATCAGTAGTAACAGCAGAGGTAATTCAATACCATACATTCCCTGCTGCTGGAATTCACTTGAATCAATAGTTGTAGTGACAGAAAAATACCAAAAAAATACCAAATGTGACATCTGAGACATAGATTTGAAAAATCCCAGCTGATCCTTTATAGTAGATTAAAGAACATATACTGTACATTAGAATATATTCCAAGTAGTATTTTAGAATTTATGAGATGGCATTTAGTGAACACCGAATGCTGTGCCTGTTACTCTTTTGCATATTTTTAAGCACCACAAGTATGGGAAACCTTTGGCATAATCAGAAAAAGTACTAGCCTAAACAGCAGAATGAGAACTAAAAGTGCAGAAAAAGAAAAGAACACAGACTCTAAGATGATATGTTCCCTTGAAAACGTGCCAAGAGGGCCAAAGCACACATGAGAGAGATAAAGGTGAAGAGGTGAACGACAGAAGACCACCACCCTGGCCTGGAGACCACCACCACTAAGGACTGAGCACGCCCAGAAGGGTGTGGAGTAACTACCACACCAAGCAAGGACAGGCAGGGTCAGGGAATGAATATGTAGGAAGGGGGACCCATGGAAGGTCATGCATATGTAAGACCTCAGGGAATAATAAGGGGGGTAAGTTCCCTGGTGGGGATGCGTGTCTTTGGTGAAATTATTCCCCACGCATCTCGAGGTCAATAAATACATACCACTCTAACAACTATTATTGGTTGTAGAGTTCTTTCCGCCACGTTTCAACATCTATTGAATTCAATACTATGGAATACCGGTTTATATTATATAATCAATTTTATGCACATGAAATAACTGATTGTTTATAATAACTGATTGTTTATAATAACTGTTTATAATGCAGCCTTTGCATTAATTAGTTCTTTGAAGAATACAAATTATAGGGTTTAATACAAATAACCTTTGAATATCCATTGGTGGCTGTTGGCAGTTGCATAATATATTGCCAAAAAGCTTTGAAACAAAAAATTAATTCTAGATTACTTCCATGAGCTCCTATGTCATCAATTTACAAACAGGTTTGTTGTATTATAATTATAATTAATGCCATCAATTTACAGCTGCCCTGGGGATAGTAACTTAAATTATATTAATTACTGTATTTATTACCAGAGCTTCTGTAGTCCTTACTTGTAGAGCCCATCTTTATTGTCTTGATTACCTTATGAACACAAACGAACACTTCCATTTAATCTCTCATATGCTCTATATGCATTCAGCATACTGCTTATTTCGTCATTTAAATTGAGGTTCCATTGTCAATGATTGCTTCTCAGGACTTCCTTCTGGAATACAGATTGCTAAAGTGAAATTCAATATGCTGGTTCACGTTACCACTTCTTTCGCTGATTTGCTAATGTAAGTCATTCCATTAATAATACAACACCCTGAGAAAACTTTATTCTTGAAACATCTACTTCCTCCTTTGAAGATATTTGTTTGTTTAAAGGACAGAAAAGGAAATTATGAGTAAATAATAGCAAAATAATAAGTGTGTACGTCATGAAATAGAAACATGTTGACTGAAGCACTGTTTTGGTCAGAGCACAAATCCACATGCTCACAATTCCTGGGTGATAAATATAGCTCTGACAGTCAGAGAGAGCACAGCTCACAGCATTCACCCAGCCAGGGAGAGGGGCCATCCAAAAACACAGCCCGAGTCCTGTAATCTCTCCTTAAATTCCTTTTCCATGTTCAGGCTAAAGTCAAACCACAAAGAGACATTGTCTCCTCGGGAGAGAAAAAAAAATCTAGTCAGATGGAATTATCAGTTAATGAGATGTAAGAATCTTCAGCCTATCTTCATATCCGGACTCATTACAGTCATCACAGTAACCTAATATGGATTAGCTGTTTATTGTGTAATATGAACTCTGGCTTTTCTAAAACCTTTTACAAACAGCAGCAGATGATCATCTGAACACCAACCTTCTCTCTGTGAAACTTCAGAGGAAAAAGCTAAACCGATTCCAAAAGTCCAGAATGAAATCACAGTCAAAATGAAGTTTTTGCCAAAGTTCCCAAGGACAGCTGTGGTCCAGAAGCTTCTCCAAGCTTTATGATGGGCCCATTTTATCACCTTCAGCAAATCATTTGTGCTTCTTTCATTACATCAACACACACTCAGATGCAGGCAAGTATCTTTTGAAAATGAATGTGTGATGTGTGTAAATCACTAGAAAGAGCAAACGAATAATAGCAAAAAATTTTAATCTATTATTCAAAGTTCAAGAGCTCATTCAGATTAGGTGTTTTTTTTCAAACTCATTTTAATTAGCTCTTCAGCCCAGCAGACTTTATACAACTGTAATGGCTCTTTGATACTGCTCTACACATATGCAGCTAAGTTTGATGGAAAGTAAGTAAAAATAATGTTTAATTTCCTTCTTTTTCTAAGATCAAGTAAAATACCTTGCCTGTTACGCTTACTTGACTTAATTAAATGCAGTGTGACTAAATGGTCATAAAATATTAGACCCAAAGATGACCTGGGTCTTTAAATCATATTTATAGTATCACTGACACCCTTAAATCCCTTATTTGCTTCCAGTCTCTAAAATTTCCTAAAAAGAAACATCTCCCAAATTAAGACACTGTGTTGTAACACCCCAAGCTGCTCTAGTCCATCACCCACGCAGAAAACCACAGCTAGGCAGTCCCATACCCAGACTGCCCCTAGCTTCTCCCTCAGCAGGTAATCACCACGTCCTTCTGGCTGTCCTGTGTTCACTTTGCTATGTGGATCAGCCTGAAATTAAGCTGAAATAATGTTGTTGATTTTGCACCAATGTGGCCACACTTGCCATTTTGCCTTCCATAGAGGCAGTCAAGGACTGACAAAAGTAGACTGAAAAAGTTTGAAGGCTGATTGCAATTTTTTTTTTTTTAATCAAAACAAAACAAAAAAGTAGTGTTGTCTAACATGCACATGGACTGCTTATCAAATATTTTTATATTGCTCATGGTCAGAAGACTCCTTGGGAAATGTGAGACTTCAGATCAAATCCAGTGTCTGTAGATAAAGAAAAATATCTGCCTTGAAACTGGAGTCCTTACAAGGACATAGGACTTCATATGTAGAACACCCCTACTAGCACATTAACAGACACATTTAAAAATTGATAGACATAATATATGCTTATGCAATGTCATGATACCTCTGCCCAACAAAAAAGGCTGAGCCCTGGTTAGTCTCATTAGTATAGCAGTGAGGCAAAACAGACCCCAATTTTCCAGTCCATTTTTGAACAATTCCGTCTTGACTACTCAGTGAGAAATTGAAACTTAGAATTTATTCTTTTTCCTGTAACAGTTTCTTGCAACTTCAGCTCTGTAAGAGAGTCCCAAAATGCTGCTGTTACCCTCACAGCAACCTTGAAGCACATTCTCCTTAATCTATATGACATTATTCCTCTCACTGTCTTTTCCCAAAAGTGGTGCCTATCAGTAAGAGGGCGTAGTTTTCAAATCAAGCACTGGGAGGATAAATAAATCCCTACTTACATCTGTCAGAGGCAAGACATCAGTCTTGTGGGATGATGCTAGCAAGGAACTTCAATTTTATAGTATCACACACCAGGCATTTGCCTTTTGGTGTCACAGAAGATCTGAGGGGTTGAGGGCCAGAGGGATTCCAGCCAGAGCAGCTCCCTCCCCACAGAGCTGAGGCTCACACGTGGTGAGGTTCCACCACCACACACTGAGCATTGTGTCTCGGGTTGCAATATGTAACCAAGAATGTGTATTCTATTTTCCATCTGTTGAAACCGGTTGAGGAGGTGTTTTCTTTATCTCTTGTATAACCCATTCCTCATAACTCTGGGGAGGAGGTGACGGCTGCCTTCTGTTAATGGGCCAGCTGTTAAAACCAGGTGGGGAAATGTTCCTTATCTCTGCCACCACCCATCCTCTCTCCAGGGGGATATCTTCTGTTAATGGGCCAATAAGGCTCACCAATGACATGGCACATTACATCATCCCAGTGTGAGAGGCTCCACTCAGCGAGGTGAGCCAACCATTCCTACCTAGGTAAAAACTGAAACTCAAAAACAGGTATTCTGGTTTTCCACCGAATTCCAGAGGAAGACTGAACCCTTTCTACAGGATCATCTCTACTCCAACAGAACCACCATTGTTACTCCAGGAGGATTTATTTGGACTGCTTCCAACGCCCTGATGAACAGGGTGTCAGGTCATATTCTGACCCTGTCAGGGTTTCTAGGAATTTTGTTTGTTTGTTTGTTTGCTTGGGGTTTTTTTGTATTACTATGTTTGTATGTTTAATATTCCTAGTAAAGAACTGTTATTTCTATTCCCATATCTTTGCCTGAAAGTCCCTAATTGCAAAATTATAATAATTTGGAGGGAGGAGGTTTACTTTCTCCATTCCAAGGGAAGCTTCTCTTTCCCTGGTAAACACCTGTCTTTCCAAACCAAGACACACTGCCAGTCTTGCCTGTGGCACCAGAGGAGAACCAAGCCCAGAGGTGCTGCCAGCATAGGTGAGCATCTCCCCTGTTCTCCTTTCAAAAACACATTGCAAAGCAAGTTTGGTAACACACCAGGGATATTGTTGAAAGCAATACATTATGGGAGCAGATGGTGTCCAGCATCACAGCTGTGCCTGCACATATCCCTGCATGTGTTGAAAACTACACCCTCTTATTGATAGAATGACAGAATAGTCTGAGTTGGAAGGGACCCATAAGGATCAATGAGTCCAACTCCTACGTGAGTTGCCAGGGATTGAACTCACAACCTTGGCATTCTTTGCATATGCTTTAACCAATTGAGATAATCTCCTAGCAGACGATTAATTTTTTACGATGGATTAACCACAGAGTGACTCCAGAAGAAGGATACATATGTGCTAATACTACATGTCAGGCTATCATAGCTTGAAGACTGTTGAAGAAAACAAGGGATTTTAAAAGATGCTTCCAAAAGTACAAGGACAAGATAATAGCAGAAGCCTTGAAAATGCAAATGTGGAATAGGAGCCCTAGGGTTACAAGCACAAATCATTTAATAATGTTATTCACTACAGGAATGAAACCTTGTGTATTAAGAATAACAGAGGAAACAAAGAACCAGTATCTGGCATACATAAAACATCAAATACCATCAAATTTAGATATAGGATTTGCTGGCCAATGAAGGAGGAACAAGTAGACTGTTAACAAAGACATTAAAGTAGCTTCACGTGGGCCTAAAGCACAAGGTAAGCCCCACCATCAACATCATCCACCTTCCTGCAAACAACTAGAGATTCTGGCAGCTTCCATAATAATGCATAGAAAATAAAAGTGGTAGAAACAAGAAAGTTGTCTAGGTTGCTTTCAACTGTGTTATCATTGGGAATGAGCTCCAATACCATTTGTACTTTACGTGGAAGTATGTACCTCGACTACATCATAATATAAGTCCCATGTATGTGAGAGTTTGTGTGCATTTGGGTGAACAGTACAATGAGGAGGTGCTAGGAGAAAAAGATTGAAGAGAGGGTGTGAGAGGTAGTGCACAAAAGTCTTTCCCAAATGGATAAACTCAGGGGATTAGTGGTCCAGTCGAATACAAAATAAATGATAAATTCAGAATACCAAGTGTCAGCCCAAGATCACCAAGGCACACTGGAATCAGCAATGAGCAAGGTGAACCCCACCCAAGATGGCTGTATCTGCTGTACGCACACAGACAAAGACTGCAGGATTACACATACACAGGTCATTCTCTTAGAAGCCAAAGGCACAGTAGTAAAGCCTTCTCCTTCTGCACAAAGGGCTGTCCTGACAGCTGGGCATGTGTTAGTGCATGAGGGTTTGAGAAAGCAGCTTAAGTAACCAAACACACCCTGTGAAAAATTATCTGCTTTAATAACAACAGCCTCATTCTCTTAATGATAATATCTTGAATAGCAAAAGGGTTCATTAAAATGCTGTTTTTGATAAATGCTTCCTTCAACTTGTTCCTGTCAGGGAAAAGGGAATTAACAGCATCATAACTCTGCGATTAGGCTGCTAGTTTTTCAATTAGAGTAACTACAACTTTTTTCATTTCGATACATGTTTCGTTAGCTTGCATAAATTGCACAAGGTATCTTGTCTCACCACCCTTGAGGTTTGGTAGCGATTTGGATGCAGCAGATGAGACCGAGCATTTCCCACCTGTGCAAAGCAGTTTTGAAAAAACTGTTGATTTGAAAAAAAAAAAAGTTTTGAAGTACTGTTGTGCTGGTTTGCTTAGATGCAACAGAAGGAGGACTAGTACAGCCTCACTTTAGCAGATGAGTTACACTTCAAACTTCTCCAGATTAACAGTTGTGTGTGAAATCCCTCATGGACCCTAATGAGCAAATGCTGGATGTCAGGGCTCTCAATGCTTCTGGGCAAGCCTGCTGTTAGCAAGAGTGCTTTTGGCGATTTTGGCAAACACAACATCATTTGTTTCACAACAGCATTTTTTCTGTGTTTCCCCAGGTATAACTCTATCCAAAACACTTCAACACAGTGTGAACACCCCAGTCATCCAAGTCTAACAGGAAGAAATGAACAACCATGGCCCTTTGTACCCTGGTCACCTGCTAATTGTAGCATTCACTCCAAGAAAAATTGTCCTCAAACCCAAAGGGCTACAGCTTCAGGTTCAAATTCATTCTCACTGCCAGCACTTTCAGCAAAGAAGATTCTTTCCAGGAGAGGATACAAGACAGTTTCCAACACCCCTCCCCTCAGAGACTGCAGCTACCTCTGAAAGACTTATTGTGCCCATTCCCACACTCCAGGTTAGCAGATCCTGGCATTACCACCTGCCCCTGATACAAACAACCAGCTCCACCTGCTCTCATTAAAACACCAAAATTCAGTAATATGCTCATAACATGACCGGCAGCTACTACATGCATATCTCCACTGACAGCTGCCTCCTTATTTTGATTTTCTGATTTCCTAAAAGTTTCCTTTTCCTCTAATTTTCCTCCTTTATTACTGTTGTCTGTTCTCAGCTAAACAAAACTTGTTAAAAGTATTTTTAAGTTTTTGATGGCTTTTTCAGTTTTGTTAATTAAAATATTTTTATTTTTTAAAACTGTAAAAAGTAAGAGATTTTGAGAATTAAAATATTTTGGAGAAGTTTGTTTAATTGGAAAATAAATTTTCATTTAAAAGTAGTGGATCTGTCAGGAGGAAAGTAAACCAAATGTGATTTGGTTCTATCAGCACAGATTTTGTAAAGTTCTTTCCTGTGTTTGGACTCTGCTATTACTATTATTTTAAAATAAGAATCACATTTTCAATATATATCTCCTTTCCCAAACTGCTACAACTTGTGCCTGGGCACTGGTACTGCTGAGGAACTATATTCTTGGAGCAGGGATCCAAAGACTATTAACAAAGAGTTGTGTTAAATTTTCAAAAGGCCATACAGCTGCCACACACATGCCAATGACAGATAGTGGCACATCTTTCATATTTTGGAGTTATCTCACTAAATGATCACAACATACTCTCAAATACGTTTTTCAAGATTCAAAAAGCTATCTGGCCTCTGGATTTAACAATCCATTTTATCCATCAGAAAAGGGTATTTTGAAAAAAGAAAAACAATGTTGTCATAGATTTCAACACAGGCAAATTACAACCTGAGTCTTTATCTACTCATATATGACCAGACTGAGGGCTTCTAGTTAATCTGCCACCATTCTTGTTCTACTCATTCCAGCAGAAAGCAGTCTTGTAATACCAGTTAGCCCATATTGCTCAGCTCCTTTCCATAAAGAAGAGAACAGAGTTCTCATTGATGACACATTAGGGATACACAGAGTAGTTTGGAAATATCAGCTGCTAAATTTTCAGCCTTTAAACAAAGCACACATAAAGGAAGGCAGTTAATATCTTAATCTCTAAGAAGTAGATTATTTCATCTTGTATTATCAGCAACAGGGTTCCCATCAGAAGCTGCACTCTCTACAGTCATCTGTGCCAGGCATTTACTGAATAATCAATACAAGCTCATCTACAAGTATTCTTACCTGTCCCCTATTAATAAAACTCAGAGGGCTGGTAATTCAGATGCCTCCTTCTGCAGACTGCTGCCTGTAGTATGTAGAGCACAATTGGAAGGTAAAAAAAAAAATGAACATTAAAAAAGCAGCAAAAATATCTGTGATAAAACTGAAGAAGAGGTCATATTTTCCCCTTTCTCAGCAAGGATTTTCAGAGGTCCTTTTAATGAGCTATTTTCTGAGTAGGTCTGTGTGGGCCCAGAAGAATGCTGGCTACAAAGAGTAATTATTCTGGCACTCAGCTACTAGCAAACAATAGGATAAAGCTGAATGGCTGTTGGCTTCTTCTGCACGTTTACAGGAGGACACAATAATAAACTTAGAATCTTGTTTTCTTCTCTGCGCTAATCATTAAGAAGCAGCTGTCTTTAAACATTCAACTTGAGCTTTCCCAGGTATCAAGAACACTGCATGTTTAACAGTGCTAGGGTCATTTTCATATGACTTTATCTGTTGGGAAAAATAGCTAAACTTGTTCTAATCAAATAACTTTATTTTAACTTATTAAATAATTTTACATGTTATATATGCAAACTTGACTTTGTCTCATTTAAAAAAAAATGTTACTGTTAGTCCACTTTGGCATAATAATTCACTAAATACAGTCATGTACCATTCCTAAGATATTTTAGAGTGTAGGAGAAAGAATAGAAGAACCGTAGGAGAACAGCAGACTGTACATTTTGCACCAAGAACAAGCATAATTTCTTTAGCCAACAAATCTGGGTAGTGAGAAAATACTTCATGACCAAATATGCTACTCATGTCAGGCTTCTAAGGAAGAGTCTTCCAAATTTAAGCAAAAACCTGTCAGTGTTATAAAGAATACTTTGGAGTATCAGTTGAAAATGTGTATATAACACTCTTTCCATAGATGATCCTCTGCTACTTGTAGTTAGTTTGTAGCAAAGGATTACAAAAAGGGGGGTGGGGGGGAGAGACCTAATTGAACAAAAATCTACATGCTGTCTTCTGATACTTTCTTCAGAAGTTCCCAATATTAGAATACAAGTGACAATGCAATGGAAAAAATTTTTGCACGTAGTAAGAAACAATGTCAATTCAGTATTTAATTCCTATATATTTGTACTGTCATGTTATATCTTCATTCTAGGAAATTGGAGGAAGGCATAAATGTAATAATCATAGCTTTAGATTCATTCTTTATATTAAAGAAGCAATAGAATCAATTTACTGAGAGAACTAAAATATAAGAGATTTTATAAATATTTTTATCACTCTTAAGTAGTTCAAAGCCTGTATTTCCTATAATACCCCAAAAAAAACTCAGTACAATCAAGGTTGACCCTGGCAGTAATTCCAGTATATTTCATACAGATTCTTAAATCACCCTCATCACCAGGGAGAAGTCAATACCCTCAAGTTGTGCATTAAGTGACATTCCTGACGTACATTACATGGGATGGATTCTGTCTCTCCTCCTGTAAAGGACATTTAGCATTTTGATGATGTTAGGAGCATTGGTAAGTCAAGGTTCTCTTGTGCTATGTTTTCTATTAGCTAAAGACACATGCCTTCTTCTTCAAACTCTAAGTTTTAGAGTCCAAAATTTTGTAGCCATTCAAAGAGACCTTTGCTCCTTTTGCCTTAGTGGGAGATGAATCTGCAGTCGCCTAAAAACAGAGCTGACAGATTCAGGGAAAACATAACTTGCTTACTGCAGTGCTCTAAAATGCCTGGATTGAGGAGAGGCCTGCAAGACTGCAGAAGAAATGGTAATTTTATTTTTTTTTTTTTTAATAATTTTGGACCATTTTTTCTTAAAGTTACTTGAAATAAGTGAGATTTTACCTGAGAATTGAGTGAAAAGGAGTATGATTCTGAGTTTCTGAACTTGGCCTTAGCTTTCAAAAGGGAAGAAACATATCTTGGATGAAGATTGAAATTCAAATTAAGCAAAGTAGGAGGTTAATATAAAGTTTAATAAAAATGAAAGCATTTAAGTTATCAGTTTGTTAGTTTGAGATATCAGTCATAGTTTTAATTTTCAAGAGCAGGAATCATTAAACCAGACATCAAATATATATCCTTCATTTAAATTCAAGAGAAAAGACCCTATAACTCATGCATTACTTTTTCATCCAATGTTTTGACAAGTTAGAAGATTTACAGATAATAAACAGATTTGGACTTAATAAAAGTCCTTGTTTTTCATCAGCAAATGACTCTTGCAAGTATTCTTTATCCCAGAGATTATATGTCCTGTGAACAATATTAAGAAATGACAAGCATTTTTAATAAAGCTCCCCTATCTGCCTGCACAAGGCACCATGCAATCTGTGAAAGGTTCATAATCAATGTCTTCTGAACAGCTTAATTAGTTTACATAACACAGAAGCATATCTAGTCTCAAATTAAAAAATAAAATTAAAACCCCTGAAACTCTAGGTCATATATCAAGACCATCCTAACAGCAATGTATTGGCAATCCAATAAAATTTTAATTATGGACACTTTTCACTAATTCTTTGGATTATTTTAAAATATTCTTAACTCAGCTTTTATTAAAAAGGCACTGCTGTACTATTTATGTCAAATTCTTTTTCATAGTTTTAGACTATGTTCCTATTGACTACAGCCTTTTCTTGAGGAAAAAAGTGATGATAAAACACCCATTCTCTGACTTAAACTAAGTGTAATCAGTGATATGTGCTCTCCCAAAACGTTGTTCCCTCATGCAATATTTGTCTCACAGCTCCAGTCTCTGACTTTGCATGTGCCCTGCCTATCAGGTCTTGTTTGTTAACTAGATAGAAATTGTCATGGAGAAAAGAATTTTAAAATTAAGGAAATTAATTAGGTATTTTTGGAAATAACTTTTTGTACCAAGAAATTGCTTTTTCTCTGCTTTCCAAGAAAGATTCTTTTAGAAAATCACCAAATATACTAGTAGATTATGAAATTCCATTAATTTAAAAGGTTGCCTTTAATTTCAGTAGAAGTCAGATGCTGGCTGTTCTGTTGCATCTTGGAAGACTGTTTTGTTTTATGTTGCCTCAACAGACTTTATATTGCCATTGTACATAGGAAATCCCATTTCCTTTGCAGTTCTGCAGTGGACCAGGAATTTTTCATTTAAGTATTTCCTTCCACATTAAAAAAGTTAGTTTGCTTGAACAAAATCTTATAACAGAACATATTTGGCTTTATTCATTTGATCTGGATGGTGCCTTGAATCAAGGAGGGAATGATTAGTGGAAGCACCAGAATGGAGAGACAGAACTGCTTTTGAATATGTCTCTCTTTGAATGACGGGAAGGAAACTCAACCCACATTTCCTACAGTGCTGAAGAATGACCCAGCTACCAGGCTGTTTTCAGCTGTCTCTTTCTCAGACGCGTTTTTCAGCAGAAGCTTTGAAAGAGGTTTTCCACCATTAGCATCAGAAAACAGACTGCCAAAGGTTGAAACCTTCCTTCTGATAAAGTCTTTTTCTAGTCAGATTTGTTAAGACAGAGTTTTTGAATGTTAGACTGGTGTTACAACCTTCCAGAGAAGGGGAACTATTTGACTCAAAAAATCCTGACACCAAGGCCTTGGAAGAAGGATTTGAGGACCAAGAAAGGAGTTTTTGGTAACTGTGAGGTGACAGGTTTTGTTCTGCAGCACTCACTGGAACCTGCCTTTTGCCTGCAAGGAGCCAAAAGCCACTGCAGCACCTGATGGTTACAAACAAGCCAGAAGTTTGCAGGTGAAGGATCTGCACATCTGGTCTGTCAGATGCCTTTATTCTTCTTCCAAAACAATGCATATGAAAAATGCACATAGTCACAGATTTGAAGCAATTGGCAGATATTTTTGTTTGGCTCCTTACTAATGCTAAATAAACACAAGATTTAAGGCTGTATGGACCTACAGCTGTTCTTGGCAAAATTCAACAGCAAAAAGGCTTTATAGAGAGTGATTTGTGCTACAAAACCAAAATCAGGTCTGCTTAAGAACGCCTTGTCTGCTACAGGACACAAACTATTTCTTAGTCATTGCATTTTCCCTCCGATTTACTAGAACCTCAAACATTCAATAGAGCATTCAGGATTAAGAGTCTTTGGCATGGTTTCTGTAGAAAGTGCACGTCTTTGTGCGTGTGTGTGTTCGTAAAATGAAAGACAGGAGAATGTTATGTGGGTGGAGGTGAAGTGTCAAGAATTTGAGATTTGCTTTTGCAAATAGCTAGGTCAGCAGACTATATACTTGTTTTACAAGTGTATTGTATTACAATACACTAGGCCTTGCTCACATGAAAAGAGTTTTTAATGGATTTTTTTAATGAAAAAATTTAGACTTGAGCAAGATTTTATGATGCTTTTGAGACTGCATCAAATTAAAAATAAAATAGGCTTTTCATATTTTTGTACTTACTACTTAAAAATACACTTCATTCCATGAAGACTAATGAAAGGAACAGTTCCATAAGAATTATGGTATATCACTTCAGAAGTCCAAATTCTAAATTGTCAGCTTGCTTCAACCCTAATTACCCATGCAGCACACTTCAGAAGTTGTTTTCTCACCCAAACTCAGTTTATCTCTCTTGGAGCATGTGCACCTGATTTCAAGACTATTTTTAAACATTATTATTGGTCAGTGGAGGTACCTACAGTGAACCAATCATCTCGGGACTGCTGGACATCCACAACTGCAAAATAAAACAAATTACTGTGGTGTAAATGGATTTATTTAAATAGTTTACCATTACTTCTTCCCTGGGTAGCATGAGAACATGCCTCTGCTAACAGGGGATGATAACTCATTTGAATGTGTTAGTCAAGCATTCGCAGTCATGTGGCCTTTCATACCTGGTAAAACAAGCCTGAAACATCATGAAAAAATCTTTTGCAGAGTTTCTTAGTCAGCAATATTGAATTCTACATCACTTCTAAGATATTTATCTTCTTTTTTTTTTGTTTCTTTTTTTTTTCTTTCCTGTTTGTCACCACTTTAAAACACCTGGTACACAAATACACACTTAGAAAGCATATTCTGTGAAAGAATTCTTATACACTGCATCCATCATTGCAACTGATCAGTAAGATAAACCCTCTGGTAAAGCTTCATATTTCTTCTCTGTTCAGACTGACCACATATTTTTCCAGGAATTGTTAAAATGCACTCATTAAATTATCAAACACAACTTCTGAGAGCCTAATGAGATCTAGTTCAATGCAAAAAACTTTTTCATTATTATTCATATTATAAAATTACAATATAATTACTGAAAAATGAAATCTAAAAGAAAATAAAAAAGAGGCATGATATCTTCGAAGAATATGCAAAGAATATAATTTACTCCTGTAGCAGCAAAGGAGAGTGCACAAAAAAGTCACCAAGAATTGGTTTGCTGTTAGGTTTTGACATTAAGTCTAAGAAATTTTCAATCAATTAAATTGTGTTCAGAATGCAGGGAACCATTTAAAGCTTCTTGAAATTTTCTGAGGAAAATTGAATCATTGGGGAGAAGAAAAATGCCCATAATAAGAATATTAAGGAAAAAAAAATACTAAGTTGGTATAAGGTAACAAAGAGGGATTCATTTAACAAATACATAGAAATTCCACCAAAAAAAATCCATGTAAATAATTAATATTTAAGGTAATGCAGAAGCAACTAAGGATTAGCTGTTGATCAGGACATGGGAATGGAAAGGACAATTTAGGTCCCCCGCTCTGGCCCAGTGAATATTCAATTAGTTAAACAAAATGAAAGACTTTCATTAGGAGAAACTCACTGACATACTCTGGGCCTAATGATGAAGGATTGTAATTGCCTCGCAAACGGAGAGATGTTAGTTCAGCTCATAATGCTGGCCCCTTTCTCACACGGTTCTCTAGGTGTCAGCTCTCAGACACAGCCTGAGACAGGACACTGCACAAGCTGGGACTCTGGCTGATCCAGCACGGCAGTTTTTATAGTCTCATTCTCGTAAGAAACTGATATCTAGTTCAGCAGCCTAAATTTGGAAAGAGACACAGCTGAGAATGCCGAGCAAGGCGAGCTGCTCCCCCATGGCTCCATGTCAGATCCTTACCGCTTCCAAGGGCTGAGGCTTGGGCTCTTCTAAAGTTGGATTTTCCTGAAAGCTCCCCGATGCAGCTTCATGACTCTAGGGTTGTAACTTTCTTGGGTGATTGCTACCGATAGATCCAAATTATCCCTCCTTAAGCTCCAGAGCTCGGAGGACCTGAGCCAGTCTGGGTCACCAGCCACGCAAATACGGGCTAATTGTGTAACACGTCACCTAATTTAATAAGCAGAGCACAGCTCTGTGCTAACCAAATGACTCATCCTCCACACCAAAGTGGCTCCCATCCAGACGGTCACAGCATGGTGGTGCCTCCTTTCCTTTAAACATGGCCCTCCAAGCTTTAGAGGGGATGTGCCTGTGTGCATGGACAAAACACTGCACAGAACCTGCAGATGTTGCAAAGGCAACACAGGACTAAGAACTATTGTGGCCCCACCTCTCATGACTCACAGGTTCCAGCCAACACCTCTCAGTTCTCACAAAAGATCTTTTTTGTCCAAATGTGCACTGCTGAGCCCTAGACAAAACCCCACATTTTCTATACTCTTCCATAGTACCTACATGGTGAAAATAAAAGTCTATGGCGAAATCAACTCCAATGAGATCTAGAGCGCTAAGTCATCACAAATTTGTGCAAGTAAAGGTCTCACAGCTCAGGTTCCCACCATTCAGAGTCCAAGCCAGTTATATCACCCTAAAATTCCTGTACTTTGGAGGGTTATGCAATTTGCAGCATGTTGTTTGCCAGACTACCTCCACTAGATCAGCCTGGTATTTTGATACCAGTCATTCACATTCAGAAGTCAGCAACCACTAATCAGGTTTAAATTGTAATCAAATGACTGGCACATCTTAAAGATGTATCAATCATTACATAAGTAATAGCAAAATTCCATTTTTAACAGAAAAAGTATGTTGTTCCAGACATCTAATTTTGATGGAAATCACAAAAATGGATTTGTATTTTGTAAAAAAAAATATCTTTGAATTACCTCGAATATGTTCACTACTTGAATTGCTGGCAATGAAATTAATTGTATGACAGCCCTTCATACAAAAATGTTACCTATAAGCATTTCATATCCAAACCAGTAAGTGCTATCTTTGTTGCTAGAGGTGAAAAAAGGCACAAAAATAACTACTGTCTTCTGAAGGAGATATTAAGGGCAACACTAACAAGTAAACTGAAGAACTAGATAATAATCTTACTCCTGCCAAGGAATGTCATGACAAAACCAATATGATATATATGTCAATACATGCCAATGTTATTTTAACATCAAATCAGAGTCCAATGTTTTGTGTAGCTGGGGATAAAAATGACAGTGGTAATAGCAGTGTTACTTATCAAGATGTGTTATGTCAGCTTCCTTCTGTTCCTGTCAACACAGAAAACATATAGTGATAATGCACTACATATGCTACCCACCTCTCTCTGCCAGCATCAACCTAACTTATGCCAAATCTTTCTAGAAACACTAATCAACATGCCCTGCTAGAGAGAGCTGAGATGCTGAGGCTGTCTAATTTAAGATGCTGATGAATAAGTAATAAACTTCCAAGCATTACAAGCAAACTAAGGTTCTGCCAATGTAGATATTATAAAAGGCTAACAGTGATTGAAGTTGAACATTCTAATAGCTTTTATATTATGAAAATACCTCATTTTTTTAGTACCACATATACCATCTAGTAATACAATAATGGCAGTATAATAGAAACGTTTGATTACCTAGACAAGACCTCAAAATCATTTTGCAGGTTTCTCCCAGTGAAGATTTCATTAAAGATCACAGCACACATATATACAAGAGATACGTTGCATTTTCCACTGTCAATAAAGGAGACAAAAAAACCTTTTGAAGCATCATTTTAGCCTACTACTACACAGTTTTCCAGCTGTGACAGTCTTAATAAAATAAAAATACCCCTTGGAAACACTCATATGCATGACAGCAGCTTTTCTGGGCCCACGTATCACCTTCAGGAAAGACTAATCCCTAAATCTCCAGCAACTTGGAGCTGGTCCTTTGTAGCTCACTCCCACTTGCACAGGCTCTGGCAAACACTGCCTGCAGTGGTGGCAGCAGGTGCCCAGGTCACAGCCACTGACCAGCATGTCCATGGCTCACTGAGACCAAAGGGGGACAATGTAGTGTTGTATATGCCCAAACCAATTAATGAGTGCTGGGGTGAGGAGAGCTGGGATGGAAATTCTGGGACCAGAGGGGCCTCTGAGATTTTCACTGTTAATTTCAGAGAAGAAACATTGTCAAATTTCGTCCAGAGTACTTTAATGAAAATGTTTAAGTGAGATCAAATGCGCTGCTCTTACTTTCTCTAATGAGAAAAGAAAGCATGGGTGGACTTGGTTTATATTCTGTCTAATCCTGTGCTAGATCCTCCCAAAACATGAGACCAAAGACCACACTATTAACAAGGCTAAATATTATTACTGTGCAAAATTCAGAACTAAATGTAAAACACACATTATGTCTTACTCCTTATGAGTCTCCAGAATAACAATCTTTGTGTTATTATTCTTTTTGGCTTGAATATTCATCTCATTAGCAAGACACAGGATAAGGATCAAAATATTTGAAGAATCACTGACAAAAATTACTTCACAAAGTCAATTCTTTAAAGAGTTTAAATGTCAACTTGGAAGATATTTATTCTTTGCTGTTCAGATTCAGAAGCAGTGTATCTTGTATGACTGGACATGCACCATAAATATTATAGATGGTCAGAAGTAATGTATTAGTTTGTTAGATTTTAAAATGGCTTCTAAACAACTAAAAAAAATCGTATTATTTCTGTGAATAAATTACATCAATAATCTTTGTAGTAAACACCATCTGAGACAGAAGGTTTTACATTTATAGTGATTAGCATGAGGTTTAATCTCCATCAGTCAACTGCAACTGTAATAAAATACACTGAGCCCTGAGCTTATGGTGTGGAATTCTACAAAAGCAATCACATTTCTCTGCCTATTATGGAAGTGAATCTTTTTATGACAGCCAGCCAAGTTCATCTCTAGTGACAGAGATAACCAATGGTATAAAGACAATAGCCTCAGGGATCTGTCTATCCATTATCTTCCAAAAGAATAAATTTTATGCTTATATAAACATCACTGCACCTTGTCAAACCCTAATTCTCTAAAAGCATTCCCAAAAAACATACTTGATCCATGCAGTAAGTACCGCAGTGAAACACCATTTTAAATTAAACCAAATAGCTTTAAAATTGACAAGGACATGACACTGAGGAAAGAGAAAGCTAATGATACCATATTCTTTAATACAGTATCCACAACTTGCAGGCAAATCCTAAACTCAAATGTGACAAAGAAAGGAGCAAATAGCTTTCTAATCACCAAAATCACCACGATATTTGTTCCTTTGGGGTGGAGAATCTCTCTCTCAAAAAAAAAAATCTTTGTTCATTAACACTGGTCTTGGTTAAACCAGAGATCACCTAGTGACCAACTTCAGACTTTTTATCATCTGTACTATCTGTTGATACATAATTCCATACAAAACACTACATACCATGTTGCACCATTCCTGTAGAACACTCTGCAGCAGAGCAGCACTTCTGCATCATATAAACCATTGCAGGTCTCTTCTTTTTCTTTAAAGCTGTCTAAATATGTTGGTAATAGTAAGAAAAAAAAAATCTGACACCACTGTGCCTATGAGAAAGCATTACAAAAATGATGGAACAAACTTTATAAAGAGCTAAAATTGTGCAACAGTAAAGTATGAATCCTGCAGCTTCAGGAAAGTATAAAAAAATCTGAAGTGTCTGAGAAAGAGTTCATTAAAGAGGTAAAACTGAAGATGTATTAAGGGAATGTGGGTTTCTACTTCAGCTGATGTCAACTGCCAGCAGTCCTTGTGTCTCCCTGTGGCTTCACTGGTCCACACTAGATAACCAGTGGGGGAAAAAAACAGAGCAGGAAGATATTTCAGCTGGGGATCAGGAAACATTTTCCAGTGCCATCTAGCACTCTAAAATAACCCCTCAGGACAATAATGAAAATTCTGTGCCAAACTTCAGCAATCTGGCTTTTAGTAGCACAGGAAAATGGGTACAGGTCAAAAAAGTATATCCTATATAGAATATTTTCATGAATCTATAGTAAGGACTACTTTTTACCATGTTTTCCATTTGCATATAATTCATTTCTAAATATCTTCCTAAATATTGTTTAGCATCCAATTCGTATCTTCCATAAACTATTTATAAGTTGTTTGATTAAATAAGTATTTGAAATGCTCAAATATTCTTTCTACTA
Organism: Zosterops lateralis; assembly: GCF_965231275.1. Lineage (NCBI taxonomy): Eukaryota > Metazoa > Chordata > Aves > Passeriformes > Zosteropidae > Zosterops > Zosterops lateralis. The sequence goes on from NC_139764.1 coordinate 89,913,408, forward strand.
CACTAGGAAGAAGCTGGCAATATCGAGATGGTTACACTACCAAACAAGTGCAGGTGTGTAATATAGGCAGATGTTTTTCCTTTTCAAACCATCTTTCTGAATAAAGTCTGAAGAAACTTAAATGCATGTATTCCCCAACCACCAGGCAAGAGGCCATTCTTGCAGGAGGTAATACTCATTCCCTCTTCTATTACACTGCTTTATATTCAGAAAATATTCATTATTTATGATTGCTAATTTCCCACCAATAGTTAAGGGATGTTATTAATAGAGGGTGAGATTTGAGGCTGGGATGCATCTAAAGGTTGATTTAAAGATATTATTCAAAGACTGGGCCTCCAGGATGCTGGAGGCACCCACATTCCCCTGCCCCACTCTAGTAGAATGCCTTTTAAAAGCGGACAATGATTTTTCTTTTCCCTTTGTATTAAACGGAAATGACCACCCTGTGGATCTCTGTTCTGTGAGGGGGGCTCAGATCAAATTCATAGGATCAAAGGACATACCAAAATAACTTCTGATTTCTGCATTTGTGATAGAGATATGGTTTCAGACTGGCACCAAAATATTCAGAGTATACTGTAAAATGTATTTGAAGCTGAAATGGATGTGCTTGGGAAATTTTCATATAAGAAAACCTTAAAAGCTCATGACTTGAAGGGAACTAAAAATCCCTTTCCCAGAATTTTGACTGAGATATTTGAATTACGTCTGAATCTTACTCTGGGTGGAAAAAGCTTTTCATCTCAGGTCCTGGAAAAGGAGACTTCTTCCTTGCCCTGCACTGTAGTAAGCTAGCTAGCAAATATGGTCAGTAAGAGCCATTTAATTTTTTTATCTTCTGTCATCTCCAGCTCAAGAATTGTGGTATAAATCTAGAAAATGAATAGGAAGAGACCAGATTTGTTTTAGACTAAACTGACTGAAAATAATCTACATGCCAGAATATTGCACTGTCTCTTGAACTAAATCTACATGCCAGAATATTGGACTGCTCCCTCAGTGCTGGTATGTGACCTTCTCTCTTAAGATTTACAGTATCTTAAGAACAATGGGCTTGGTGGTGGGAAGAGACATAAAATTTAAGATGTCCTTCCAAGACACCTCTCTGGGTCTGTAAAGTTAACAAATGTGGACACCTTTTTACAAATGTAGAGTGGGAGCCCACAATAAAAAGGAGGCAGCCATGGTCTCATGCATGTTTGGGGTCAAGTGGAGGTACAAAATCGTCTAGAGAGCATGGAATAACTCCACATCAAATTTCAGTAAAACTGATTTTTTTTGTTGTTGTTTTTTGTTTTGTTGATGTTGTTGTTGTTCTTGGTGCTGGGTTTTTTTGTTGTTGTTGTTGTGGTTTGGTTTGGTTTGGGGTTTTTTTGTAGTAAATTCTGACCAAAGACTGATGCTAATGGTTTTATATATCCTTATTTCCACTTCATACTACTTAACTTCAGGCAACTGCTCAGTTAAGACAGCTTGATTTGCAGAGGCTGTAATCCAATGAGCAATGTGACTGAGAAAAAGAGCAGCACCCTTTCCAGCTCTCCTCCAGCCCAACTCCTTGTCTGCAAGTGATGTTCTTTGTCTCCTTAGTTCAGCTGTCCAGATTTTTGCTCTACCTCAGGCAATGTAGAATTTTTCCCTGGACAGTTAAGTTTTCTCTGTGCAAAACAGCCTAAGAAAAAATAATTTTAAAGAGTTACTAACAATGACTTCTGGTTTCAGTCCAATAAGTGCAAGCACATAGGAAATTAGGTCAATCTGACACCAGGTGCAATGAGTCAGAGTATCTGGTTCAGTCATACAGGCTCTAAGTGGTAGCTACAGGCTACAGTACCTGCTACAGGCACCACGGTCAGTATCTTTGATAAATCTCATGGATTTAATTTCTGTCTGTGTCACTGTATGTCTGTAGGTAGATAGGTATCACACCTCAGCTCACCACTGCAAAAAACAGGTTTGATTATTATCTTGTTATTGAGCACATCACTCTTGGTCATGCAGCACAGCTTGGCTACATATATTAATAAGGTTTATCAGGTGAGATATAACCCTGTCTCTTCCTACAAATGTCCTTTATTTGTCGACAGTGTCCTTTGTAAAGTTACTCCTGTTTAAATGAGAAAAGTTGTTTTGTCGGTAAAGATTTTATATTGCAAGGTATGTTTTTTCCTAGAGCTGAAATTTTCTGCATTATGATTTTCTAACATAAACGGAAGACTAAATGAGAACAATCAACTGGTTCATCTGTTGATCTGTTGCTATAATTTCAGTTAATTCTTGCAAGAATTTTTGCAGAGTTCTTGCATAATTTTACTGCTTTAATTCATACTCAGAGTATTTACACTCTAAAATTAAACAAAATTCAAGCAATGGAAGTGGGCTATTTCCACATATTTCTGTCTTGCACTTTCATGAGAAAGGCATAGAAAAGTTCTCTGCAGTCTAAGTGAAGCTTTCATTGATTATTTAAAGGCAGATACACTGACTGGATCTGTCATGATCAGTAAATACATACTAGTTAAATAAATAGTTAAATATTCTCCTTTTGACAAATTAATACCAGGTGAAAAGCATTTATTAAGTATATGTAAATCATACTATGAGTAGAGTTGGTTTTTTTTTCTCCACATTTCTTAGTTCTGTTTTCCCAAAACACAATAGAGTAGCCAAGGAAAATACAGGTAAACCTACAGTCATTTTTTTTCCCACAGGTGTAATTGCCCTCTCTCAGGGCATGTGATGTCCCTTCAAAATTTTTTCTTTCCTGAGTAGTAACTACTAAATCAGAGACCATCCTGAATTCACAAAGGAGAGTAACTTTCCAGGACTATTCTCTTTGATGATTTAATAAAGGCATCTACAAGCCTTGTGGATCAATCCTACTGCAGTGGTGAGGTCTAAATGGCAACATTCCCTAAGAGGAAGGAATTATGGTTATTACAACCTAGAAACTGCTGTACTTAAATTCACATAATTAACAGTACAAATTGAATGCTCTTCTGACCATTTAATCCTTTATCATTCAAGAGAGAAACACAAGAAGAGCCTTGTTAGCTTGCCCAATGTACCAGAAAGAACATATAGGGTGTAGTAGAATATTAAAAGAGGTTATGGGGAAAAAATAGCTTCAGAAAACATCAAGAAAAGACAAGAGTGTGTAAGATAATAAATGCCTGACATACTCAACATGCTGAAAATACTCTTTCAGACTGGAATCCCCTCTGCTATAAATCAAAAACAGTGGTTCTTAATATAGCCTAACACTTTCCACAGGAGCAGGAATGTCAATGGCTGTTTCTTGGGACTATGCCCAGATTTCAGTCTACCTTTTCCTGGCCTTTTCACTTGTGTATATCTTGAAATTCACATCTAAAGTTTTGGTGTGCCTGCTGATGCCTCTATTCCACATCAAATATAACTCTGAGCAATGAATTAAAAGAATTAACAGACAAAAAAATACCATTGTAATAATATGAAAAGCCAAAGTTTCTGCAAACTTAAAAGGACGTTTCCTGTACAGACAGTTAAGGAAGCATAACTATTCACCAAATCTACATGTGAGCTTGTTTAAGGCTCCATTATGGCCTAACAAAAGAGAATAGACAATTCTTAGAGCGAAGATAGGCATCTAAACTACATCAGAGAATAATGCCCAAGAAGTCCATGCTTCCTTCTGCTGACTGCAACAGGAGCCTGGACAACATCTTCAGATGTAAATGCAGCTGTCTAAATTCAGGAGAGATTAATCACAACCTATTGATTAGCCCTGTTAGCTAAAATAAGAATTTCTAAATTTCTGATTTTAGGAAATGGAAATCTGGTAGCTGAAGCAAGGTCAGACTCTGAATTAGTAGGAGAAAAATGACTGTAACCTAGGGCCTACCCACTCACTCCTCCTCAATTATTTATGAAGACTAGCAAGTAAAATACTGAAATTTTCTGTAGGTCTCAAACACCTAGAGCCTGCCTTCCACATGCAGATTTCATAGCATAGGTCCTGAATAAATTTTAAAATGGTACACTGATACTTTCTTTACAATTTCTGTATTGAAATATCATGCTGGCACATGAAATTTTTGTGGGAATGAATGCTGGAATGCCAGAACCATCAAGAAATAGGTCTAAAGGTCTTTTTTGGGTTTTTTGAAGAAAGCATAGTGCTAGAATATCTGAAAGCACAACTAGGAACTAAATGGCATTTGCTGTTAGTTACAGAAACTGTGTAAACAGGCTAAGTCAAATGCTAGAGAGAGGTTCTTGAAGCTTACTTATTGGCTCAGTCGAGGGTTATATCTTTGAATAAATTTTTCTGTCATATCTTCCTTTTGGAAAATGGTTAAAATCAAAATATAATTTCCAATTACCTAGTGGAATCAAACTCTATGGATTTGGCATCAGGATCAGGAAAGATCTGACATCAGAAGGGCAACATCAATCGCCAGGCAGCATGTTTGCGCCAACGTTTAGTATGGCAGCAACAGATTCCTCAGCCATCAGGGAGATCAAATTTTTGGAATGGATTTAAGATGGCAAGCTCTCAATTAAAGGCACACCACCAAGGCAGTTGGAAGCTGAGACTCACTATCTCCCAGGTACAGAGACCAGCTCTTCTCTTCCCTTGGCCCTGGGATCATCTCTTATTCCCCAACCCACTGAACACCGTGTGCTTGTGAGGATAACATTTACCTGCTACCTTGCTTTAGTTAAAGGAGCAAAGTGCTTTTTTTACCTTGCCTTGCTGTTTTGTGTGCTCTCTTTTCCTCCCTTTTACTAGCTGCCAAACAGACACACGATAGCATTAATCAAAATGTTCTGGGTGACCTTTGAAGAGACATTCTGCTGGGAGCCCTCTTTACAATCTAAATGAAACACTTACATCATCCAAGGAATGGGATTTCTTGAGGTTACAGACAATTTCACCCAAAAAGAGTGTGGGTACACCATGATGCATTAAGGAAAAAACCCTGCTTTAAGAGTATTTATTGTATAAAATCTTGCCATTTCCCTCTGTACTGCAAAAGCATCTTAGCTAGTGCCCAAATGGTCCAGCTACTACTTGCCCACAGAGTATCTGAGGAAAGACAGCAAGTAAAATGCATTTTACCAGCCTATTATATGGTGAATAATTTCATAAAGCAGCTTTTTCCCAGGATAATGTATATTTCTTCCTTAGTGAATGACCTCTCCAAAAGCAATATTCATCTGCCCAAATGCAGAGGTGTCCAGAACAGAAATTGACATCTAAGTCACACTCTCTTCACATGCAATAAAGAGGAAATGGCACTTCTGAGATGCTGTTCACCCTACTCAAAGGTAAATGTTTAATATGGGTCAGATCAATCATAGTCTAATTTTTTTAAACTGATAAAAAACCCGATCAGATTAGTTTCTCACTCGGATGTATATTACAGACATCTCACAGAGGGGATATGATTCCTGTCTAAGCAACATTAGTTGGACCATTCATGCACAAGATTCCCTGTAAATATGAGCCAGTGGGTACCTAGAACAAGTCTATGACTGCTATAATTTGTAGAGAAAGTCAGATCTGTATAAAGCTAAGTTTCTACTACAATATCATGGATTCTTGGGATAAGAACAAAATTGCCATGAGGCGCCACATGAATTTATCATACAAACAAAAGTGGCAGTTCATAGAACACATAGTTACTATGAAACTTCCTGCATCAGGAAGTTCCAGATGCCAAAAAGAAAAACAGATCAAATCCCAAGAAAATACATCCACAGTGTACAGATCTACTTATTTACACTAAGCTCAGAGGAATAGGAAGACAGAGGAATATTTATCTTTTTCGCTATGCCTTTTTATTCCATAGACATGAACTTTAAGTAACAGTCAAGGACAGCACACTGAGCTAGGTGGACTGGACCTCCAATTCAGTCACCCATTCTTGTTTTCTGACCTCATATTGCCAACAATGTTCTTACAGCAATGAGCCAAGCAAGGAATATTATAGTCCTCCCTCATTCATACCATTTTTCCAAGGTTAACAAATGCAGGTTAACCCTCAGTTTTACACCAGGAAGCACCCAAAGCACAAACAAAAAATGCAAGCTATCACCTTACCTGCTTTCACAATATTACGTCAAATCATTTGTGCTAGGTCCAATCCTCCATTCCTGATACATTATTTTAGTAGAGATATTTACTGGTGAGGAGAGTTAGTGTTGGAGCCAAACACCTACTTGATATTATCCATTCTGTCATCAACATGACTCACCAGTAGTGGTCTCATTTCCATCCTTTCGAGCAAAGTTGAAAAATTGCTAAGAATAGCAGCAGAATTTAACGGCAGAGTGTTTTTCTGGGGAACTCAAATATTAGCCTGTGAATAATGCTACTAATTGAATTTTTACCTCCATCTTTTTAGGGGCGAACACAAATCGTAAGAGATAAGGTTGCTTTTTGTAATTCTTCTTTTTACTTCATTGTCCCTTGTTCCTTTTTTTATGGCACTGAAACACCAAACTATGGTTCAAAACCTTCCTCTTAAACACTTTACCTACTTTCTGAGGAATCAGACACATGGGGTTTTCCCAATAATATTTTGGAGCTCAGCTTTGAGCTTTCATTGCAACACAAAATAAGCTCTGACCTGTTTGTGATAAAAAATATTTTACATATGACATTCTTTTTCCTTTTGTCCAAACAATCCATTTTCCTTTTACTTTTAAATTACCCATCAGGCTAACTAGTCTATTTCAGCAGTCACTGCTGCTACACATTACCAAATATGAACTCTTATGCCAAGCTGAAAGAGACTCATATCCCCTATATTAAATACATCTCCTACATGACTGAAAGAATTATGTTAGGGAAGAAAAACTGTCATATTATGCTAAGTCAATTTCTTTTGAGCACTTTAAAATCCACTGTACAGAAAAAAGAAAGTGAAAAATCCAAATAAACACAGGAATCATAAATATTTTTGCACTATTTAACTACCATTCCTTTCATCCCATTCTGCTCCAGGGAAAAATTAATTACTATTATCTTCCAGTACAATCAGTGTTAATTAGTTTTTTTAAAACTGGGTAGAAATAGACATAGACACACACATACACCCTCACACCCTAACAGGAATATTAAAATGGTGTAAAAATCAGGAAATAGTTAAAAGTGTTTTTAAGACAATCTTTAAAAAAAAAAAGTTTGTGTGTGTCTGAAGGTTTTCTCCCCAGTTCTACCTATGTTTATTGCAGCCAAGCCTTTATAGAGAGACCATAATAAGAGGCAGGAATAGGGTCTATATCAGTATGCAAGCCAGCTGTCTGGTTAAACTTGCTTTCTGCGGTGATAAGCTTTAAAAAAATATTTGTAGTGTTTGGGGCCTTATTATTGGTTTTTTTAATCAAAACAAAATGGTATATAATCAAAACTGGCTGCATTTGTAGAAAAGGAGCCATGTGAAGCTGAGCACTAGCAATTAACAGTGCAAGTGCTTTTCCTAAAGGGAAATACAATCAGTGCTTAGATTCATCTCAGTATTAGCAGCCAGACACACAGTATTTACAACAATAATTTCCATGGAGTTATCAAATTTTTCAACTGCAAACTCCAGTCTCTATGGATATTAAATCACAAAACCAATCCAAACAAAATCAGTGGAGGAGTGCTGCTAATGAAGTGTGTGCACAGATCCACACAAAGTCATAGCCCTAAGTAATTATAAGAGAGGAACAGGTGCCAACCAGATGCCAAAAAAAATAAATAATATGTCAGAAATTAATAGCAGTCAGTCTGTTATCCCTGTAAGTGACAGAAAACAACCAAAATGAAAATAAAGGAGCCAAAATACAACCTTGTAAGAGCCCACAAACAACAAGGGCAACCGCACAATCTAATTTATGTTATCTGATATTACTTCAGGCTTCCTAATGCTGAAAAAATACAAGGTTATCCCTAGACTCAAATAAAGAACCAACCATGGGACTGCAGAGTACTGCAAAGCTGTAAAAGGACAATTCTTGTTTTAATGCCCAAAGCTCCTGCCAGGCTGGAGCACAGCAGCTGCCTCACATGCCTGGAGTGCAGCAAGCAGGAGCGCCACAAATCCTGTAAACACTTCAGAAAATACAGGAGAACAAGAGGTCAACCAAAAATGTGACACGTTGCCTAGTCAAGTGTCAAGTGAGAAGGCAACCACTTCACTGAAAGAGTAGCAGCAAAGGAGGATTGTCTACAATACTGGAGAGATATTAACCATTGAAATGATAATAGCAAAATAAATCAAGCAAAGACTGAAGCATAGTCACTTGATGATATTATGCATAGTATTACTCCCAGCTTTCTGAGTAGAAATATATCTTCTAGTTATACAGCAGTCCCATGAATAAAATTCTTCCGTATATATATCTACATCTATTTCTATAGATCAGCACAAAAACAATTGGTTAAGACTGAGTTACAAGTGCAGTCAAGCGCTTTTATATAAAGCGCCAGAGGGAAAGGAGGGAATTCTTGTTTATGGTTCAGCTAGGCTTGGATATGGAAATCAATGGCAAAACCTGTTCGTACAGAAAGAAAAGAGTTTTCCCTAGTATCAGCATCAACCCACATGGAAAGCTGTGCTGAGGATGCCAGCAAGAAAAATGCAACAGCAACAAGGTTTTAGTCTCCTTACCAAACTCCCTTATCCTGTAATATGTGAAAAAAACACAACTAAACTTTTTCATGGAAGAGGCTAATAAGTGTCTGGTGGGGAAATAACAGATGTTGGGACAGTGACTTCACCAATACGAAGAGGTGCTATAAATATATTAGCAGAGGCAGTTTCTGCTCTTGAGCCATATTTAAAAGCTATTTACAGGTGTTCTCCAAGCAATCTGTGAACACAATTATTTACAAAAACTGTGAGGAAACTTAATAGTAGGTACAAATGATAGAACTATTACATTGACAAATAAAATACAGCTACTCATACATCAATTATTAAAAGATAAGCTTGTTGAAAATTCAGCTACTCACATTCCCTATTTTTCATTCTCCATCTCTATTTCCAAGTTTCTTGAACTTTTTAAATTCACACATATCTATTTAATTCTCACTCCCACCAACTTGTAGTCTTTTTTACTTCATTTTTCAAAAGTAATTACCTTTTTTCCTTTTTCTTTCATTTTTTCCATCTTAGACGCCTACAACTTTTTCTCCATCTTCTTTTAATAATTTTTAGGATATAATTTCCCTGCCTCTCCTGTCTTATTATCAGCTTTCTTCTCAAGTCTTGTCTAATGTGTGTATTACAACCATGTCCATGGTGTGCAGTACTAAAAAAGTTTGTGGGGCACACCATATTTTGCCACAGCACCAGTGAATGCAAAGAGCCCCCCAGTTTTTACTTCATTCACCTCACTTTTTACTTTACCAGTACTTTTCACTGAGCATTGATTTTACTGACATACGCAGCAAAGAGTAAAATGATTTTGCTAAGTTCCATTGCTTCAGGAAACAATGAAGTGCCAAAACCAATTTAGTAACTCAAAATAGCACTTATGCTTCAAAAATTCTCCCAGGTTCAACTTTTCAACCCCTACTCCTCCTCCATCCTCATCCCTTTTCCACATCTGTAAACTCACATGTGCCTAAATACAGGGAAAAAAACATCCTTAACTCATGCTACCACTGTTGCTTATCCAAAGCCGTTACTGCCTTGGCTCAGCTCAACATTCACCTGGATGTTTGTCTCACAGCCAAAGCCAGACTGGGATTTATTACCGAGGTATCACAGACCACATCTCCTGGCAGGCAGCAATGCTCAGGAAAAGCCTCATTACAAAACCAGGCATCAGGGGTGTTTCTGACAGTGGAGAGTTGCTGTTCAGCTGGAGGAGGACAGGCAGGGATGACATACCACAATAATGGGCCAAAAACGTGAAATTAAGAGGTGATAACATAATAAACAAAGTTGAAAAGTGCAAATAAACTTCACTGAGATAAAATTCATTGTTCTGTGTCTATTTTAAAAGTTAGAAAGTGACTTTCAATTTCTTTGTGGGTTAATAGTCCCAAACACCTTGAGTACTTGCCATTCCATGTAATTCTTAGCCAGTCACTTCAGAGGAATTCTAAATAACTGATTTCAGCACACAGCTAATAGACACAGATGTACTTTCTGATTATTTTTCTGTTAGATATGTTCATTCCTCCGAAATGAAAGTAACAGCACAGAAAACATTTTAAACTTCATTAAAACTGCCTTAAAACATGCCTCATTTTCCAGCACAAACTCATTGTAAATTATGGAAATAATTTTCTGTTTATGAAACTTACATATTTTAAATTACACACATTTAATTAGAGAACTATTTGTTGAACTCAAGAATATAATAGTTTGGGATGTTTATTCATGCATCAGATGGGAAAAAATAAGTTGGTCATAGTCTTCTGAAGATTCTTTCAAAGTCACTTGAATTCATGCTTTTTCCACATATTCAATAGCAGCTTAAAACAAACATCTGAACTTGAAAGACATTTACAAAGAATTCGTATGGAGAATTTAGTATACAATAGCATGTGTGTAGTGTTCTGCAGATAAGTAGTCATTGGTTACCCCTAACCTTGAGCTAAAAGGCCCTATGTAGATGATTCATGGGTGAAACTGCAACATACATCATAGAAAATTACAATATTAGTAATGCTAATGATAATGATGATGCAAATGTTATTAATACTTATGCAATGATTTTGATTCTCCACTGGTTTCCAAAACAATAATTTGGAATTCAAATATTTTCTGATTCCTTTAATGTTCAGTAAGGTGGAGTACTAAAATCCCTCTCACAATTTCCTCCACTTCCCAGATAAGAAAAAGAATACTTGGTTAGGATACTTCCCAGAATGGCCCGATTCTCTCACAGAGAAACAGGAACAGTCACACTCTGAACAAGTCCTGGTCTCTTCTTTTGAGAGCAAAAGGTGGTCCTGAACTCAGACGTATCCAATAATGCTAAAAATATCTTTGCATTCTGCTTCAAAAGTGAAAGCTGGTTTTACAAACTCCCTTCAAACTTACGCTGCAAATTCTGTCCCATACCTGCATGTCCCACAACTGCAAATGCAAAAATACTGTTCTTCATCATTTGGCATCTGTTCTACTGTAGGGCAGTGTTTCAGACATGCCACACAGATCGCCACTTTACATATAATATAGTCTGCTTGCAAGAAGACATATACATGTAAGTAACAATAGATTTACTGGAAAATCATCATCTGCTCACTCAGGCATTGACAAAGTATCTGCTTTTGAAAGGACCTAAATATATTTTATGTCATTTATAAGACATATAAATCATTTATATGCGATGAAAATTTGATAAATTATTGGACTACACATGTAAGCTGCTGGATACTCATTTAGAATTGTGCCCTCTCACAGACATCAAAAGTAATGTAGCTACAATGTAAGACAATCTCTGTACTTACAAAGGGAGACAAACAACTATCAAACCGAATCTGCCACCATGAGATAGCTCAGTAAGATAACTACTGTAACTATCTATGTTTTATGCAAAAGCCATTATTTCAAATATAATTCCATTAAGGGAACAAATAGTTCTTGTTTAAGGAGTCTGAAAGAATGCAGCTATCTCCTGCATTAATGAAGGAACATCTAAACCTGTAAGATTTTGTATGAAAAACAGTAATAAAAACAGAATACAAGAACATTAATTAGAACATTAAAGGATGCAATTTCATACACAAATAATGTTTTACAAGAAATCTACAACACACAATAAATATAAATATATAGCATGTAAGCAATTCTATTCTTAATAGTTTCCTATGAAGAAACTCCAGCATAGAAACAGCAAAGAGATTCCTTGAGAACAAGGAGGTCAACATTTCAAATAAGATTTGAATTTTGAGGAATATGTAATATTACTACACCAGAGTATGTTCTGAAAATCTACATCAGCATGTATCAAAGCACATTCTAATATTGCAATGCCCAAACTCACACCTCTCCCAAGCTTATACTGCCCAGAGCATCATGAAAATTATTTCCATACTTTCACATGACACACATCTTCAGTACTTGAGCACTTCACAGAGGCAGTGCTCCTAGAAGTCAAGTGGTCTGATCATTTAAACTTCTTAAAAATTACTAATATCTACAAACTTAGCTGCTTTTAAGAAACTGGCTTAACTTGTCTCTAGTAATTTGGGGAGTGTTACCCACACACTTGCAGCCAGGGGGTAATTTCTGAGAGCACTCTGCAGTATGCAGAGCCATTTTCTGGACACATCCCTTTGACTGCCATTATGTGGAGGGGTAAAAATGCCAACTTTCCCTTTCTTTGGACATCTCAACCATTTGATTTAGTTTTTCTGCATATGTCAAGAAGCACATGTTCTGAAAAAATTCAAGAAATATTCAACTGGAAACAGAAGAATGAAATATTAGGTTTTATTTTACCACATTTTACTTATAATACCACTGGGGGTAACTACACTTTTTTTTAAGATCCCATCATATCCTGGTGTAGTTGGTCATGGTGATTCCTAAGCAAAATCTCCATTGGAGAACAAAAAAACAGCCTGTAATCCTGTAACTGACACTTTTATCATAACACTTATGAATAAAACAAAGCAAATAAAACAAAGTGAAAATAAAATTTGCTCTGATAATCCCATTTCCCAAATTTTAGAGTGCACTGGAGCCTCTGAAAACCCCAGGTAATCCATCACACGATGCAGCACTGTGTCACTACAAGTCATTGGCAAGGTTGGAGGCCCCTGATTTCTAAGCCTTAAAAACTGAGAAGGAACTGAAAGTCATTATGGGAATCATTTATCACTATAATTCTTCAGCATATACACTTTCATTCTCAGAAAAAGACACTGTAAACTAGAATATATTGTTATTAAGAAAAAAATGAAACAAAAAAAGAAAATCTTTTTTGTTCGATTTAGCTACTTCTCTCCTGACAAAAAAAAAAAAAAAAAAAAAAAAAAAAAAAAAAAAAAAAAAAAAAAAAAAAACACCTGACATTTTCTTTAGATTTTTTTTAATATGTAAATATCAGTGTCAATTCACCTAAAATATTGTAAATAAGATTGACATAAGGAAAGCTGCTGTATTTTTAACTGAGATCTGTTAATTACATCAGTGAAAGCCTGATCTATTAAAGAAAAGTACAGAGAAAGACCAATCATGTCCGTTCCTCTGATGGAATTTTAAATACAAACACTTTGCATTTTGCTTTTGTCATCTCAGACTGAAAGAGCTGAGTTTTGGCTCAGGAGCTTTGCTAAGAATTACTCTTTGTCTGATTATCACAACCCAGTTGATATTTTGGGTTTGATCTGGATATATTTCGAGGTACATTTACTTAAGAAGAATATTAAAACATTTAATTCTTGCTTGAGGCTGAAAAATCTAACGGTCTTTCTCAAACATTCATTTTATATAAAACCATCACCAACAGCTCTATTTTTAAGAAGCAGTAAAATGGTGATAAATGTACTGTCAGTAACATTTTATGAGATGCATAGAGTTTCTATGAAAGCCATTTTAAATGTATTCAACAGGGGAAAAATGTTTGATGGCTCTTCCCTGAATCTTCAGTTTTAAATGTTGAAAGCAAATCCTATTGGTTCATTTCAAATAATTTTAAAACATAACATTAAGAAAACACTGTAATTTTCCCATGTTTGGTTTCCAAATGTTCTTCAAGATCAAGAAACATGTTTCAGTGAAGAGAGTATGGCAATGATTTAGTTTCTGTCTCATAGAGAAAAATGTGAAATTGCTTTGGGGATTTCTGTTAGTTCTAGAGTATGAATATATTCATTTGTGTACAATTCAAGATACGAAAAGCTTCAACCAGTTACTTTCTACTTTTGAGAATCCTGAACAAATTAAAAGTGGATGAGCAAAATTAATTTTTCACCTACATTCAGCAAATCTGATTTTGTTCCTTTTCCTCAAGAATAGATCTTTGTTACCAGGAAGCAAAATTCCCATCAGAAATTATTTTGCAATATGTACTAGAGGTCACCATCAGTTTTTTTCAAAAAAGGTAACAGTTAACTCTCAAAAATTAAGTCTTAAATGCAGAAAGGTTTCGTTGATGACCTTCATGTTCAATTAAGAGTTGAAGCTCTGCTCCCTTCATACACAGAACTTTGGGGTTAGGGTTCTCCCTCTAAAGGAGAAGCAACAGAAAGGAAATGTTTTGGATGGTCTTAGAAACTAAGGACCACCAGGCATTGCTCCATTTTCCATCCTGTTAGGAAGTGGCAGGTACTCACCAGTGCCTCATCATTTGTCTCCAGCACAAACTCATTCCACACAGTTTGTGTTTCTTCAGCCTGCCTTTGCTAACCTCAGTGCAGCAGACTATATGCTTAAAAAGTGAAATATAAGCTACTCTACTCCCACTTTTCCTCATCCAGTGAAATCTTCTTCTCAAGGAGAGATGAAAATAAGCAAGCATCACTTGAGGGAGGCTTGATGCCTCACTTAATGTGACTGGAGAAGCAGGCCATACCAAGGTAGGGCAGCACTTTTCTGGAATAAACATCCTTGTTCTGGTTCCTGGAGATAAGCAAACACAACACAGCACAAGTGCAGGAATTAAGTCTAGAAAGCGGCAATGGACTGCCAACAAAAGTAGAAAGGGATCAAGACTACCAAAGACCCCCAATGCCCTCCAACATGTTTCCAGAAGGATCCAGAAGAATGGACTGCATATGACAACTAATTTGCGTTGAAAGTGAGACAATTAGCTCCAGAACAGGCAAAAATTATGAATAAAAACCCTCACAAAACCCAGGCACATATGATCTAGGACCCTGGACATCCCATCAGCAAGACTGATGCTGGAGCCAGGATTGGTGACCTTTTTCTCTTTCTTCCTCTCTTTAATCTCCTCCTCCTCTTTCACCCTACTTCTTATTGAAAATCCACTGCAGTGTGTTTAGGCCATAAGGGACTTACACTCCAGTTTCCATGCCACGTGTATAATTATAATGTGTATATAATTATATATAATTATTTGTATATAATATAATACAAACAAAACTTTACAAGTTTTTGTAGACCTTCTGACATTTGTCATTCCTTTTTGACCACAAGCATCTGTGAATCTTGGGTGCTCCCTACCCCTTAAGGGTGGGACACCACATGCATGTTGTTCTCCAAGTCCACCTTCATTAACATCCTCCTTCTTAATCCCTTTCATTAACCACTTCTCTCTTTTTATTCTGTTCATTGTCAAGCAGTTTGTCCTGGTTTTAGCTGGGACACAGTTCTTAGTAACACACTGATGTCTCAGTTTTTCCTAACTAGTGTTTACTCTAAATCAAGGACTTTTCAGTTTCCCTTGCTTTGCCAGGGAGTAGGTACACAAGAAGCTGGAACTGAGCATGGTCAGGAGAGCTGACCTGAACCTGCCAAAGCTATGAACAATATCATAGAACACCATACTCAGTATATGAACTGGGAGGAAGGAGTTGCTCAGAAGGAGCAGATTGCTGTTCAGGTACAGTCTGTACATTGGTCAGCAGGCAATGAGCAACTGTACTGCGCATCACATGTCTTTGTTAGCTTTTATTCCTCTGTCTTTCTCTGTTTCATTATTGCCATTATAATTACAATTCTTGCTTCATTTTGTTTCAATTATTAAACTGTTTTTATTTCAACCCATAAGTTTTAATTTTTTTTTTTTGATTCTCCTCCACAATATGGGGTGGGGAAGAGGAAGGAGGATGCAACTGTGTGGTACTTAATTGCTGTCCAGAGTTAAACCACAAAAATCTCTATTTCCAGGAACTCATACAAAAGCAAAATATTTAATGCTGCCACTCTATTATTGACTGATTTCAGAATTCAAAGAACAATTAATTGAAAACATTAGGCTTAAAATGTTGGAATGGGGATGCCTTAATGATAAGCCAAGTCTCATTGTGTATCCATACTAAATGTGTTAAAGTAAATTTGCAGATGGGAAAAGCTATTAGCATGTTTCATGACAAATACTGTAGTGTAGTTTCAAAATTAAATTAAAGAATTGTTTGGAAGGAACCTCCAAAAATCATCCACTCCAGCGTATGGATTCAAGTTCAGACTACTGCCAAAGCAAGGTCATGAAAATTTCCCAGAGTGGATAGTACACAACTTCTCTGGTTGTTCCAGTGCTGCCCCTGCCCTATACTTCTAATGAAGGAGCTTTTCCTAGAATTCATTCTGAATTTCAGTGTGAGCAGCAGCAGGGGACAGTGAACATCTTAACAAGTATCACGCATAACTCACATGTTCCTGAGTTATTCCTGAGTTTCCATATCTTCAGAGAAAATATGTTTTTTCTAAATAACAGACTCCACAGCCAAACTTATTTCTGAAAATGGTCTCTCACTCATTACAACTCTCAGGTTATACCTGGGTATCACTCTGGGAAGTATCAAATCAAAAGCATACAACAGAAAAATCTTTCCATTTAACTGATTTCTAGTGAGTTTCGTTCCTAGAACTGTTTCCCAGAACTGCTTTAATTAATCAACACAGGCTGTCTCTCCATACCAACACTCTTTTTCTTGATGCCTCACCCAAAATTCAGTCACTTGAATTGCTCTGCGAGACTTTGTGGCAGCAATTGATCCAACTGTTACAGGGGTTCTTATCTTTCCTCAGCCCAAAACATTACAATAGGCAATTGCTACTTGTTCATGAAAAGCATATTTTAACACAACATTTAAGACCCTATAGGAACCCGATACACTCCTCTTCTGAACCCCTGTGTGATTATTGTATGGTATTGTTTCACATAACCTCCAACCAAAAATGCACTGATGACACCTCTCCAAGATAGCTCTTTTCCCACTGATACAACAAAGCCTATCTCAAATGTTCCAGCAGTGCCCCTGTAAGACTGGTATTAGCCTAAAGAAAAAGCAGCTCTTGCCTCATTGCATTTATGTTCAGTAACAGGATTAGAAAGAAGGGCAGACCAAGATTCAGTGCTTCCCACTTTCTTTTCTCCTGTTTAATGTCACATCAACAGTGCTAAAAATATGCTGCTATGTGCAGGCTCCAAGTTTATTCCCTCCTCCTCCTTCTGGATGATTGCTTACTGAAGTAATCCATGCCTCCACACAGTTAGGCAGGAATGGCAGTCTAAGTATGCAAGAGGAAATGCTGATCTTCTGGCTGGAGCTCTGCCTTGGTCACTTTCCTATACCTGTACAGCAAGATGCAATTGCCACCGTGTTAGGA
This sequence comes from Zosterops lateralis, assembly GCF_965231275.1. Lineage (NCBI taxonomy): Eukaryota > Metazoa > Chordata > Aves > Passeriformes > Zosteropidae > Zosterops > Zosterops lateralis. The sequence continues at coordinate 89,930,648 of NC_139764.1, forward strand.
ACTTATTGCTGTAGCAACTACAAAGCCTCAGTCCCAATCTACAAAGTTCTGGGTTATTTGAAAGTGGCTCTTCTGAAGCAACCCTTTTTGCAAAAGCTGCTGTAATTTGGGACAAAGCAGCACAAAATGCCTTAACTGTGTCAACTCACCTACCTGAACTCAGCAACATGACAAAATCTCCCAGAGGAGGTCAAACACACCCTCCACAGCAAGAGCTAAAACCTTTCTCATAGATAAACAGGAATATATAAATATATAGACATATAAGACCTTCTCTGACTCTATACTTTGGTGTTTATTTAATTTCATATGTCATGAGATGAGGCACAACACTCAAACTTCAGCACTGAATTATCAAATTGAGGAAAGGATTCAGGCAGGTGATGTATTTTTAGGACTTTATTTCGTGGGTAAGTGTGTTCTTACAGGACACAGAAGTAGAAAAGGTGCAAAATAAACCAGTGAAGAAAGCGGAGTTAAAAAGAGACTCACTTCACCTATTCACCTTTACTCTCTCACTTGAATGTGAATTGACAGTCCTGTGCTAGGGGAGAGGACAGGCAGAGAGGAGGAGGCCTCTGTATGTGTCATCAGCGTTCTCATGGCATGTAACTGCTGAGGCACCTGCATGTTCTGCACTCTGGGCTGCACCATCGTGCTTCTCCCCCTTGGAAAACCTGCCATCCTCACACGCCATGATCATCACCTCCTCTCTCCCAGAAGAAAGACTATGACCTTAGCAGTGCTGCCCCATGATCCTGCACCACCATCCTGGCTGCATGAGTATGAGCGTGGACACCCTGAGCTCCGCACGGACACCAGATACCTGATACACGAGGAAGCTACAGACCTGCCTCTCTCAGAGCCTCCAAGTTTCTTCCCTGGAGCAGCATCTGCATCACCCCCGCCTCGACCTTTCCAGGCTTGCTCCCCCCCACCCCAGGAGGAGCAGCTCTTTGCAGGGGCCGGTGTGTCACACAGGCTGGGCTCATCTCTACGAGCAGATGCAGCTCTTCTGTTGTTACTCAGTATTCTGCGTCTGTATAAAATAATTTCTGCTAGGAATTAAGAAATATAAAAATAAGAAAGCACAAGCTGATACCGGGAAAGTTGATTTACATCTGTAAGGGGACAGGTGGCTCCGAGGAAGAACCAAGAAATCTGCGACAGAAAAGGAATCACAGCTATGGAGATGGGCAACCAACGGTGCTTAATCTAGGTTACATCTAGGTTACATCTAGATGATAAAGATCAGATATGCCTCAATGACAGGACCCCCCCCCCCCCCCCTCCCCACCCCCCCTCCGCTCGTGCGACTGATTGGATCCATATCGCTTTCCTGGAAATCCATCAACTCCCCTCCTCTGCCCGGAAAACCATTCAGGAGAACAGGAGTCTCAAAAGAAAATGCATGACTATGCGATCTGAGCTGAGGTGGACAAAGAAACCCTGCCTCGGGGAGAATGAACTGTATATAAACTGGACTTTTGGTGGCAGGATGTGTGAACGAGGGGGGCTGGTGCGATGGAGGCCTGTCCTGCGTTCACCCAGCTCCGATCCCGGGATCGGGGCTGCCCTTTTATCGTGGCTTGCCAAGTTCGCTGTTACGCGAAAATAATTTTTTTTTATTTATTTATTTTAAATCCAGCTGTCTCATTTATAACACTCAGCCACGGAGATTTTGCTGTGCAGAGATGATGTTGTTGTCCAGGCCTTTCACTTCCTGTATCTGCACAAAGAAGCGCTCGCTCTCCCCTCGGCGCCTCTGCCCTCCCTGTGGCGCCCCACGGAGGCCTCGCCACCCCTGGGGCCGCAGCAGCGCCAGGCAGCCCGGCCTGGGGCCGTCCCGAGGGGCCGTGCCAGAGCACCGGCTGTGCGGCCCTGCGCCCGGCAAAGAAGCGACAGCCGAAGCCCAGAAGGAGTGCTGCCATCTCCGACAGCAGCCCTCACAGCACAAGAGCGAGGGTGACCCGGCAGGAGAGTTTCCATGGAGGCAGGGCTGTTCCCAGTGCTTCCCGCCCTGCCCGCTCCCACCAGCCTGCACCCAGCGCTCTTCTGCTTTGCAAACAACCTTTCCCATCTCATTCTCGCTTCTCACCTGGTTTACACGTTGTTAAATCAACAACAAAACCTGCAAGCAGGACCTGCCACCACCTCATTAGTCACCACCCTCCATTGTGTCGGAGCTCCCTTAGGTGGCAAACTTCAGGAACCAGGCTGCCTTCTTCAAGGAATCTCTGCTTCTCACACTTCCCATGGAGAAGCCTGATATTGACTGGACTCTTGATGTTGCTACCAGAGTACGAAGATTAACCATTGTTTCACCTGGGTGGGCTTGATCCAAATTGCCTTGCTCTGTATAAGCTGTATCCACATACTGTTTGTGAAAAGCAAATGCTAATTCTCTGAATGAAGTCTGCAACCCTGTCATTCAAAACCTAACCTTAATAGCGTCTCAAGGAGTGCACGGCATATTTTCTGATTCATATATCCATTAGCTTGATTTATTTTCTCTGTTGAACTGTTCTTTATTGCTACTCCATGTAAAAAGAAAGTAAAGAAAAACCCTTATAATGCAAATTTAAGTACAAAGATTAAACGTTCCCCGTTAAACATACCATTAACATAACATAACGTAAACATTATTTTAAATGCAATAATTTATGTGTTTTTTTCATGGGGAGAGAACAGATCAAATAGAAAAGAGACAAGTGTGAAATATAATTAAAATAAATTCAAATAAGGCAATATGCATTAAGGGATGAGGACTTCAGAATGAAAACAGACTATTTTGAGGTGAGCCATCTTTTCAGTAGGGAAACTTTGGAATTACTGTGTCCTTCTGAGCTATCAAAGCTAAAAAAAGGAAAAATATGTCCATCTACTTAGTCCAATCTATTTTATAGTGAGTCATTCTATTTTCCCTTCACAAAATGGGCCCTCCATTATCTTCCATTCTCACAGTCAGCTCTACACAAAGACTCTCTTCAGGATTCTGGCTGCCAAGCAGTCTTCCCCCAGGAAGCAAGGACAAGAATTCTTTAGCAATAATTTTCACTAAAATTATGTGAAATAGCCTGAAGTGGTAGAGAATTTTATATTATTTATCTCATCCACAGTAAGCAGTGAATGTAAAGGTACAACACCACTTCATAAAACTGCCTGTGAGGTTGTCTTCTGTGTTAGACTCTGAGCATGAACTGTTCTCTATTTGATTGACATGCTACTATCAGTATTTTCAGGATGGCACAGACTTTGTTCTTTTAAAAATAGCTAGAAAATATTTGTAACAAGGCATACAAATCCAAGATTGGTCTTACACACACAAATACATATAGGTCATAGAACTACAGCATAACAGAAATAACAGATGCAGTGGGATAGCTCACATGGCTATAGTGCTGCAAGGGACACAGGATCTTCAGAAAGGCACAGAAAAGAAGAAAATGCCTGTGTGAAGCAGCAGCTAAAATGTGGAGAACGTTTGTACAGACTGAACAGCAGGGCTGGTTGAATGCTTGTGGGTCAGGATCAGAGGAGAGGTCAGTGAGCATGACATCGCAGTGGGACTGGGTACAGACAGCATGGTAGGGGTGAGGAAGTGGAGAATGCTCCTCACAACAATTTCTTTAAACAACTCAGGGAAGTATCTGGACTGCACACCCTGTTTGTTTGGTTTTTTTTCACATGAGACATAAGCTTTTGTGACACCTGCAGAGAACAAAATGGCACAGCACAAGCAATGCAGACAATTTCTCCAGGGTGTCAAGGACTGCTTCTTGATGCAGGCACAGAATGGGCCAAGAAGGGTGATACACTGCTGGATCTGTTATTCATAAACAAGAAGAAGGGCCTGTGGATGTTATACTTTGTGGCAGGCTTGGCTGTAGTGACTGTGAAATAGTGAGGCCTAAGACCTTGTAGGGTACTGAGGAAGACAAGTACCAAAACACACACCCTGGGCTTTAGGAAAACTGGCTCCTGGAAAACTGTCCAGGAGCTCATAAGTGGGGTACTGTAGAAGGCAGCTTGGAAACACAGGGAACCTGAGAAAGCCATCAAGCCTTGAAAACAACACATGCAAGACTGCTCATGATTCAGGAATACAAACAGACTAATCAGAACACCAGTGTGGCAAAACAGAGAGTTTGCAACTGAGGTGAAGTGCAAAAACACAGCAAAGGAGGTGGAAGCAGAATATGAAATAGTGTATGTATTTGGTCTACTGAAGTTAAATATGTCAACAGACATCAACAACAGCATGTACAAATAGTATCTGTACCACAGACTGACACTGCTCCCAAGCAGTCAGTTGATCTGACCTGCATGTAACAGAGTAAAGGGCAGAATCAATAAAAGTCCAGGAGACACAAAACTAGGGAAAAAATGTAGGGGCAAAGGGAAATCAATCTAGCAAACAGAAAGAAAGGCGTTAAGACTAAACAGGCAGAGACAGTTTGAGGTAGCACATAGAGGAGGCTGGGGCTCAGCTGGAAGGGGACAGGGAAAGGGCTGGGAGGATGGGGACAGAGCCAAGGCATCCCTCCACAGTCAAGAGAGTGCTGCAAAACCACCCGAGTTCTATCCCCTTGCTGAGCATCCACAGGAACGTGACTGCTAAGGGACACTCTCAGCTCAACGTGTTGGGAGGATTTAGTTTTGAAACTGCTGAACAGCATGTGACTTGACATGGGCATTAGCATGGCTCCCATCAGCAGGGTCCCTGTTTGCTCCAGTTTGCTATTCTTAAAATTAGTAAATGATGCACACAGAGAAGGTCATCAGCAGATCATCAGTGTTCCAAATGAAGTACTCTGCATTTTAGAAAAGCCTTACTTAAGGTTGGCTGCTCAATTCTTTGTGCATGAGGATATAGTTTGCAATTAGATAATCATACTGTCTGATTACATTGCTACGTATTTTCTCTATGCATAAGCTACAGTAAAATTTCAAAGGTTTCCTTTGAAAATTTCCTTGAAGATCAAGTGGATTTTATACTTGTTTTTAATTTTGAAATGTTTTCCTTATGTTTTATCTATCAACCACAAATTGAAAATGAGGTCACTGTCTAAAGAATTAATTCATTAATTAATGAGAAAATGAAAAGTTAAAACAATAAACAATATTCCCATTAGAACTTAATGCTGAAGCTTTAGCAATGCTCTTTCAGATATTACTCTTTAGATAAATACTGCTTTTTTCAAGAAAAAAGTACTGTGAGACCAGGTCATTACTATCAGTTTCAGTGCTTTCCTTATTTCCTACCCAATGCACTTTGCCTTGGTGAAGTTGTATTGAAAACTTGATAACTAACACAACAACCTTGCCAAAACTAACTTAACTGAGGCTGGTAGAGGCCAACATTGTCATTAAACAGGAGTAAAAATTGGCCCACTATGGAACCAAATCAATGCAATACCACCATTTAAGCGCTAAAAAATTCAGTGCTAATTTGTTTCTTAGCAAGAGTGATGACCACTTTTCTTCACAGCTTTGCAAAGCCAAGAATAAACTGCCCTTTTTGTGATATCAAGAAATAAACCTCATTAATGCAAGGCAAATTACAAATTGCATTGCAAGCCTCAGCTAATTAGGAATAAGCTGTGTTTTGACCGTTTTCACTTTCTCTTAATAATTTGTTATGGTCATACCTCTTTTCAGTAAGTTTCAGACTCATTCCAGATACAAACAATTTCCTCTGCCATTTACTGATCTAAAGTTATGGAATATAATGCGAAAGATATAGTCCCTTAAGAAAAATACAAGAAAATCACTGATATTAGCTATCAGCTTGGGTTATGACAACAAAGTTTAACCAGATTTCAGTTTTTGCATTTCATATGCACACAAAATGCATTCACGAATCTCCATAATTTCCACAGAAATGCACTGTCATAATTAATATAATGTACATGAATGAAGTTTTAATCTGCAAGGTCAGTGGTTAAAGGAAGCCAGGAAATACTCTTATAAAGTACAATGGATTATTTCCTTTTCCTGCTTATAATTGCATTAAAAAAAAAAATCAATATTTCTCAATATATCTTACCATTTGATTTTCCTCTAAAGCTTCTCTTCCTGAGGCTTTGCTTTCATGTTTGCCTAACTCCATTTCCCAGGGGAATAAAAATCACCTAATATCCTGAGCAGAAGTGATTCAACCTGACTACATGTTAGATATCCCTGTACTTTTGGAGTCAGGAGAGAAAAGTATCAGGAGCACTGTGGTGATTTCTGGTCAGCGTGTGTTTCCATTTATAGCCATCGAAAATCCACAAATAGAAGTGTGGAGAGAGGGCAGACAGCTGCCTCTGATAACAATAAACATTGGTTTGGTATCACAGCAAATTGTTCAGGATGGATTTTGGTTACCAGCCTCATTCACTCTCTCCTTGTTTCCCCTCTATCCCAAAAGCTCATACAGAAAAAGTCCATGAAAATTAATAGCTATGTCTCAGTAGCACTAACCTGAGTTCACACAGATTATTAAGCAAGCAAAATAACGAATATAGTTCACTGACACCACACATGCTATGTTGAGACAAAAGCGTACAGAAAACACTTTAAAACAGTGCTTTACCATAACTGTTGGTCTTTCCCTGTTGAGTGTTTGGGAGAGAACTATCCCCATATTCGCTCCAGCAAAGAGTACTCTCCTATCCCAATATCAGAATGACATCCTGCATTTTTGAAATGCAGGAAAAATTGCTAAACTTCCAGCAGGTACTGTGAAGAAATGACCAGTGCACAACTAACATGGAGCTGACAGTGACACAAGGGTGTTTGTGGAGTTTGTGAGTTGACTGTTGAAGAATAACCTGGCTCTGTTTCACAGTGATAAAGTCAGGAGGCCAATATTAGAAACTGCAGGGCTGGAGGAACTTCTCAGTGGCTCTGCTGAGGATGCCAAGGTTTACAGCACGCCCTTCTGTTGCCACATCAGCTGGGCTCATGTTGTCTAAGGGGTGATTCACACACAAGGCTGGCTCTGCATGTACCAGCAAGGGAAAGGGGAAGCATGAAGACACAGAATAACACAGAAAATGTTTGCTACTGTTAAATAAGAATGTGCTCTCTGGTAATCTGTGGTTCATTAAGACATGCTATAGAGCTGGCTGTTTAAGCACCTCACTAAATCCATAGTAAATACACATCCATTCCACCTCTTCCTGTCAACACACTGGTAAAAGAAGACTCTCATTAAGTAGATAAATAAGCAGATAGAATAAATGAATAAATAAATATTGAACCCTTTTTCTTCTATCATTTTTCAACAGGCCTAACTAGGCACACTCTTTCTGCACACTCTTTTGATAGATGCTATACTCACATGATCTTTAGAGCCTTGGATAGGAAGAAAAGGTAGCAAATCATCTCCCAACAGTTTATATACCTTATATATGAAAAGCTGATAAAACCTTAGACTGCTCCTGTTCTGAAACATTCTTCATAACGAACAAAATGTTACTTCCAGTGACAACTGTTTTTCTTTATTCTTTTTTTACCTGTGTTTTTAGAAGCATACAACACCCATCAGAAGAGTAAATATGACAAGGCAAATGCAAAGAACCAGTCAAATCTGCAAGGGCTACTGTGGGAATAAATATGAGCTTGATGTCATGAAGTAAAAATACACCCCACTGTGTCTCCTGGAAATGCTGGGACAAAAAGAGCAAGAGTAAGTGACATAATACCCAGAGGAAAGCTGCTGTTCTCCACTCTTCAATGGGAAAGCAAACAGTAATAAGTCCATATATCTACAATCTTTTTCGTGAAGCTGAAACTTACCCATGTGACAAGGGACTTCATAATGGCTTTGCACCACTGAAAGGCCTCAAAGGAGGTCTTCAGGGGGCTCCAAACAGCAGCTTGCACTATGCTGCTGTTTACATTACTGACCACTCCTGCAGCACAGGTGAAGAACCTGAAGCCCCCTCAATCTGTCCATTTGCAATGGTTTTAAACAACAGACAAGGACGGGAGCACCTCAGGTGGGCACATTCAGCTGCGCAGCTCAGCTCCCTCCCAGCCCTCTCCCTGTGGGGGCTGGGAGACCCCAGATGCCAGCAGGCTTCCAAACAGCAGTTCCCAGGGGAGTCACTTCCTCCTTAGGCTGGGAAATAGACATCCATGTCAGCAAAAGTGCAGGCTCTCAGTGGTGCAAGAAACCAGCAATGCATGATTTGAGATGCAAGAAAGCAATGGCAGATTTTTATCTGGTGTTTATGCTGCACTCATAGCACTCATCCTAACTACCCCAAAACTTAATCTTCAATCATGTTTATAGTCTTTACTTTCAGGGTCTAATATTGTTTTCATGTGTCAGCTTGCCCCTGATATCAAAAACAATCACCATAGAAAGACACAAGTAATTGATTATGGAGTGAACAGTACTCAATAATTTTAACATAAGATAGTGATGAGAGAATGTAGTTTCACAAGTGCGTTTCCCGTTAGCATTTTTGTAACAGCATCTAGCAGCATTCACTTGAGAATCTCCATTTCTCATGAATGGAAATTTATATTCTGGATGCATCATGCTGCTGGCTGTGCCACTGCAACGGAGTTGGAGCAAACTGCATTAAAGATGGGAACATGAAAAAAAGGCTATGAATGCAAGAGAGTGTGACACCAAACTTCGTGCCATCACACTAAAATCAAGGAGCCCGGGAAACACTGTATGCAGAGCTCTTCTGTAGACTGAATGCTGTTATATAAGGACCCTGGAGATAGCATAGAAAAACTGACATCACCTTATTATCTACCACACCTTGCTCAGCATGGCATTTCATCAACAAATCTGAGGAAAGACTATGATCCTAACCATCTGAGAATTTGGGTTTATATAACCATGAGAGTACATTTCTTATTCCTACAGAGAAATAATGGTTATTCTGCTCCAAGAACTTTTTATGATACTGTTAGTAACTGTATATTTCCTGTTTTACTTCACAAGGGGAAACATAGCAAACAAGTGCTAAGTAAAAAGCATGTTCTAGACATTGCCTAAATTACTGTGCTATTTCCAATTGCTTCTTTTTATTACAGTTGCTCATCTCCTGACACCTGTTTCTCTTCTCAGAGCAGGAGAGGAGAAACAAGAGACCAAGAGATGATGATGGAGGAGAGGGGCTATGGACTTTCTTGTAAGATGCAAGTGCTGAATATCCCAAATTCAGTATTGTGTAAATAAGGCATTTAAACAGATGTGTTTCTGTGCTCATGTGATCTGCTGTTCCTGGAGAAGAAAGCAGGTGAGTTTGTGTGTCATTCTCAGCTGTTTTCACTCTTGTGGCTCCAGCAATTCTTTAAATTTGCACATTTTCATTTTCAGCCTGGCTCAGCAGTAGCCCATGACTGCCAGCCAATGTCTGCAGCACACGTCACAGATCTGCACTACTGCTCTCCTAAGCCTGCAGTTTTTATTTGCTCAGTATCAGACACATCATAAGAATTCAACAGAAGTATTAATTCCGCCCCTGATGTGGTCAATGAGACTATACATAGCTGAAAATCATCTACTTAATTTACTTAATCACATTTACCAGTTAAAAACCCTAAGACTAATGCAGAAATTACTCTCACTGTGATTTTTAAAGCTCTACTGTGCACAGCGTTTCTGTCCCACACTTCAGTCAAAAATTTGAAAGGAACAAGCACAAAACTGGGCAGACTGCCTCACTACTTGTAACTGCCAGTCCAGCAGGTGGCACAAGCTGAGACTTCCAGGTTATTTCTGGTGCTCACCCTTCTCTCAGCCCCACCGTGCCCTGCCAGCGAGCACTCTCCACGTTAGCCCAGGTCACATGCACCCACGGTCACATGCACACGCCTGGAAACGACAGGACGCCAGCAGCATTTCTAGCTGGTATTCCATGGCAGGATCCCTGCAGAAGCGAAGAGCCATGTCAGAGCTACAGAGACAGCATATGAAGCAGGCTTACCTTCCAGGCAGCCAGGAGCCAAGGGCGGGAAGCTGATCCTTAAGAGAGATGGGTCCACATTCCTGCCGCAGCACCCGACAGCTGCTGCTGTCACTCCCTGGTCCACCCCGCTGGCTCTGCAAACACTCACAGAGTGGGAGATAGCAGGCGTGGAAAAAGGAAAACAGCACAGGCACCACAAGTCTCTGCTTTGCACATGAGGAAGCAGAGTCCTTCATGTCATGTACAGGGAGCAGAAGGTTCCTTGACAAATATTCTCTAAAGGGAGAAGTTTGTTTGTTTGAGGATGAAAACAAAGAAGGTTATTTCAACGTTACAATAAATTGATTCCAAGAGCTCAGAGCCTTTTCTGACATGGCAGTCCATGGAAGCTGTACATGCATTCTTCTCTTTGCAGGTCTTTTAAGTCAGTTGTTTTAAAGTGGACAATCCTTGTGCTGGCGTGGTCCTACATCTACTGTCCTCGAGGAGTATAGATAGGAATGGAACAACAGACTTCTGTCAGATATCCATTGTTTCAGCTATATACATGATGTCCCTTAATATTACTGCTATATCCCAGCAAACCAAATTATCCCAGGCTGTAAAATATACATCAATAGATTAGTTACACACACAAAAAAATCTTCCCTCCCATATTGATTGGTACAGTTTGCCATGCCTTCCTCCACTATGATGGATGTAACAATGATGAGATGGGGCTAATGAAATACATTAATAAAGCATTATATATTTTCATAGCTATCTTTTAAATGGCATGGTGGCTGAGAATGAGGAGAAGCCCATTCCCCATAGAAAACAAGTGACTGCTCCACAGCCAGGCAGTAGTTTTTTCTAGTCACTTTCCAGGTCAGCAGGAAATGAGGGCACAGGATATGAGCTGCCATTAACAGACCAACTCCCATTGAGCCTCTCCACCTTCTGTGTCTGCCCATTCTTATCAAACAGCCAAACCTCAAAAGAGACATTACTCACTGCTGCTAAGTGCTCACCAGCATCTGACCTTTACGTCTGCTCCTCTTTTTGCAGAGCAAAAGCAAAACATAATCAACTGCTACTGATTTTTTTTTTTCTTAATCAAAGCTTGAATAAGCATAGGCTTTGATTGATGTATTTTGTAGAGCTGCATGTCCATAGAGTGTTACCATTGTAACTTTATACTCACAACAAAATTCTCAACACTGCAATATGAAATTTGGCTTGAAAATCAGTGAAAAAGGACAGATAAAAATCTCAGTGTTTAAAAGTTACCTGAATGGTGACAGCAATTGGTTAAAAGCTTGTAATTTTCATAGCAATTTGATTTCAAGATCTAATGAGGAATATAAAACAAACACTTGTGCATGAGAAGTAAAAAGGAAGAAAATACCAAGTTCTCAACAGAATTCTTTTACTAGCTTTCAACTACAACTTGTTCTGCAATCTAGGGCTGATTTATAACAGCTGAGGCTTTGGGGTTTTTCTGCAGTCTAGTAAGACACAATAAAATAGTAGTAAATTGTACATTACTAGTTAGAGTGACAAAGCATTTGTGGGTTTTGAGACTGGTATTTTTGCAACATGCATTGATCAAACATTGTCATGGTGGAAGAACCCTGTATATTCTGGAGGAAGAAAAGAGATGGGAAACAAATATTTTAAATATAATTTCATTTATCAATATCATTTAGGCCTACGCTTACACACATTATACCGTCTTTAATATTATAGTCATAGCAGATTCTAAGATAATATTCATTTTGCAAATGAATGAAGTTAGCTTAATATTTTATTGCTATCATCAATTAAAATGCAGATGTACAAGATAATAAAAGACAAAGTGTATGCCATTGACGTGATACCATAGTGTTAGTGCAAATCCATCTTTTCAAAATAAGATATCCCTTTTGTTAGTAGGAGATATTGTTCTCTTCGTAATAGCCATACCCTCCTAGGAACTTTCTAATTCTGTAAAAGCCAGCTACCAGCATTCGTTGAAATTATATATGAATGATCACCTGAGAAATCTTTCTCAAGAATGTGAATAGAAGATGAGGATTTACCAAGTCACTGGGTTGTGCTATATTACATTTACAGGAAAATAAACTGTATAAACATCATAAAAAACATCAATGCACACTTAATGTACATGAAAAGAAAGTCATGGCATTCAAGTCTAACAGAGCCAGACCCCACCTCTGAGTTAAGGCAGCACTGTGGAACCCCAAATAAAGAAGAGTCCCAAACAGTTCTTCTTAAACAGCTTAAAATGCATTAGAAACCTGAATAGCAGTGAAGAGAATTAACGGATTGAAAACTGTTGTACAGGACAATCTCCTCTTAAATGCTTACCTCACACACACATATATATGTGAAATACAGGCATACTGCAGTAAGGCAAATTAAAAGTGTTCTGCTTATATGCGAATCAGGGAAAAAAATGTTTCAGACAGTTCCTCAAGCATAAGAAATTGCTTCTTGCTTCACTCTCAGGTACATAGTTGCGTAAGGTGCCTCCTGCATTTCGATCTAATAAAATACAACTTACATGTCCTGTTCAAATCTGATATACCTTCACATTACAGAAATAGCTGGAGAAACTGTTCTTTATTACAATAGAATGAGATACAGAATTCCAACACAGATAACATTTCTCAGTGGGTAAAAAAAAACAACACACTATTTAAAGACAGATTTTTTTTTTAATTCTCATAGAAAAATGACATTAAAAGGGACAAATCAAAGGAACCTGGGGAGATAGAAGGATGAGCTGTATAGACAAAACATGGACACAAGATTTAAAAAATCGCACTGAACTATACAATTGTTTTCAGTGTGTTTCCAAATGGGTAAAGTATCTTCTGAATAAAAACCACCTGCTTTTTTCTCCATTGCATTTAGGTGCTGCAGGGTACCTTTACAGGTGGCTACTGAAACATGTGGTGGCATTCACATAACTTGACCTCGTGCATTTAATTTCAGGTTCACAAGTTCTTGCCAAAGGAAAGTTCAAGGCAAAGAAATACAAACAGTGTTCTCCTCACAAATCCATCCTCCATGTAATGGTTTTCACTATAAATAAGGCATAGCGGTTCAAGTACTACATTAAATGTAATCAAACAATGGGAAAGAAAACTCCTGCCAGAAAAGTACTTTATTAAGGAGGATAAAAAGCACTGCTCAGACAGTCTGAATAGGCATGTCCTTCTGCTCTGTCAGGCTCCTCAGGCTCAAAGTCATCAGGGTCTGGGGGCAACTGGTCAGCATCTTCATCAGAAGTGGAAGGGCGTGTGAGGATTATCCGAGGTATCTTCAGCAAGATGTGAAAGATTTCAGAGAAAAGAATCAGATCAAGAGCAGGGAAGTGTTTAATGGGAATATTTTAAAGGGACAGGGGAAACAGGTGAGGAGGAAAAACAGGTGAGAGGTGTAACACTATAGAGAATTGTAGAATTGTTTAGATTGGAAAAGACCTTTAACATCAACAAGTCCAACTACCAACCCAGCCCTGCCAAGTCCACCACTAAACTATGTCCCTAAGTGTCACAACTACATGTCTTTTAAATACCTCCAGGGATGGTGACTCAACCACTTCCCTGGGCAATGTGTTCCAATGCTTGAACACTCTTTCTATAAAGGCTTTTTTCCTAATATCCAATATAAACTCACCCTGACACAACTTCAGACCATTTCCTCTTGCCCTGTCACTTGTTGGCAGAAGAGACCAATTCCCACCTTTTTACAATCTCCTTTCAGGTGGTTGGAGAGAGTGATGAGGTTTCCTCTGAGTCTCCTTTTCTCCAGGCTAAACACCCCCAGCTCCCTCAGCTGCACCTCACAGGACTTGTGCTCCAGACCCTTCACCAGCTCCATTGCCCTTCCCTGGACTCACTCCAGCCCCTCAATGTCTTTCTCACAGTGAGGGGCCAGAACTGGACCCAGCTCTCCAGGTGTGGCCTCAGCAGTGCTGAGTACAAGGAGACAATCCCTGCCCTGGTCCTGCTGGCCACACTAGTGCTGACACAGGCCTGGATGTCACTGGCCTTCCTGGCCACCTGGGCACACCCTGGCCTCATAATCAGCCAGCTGAGGTCCAGCTCCCCCAGGTCCTTTTCCACTGGGCAGCCTTCCAGTTACTCTGCCCCAAGCCTGTAGCTCTGCGTGGGCTTGAAGGGCAGAACCTAACACTTGGCTTCATTGAACCTCACACAACTGGCCTTGGACCATCAATCCAGCCTGTCCAAATCCCTCTGGAGAGCCTTCCTACCCTCCGGCAGATCAACACTTCCATCCAGCCTGGTGTCACCAGCAAACCTACTGAGGGTGCACTCAGTCCCCTCATCCAGATCATTGACAAAGATATTAAAGAGGACTGGCCCCAGTACTGAGTCCTGGGAAACACCTGGGACACTAGTGACCAGCCACCAGTTCAATGTAGCACCATTCACCACCATTCTCTAGGCCTAGCCATCCAACCAGTTTTTCACCCAAAAAAACAGTGTCCCTGTCCAAACCATGAGCAGCCAGGTTCTCCAGGAGAATACTCTGGGAAATTAAGTCAAAGGCTTTACTAAATTCTGGGAAGACAACATCTAAGTGGGTCACTATGTCATAGAAGATAAGGTCAGTGAAGCTGAAGTTTCCTGAATCCTCCTTCCAGCCCCTCTTCTTGAAGGGAATCACATTTGCCAACTTCCAGTCAACTGGCACCTTCCCAGTTAGCCAAGACTGCCAAGAGATGATGAAAAGGGCTCAGTGAGCACTTCACCAGCTCTCTCAGTACCCTTGGTCTGGCCCCATGGACTTGTGTGTGTCTGATTTGTGCAGCAGGTGTTGAACATTTCCCTTGGATTATGGGGGTTTCATTCCACTCACTATCCTTATGTTACAGCTTAGGGGACTGGCACCCAGAGAACAACTGGTCTTGCCACTAAAGACTGAGGCAAAGAAGGCATAGAGTACCTCAGACTTTTCCTTATCCTTTGTTTCTATCTTTCTTACCACATTCAATAAAGGACGATTCCCCTTGGCCCTCCTTTAATTTTTTTATTAAAAAAAAAAAAAATTGATAAAGCAAAATTAGGATAAATTGCCCTTTCCTCTCATTAGCTAATCTTTAAAAAAAACTTCTATAGGTGACAAAAAGATTAAAATATTTCTTAAAAATTAAGACAAGTAAATATGAAAAAATAATTTAACTTCATTATTCATTCAATTCATCCCCCTGAAAGCAATAAAGAATTAATTAAAACCCATAAATCACATCAATTATTAATCTTTGAAAAAATGCATATTCAGGCTTCTGTATTGACAAAATAGATTTAAGGGAAACATTAAGAGAAAATATCAATGTTTAAGTTTGTCACTAAAATATGCATACACGGATTTGATTAATGATTTTTTTTGGACAAGAACTTTTGTATTCTTTGAGAATTATATTGCAATGTTTTAAAATTAATTTAAATACTGTAACTGATAAAAAAACAGTGTCAGGCTCTTTATATATAGTCAAATAATGTATCTGTAATTGTTTTTATCAACGAATGGATTACAATTTTCACTCTGATGCACAAAATCATCCTCCTTTTTACTGCTTTCCCAAAAAGGTTTAACATGTAATGAAAACACATAAGAGTCAATATATCTAACAAACAGATAAGATGATAATGTTAATAAATAAAATGGCCATCTTACTAGAAGTATGAAAATTTTCAGGAAAGTTAGAACTTCTTATTTTTCAGCTACTTCTACTTCATGAGAACATTTAATGTTGACACCACACAATTCAATTGTTTATATATTATTTCCTTGCTGTACATTATTTGATTTAGGAAATGGCACAAGCATATAGATGCTTTGTGGCTGTTGCACTTTCAGCCAGGAGGTTTCTGCATTGAAGTAAAATGAATTATTCCCCAGGCTCCCGTGACATTAGCTGCAACTCCCCCCAGCTCACAGCACACTACACACAGACACCAAGGTGCAGGTGTCAGTGCAGAGCTGAATCTCACCCCTAGTAGATGTAAACTAATTTTAAAACCATGCATAAATTTAGTGTATACCCTGGTGTACTGAGTGTCCAATTATATACCTTTTTTTTTTCCTCTTCTTTTCTTCTGCTTAAAATAAGGACAACACATTTCTGGAAGCTTTAAATAACCTGTATAGATCCTAAGCACTGGCCAAGCTACAACTCCTGGGATGATTTGCTTTTGTCATGTACACATGACATCATTTACAAGCTTTTCTTGCACTGGATGATTCCGTTCTTTGTTGAAAGATGCTTCTTGCTTAACAACAGCCAGCAGCCAGCTGCTTTCCAGTACAGCAAATGCACATCTATATATACAGGTGATTTACTGGGTCACATAATGAAATTCTGACACCTCAAGGACTACTGCAGAGGTCTATGCCCTAAGTTACCTACAGTCATATCCAGGACCAGGCTTTGCTTTTCATTGAGCTGTCAGTTCAACACTCAGGGAAGACCTTTCTTTGTGTATTGTGCTGTTCAAAAATAGACATGTGCACACCTCCCCATGACTGACATGTATTTCATAAGCAATGTGGAGTCACAAGTACATATTTGTCTTTTTGTAGAAAAACCTTAGCCATGAATGTCAGTTTTGAATGTCAGTTTTTTAAGTACTCTTTTTCACCATGGTTCCTACTCCCCAGTTTCCAAAGAACCAAAACTAATTCTGTAAAGATTTTCTTCAAACATTTCATGACTGCTTGCATACTAGCTTTCATATATTATAATGGAACTAAGTCTAAATTATAAAGTAAATTTAATTGATGAAAAGTGCTCCTTCAGTATTTCTGTGGTAATTCTGTTAACTGCTCCACAAAATGCATGGCATTGCGGAAGTCTTACCTCTAATCTTTCATGTTGCTGCAGGTAAAGAGAAAACAGCACTAAATGAACAACCAATTTTCTACAGCAGAGGCTGGACAGTGTCTCAAACCCAGCAGTCCTGCAAAGGCTGGAAACTCTCCCCCCAAGAGAAGAGTGGGCTCAGGTGTGATCTACAGCAGCCTCTTTGTACCCTCTCCAGGCAGGTGAAAGCTCACACATCTGCTGACTCACGCCGATTTGGAGACATACTGTTGAGTCTTTCTAACAAATCAAATGTCCTGGTCCAAGAGCAGCTGTATTCTCTGTCCCTCTGCTTTCTGCACGTCTCCCTGCCCACTGTCCCTCTGAAACTACATGTGAACACATGCCACTGCTGTCCCTAAACCATCACTGCTCCTTCCCCTGTGGCCAGTCATTCTCCTCTGTGCCTCTCTCCCTGACGGGGTGAGGAGCCGATTTCCTCAAATCTGAATCATAGCTACTAATGAAAAAACAACTCTCAGTTGAAGATGGTGCCAATTATGGAATTACAAATGCAACTAGGTAACACAGCATGCATTTGTACAAGGCCTAATTCAATGAAAAGAGGCTCGGGCCTCTAGTCTCTCTCTCCTTGCAGCAAAAGTTACCAATTAAGCTCCTCTATAAACCAAAACCAACACAAAATGGAGGTAAGAAACACACATCACATTTGTTACCACAGTGGCCTAACCATCTTCCCTTAACGATCCCCTAAAAACCCAGCACTCTCTATCACTGCCTTCACACTCACTCAAGCTCCAGGAACATCACCATAGAAGCTTTATCAGCTTTCTTTACTCTTTCGAAAGTCTCGTCAACAAAACAAAACAAAACAAACAAACAAACAAAAAAACCTCAAACCACAAACAAAAGAAAGTAACAAAACTCAGCAACTCCAAACTTGCATTATATTTTCTTACATCCTTTTCCCAAACCCAGTGCTTCGCAGAATCCCAGGGATTTTACCTCCACTTTCATATTTCCCTGCTTCTCTTCACTGACCTCAGTGTTACCCTATTAAATAGGCAAGCTTTGCTCTTTGAGCTTCTCTTTAGTATTCATATTTGAATGTACATTTCCTAGTGCAGCATGATCGAGGGAAGATAGGAAGAACAGATCTCCCATGTGAAAAAATGGCACAGGAAAGAGGAAGTAAGCTATTTCCACTGCCCATTACAGACAGGGCAACACATTTAGGATGGCACTAAGGAAAACCCTTCCAGTACAGGCACCTGTGTTGCTCATCTAAGGCATGTGGGAAGGTGTGAAACTTCCATCTTCAGTAGATAATTCTGTAAAAAAAATTGATGTCAGTGTAGGAGGACAAATTATCTAGATTTTCTGTTTTTCCATTGTTTTCCACTGGTGGTTACTCAGCAGTGTTTGAACTTGTTTAAAATACTTACGTTGAAATTGCAAAGTCCTCCTACTCACTTTCCATCATCATGCTTTAAATATCATTATTTAAATAATATTGCAACTACTATTCAATCTCAAATTGTCAAAATACATAGAATATCTTTTCAGAAAAATGCATTAATAATTACTTGAAACAAGTTACTATTTTCCCTTTTCCCCTGAAATTACATTTTCAGTGCCTAAAAAGTAAACTTCAAGGTGGACATGTCCTGTAGTAAAACCAGTGGGCTCACTGTGGAGACTTCTTTCATTGCCTTGTTTGTGTCACTTTTTTAAACATAACCACTATGACTTTCTACACTAAAAAAAGTTCAGTTTTGTTTGAATCACACATAACTAAAAATCAAATTATTTCAGACACTCAATAAATGGGATTAACAGCCTACATTGAAATTTGGAGTCCTTCAACTGGAGCACAGACAGGGGGCTGCCTGTGCACTCCTGGTCCTCTGCAGGAAGAAGTAAAATAAAGCCATCTAAACAACTTGGGGCTATTCAGCTGTACTGTTGGCTGCAAAAACTCTTTCATACTGAAACAGAAGAGGAACAAACTTGCAACTAGCTATGATGCGTGAAAGCAGTTTTTAAAATAAAACGTGATAAATGAGATGTCTTGCCAACAGGTTAACATCTGATAATTTTTAACTTCCAGTGTGCACATTTGCTTTCCTTACCTACTTCTAATCAAAATGTCTGTCCAAAAGGTTTCAGAACAGTCCATAAAAGACAGTTCATTATGTCTTTTTATATTTTTTTCAAAACTAAAACTGAACAGAACAAACCCCATCATTTTTTTTTTTTTTTTTTTTTTTTTTTTTTTTTTTTTTATAAGCCTTTCCCTTTCCCTGGCTTCTCCAAGCCCACAGGTCCATACTCCAATATTAGCTGAAGAGGGAAGTTCTCAAGGCAAGAGTCAGAGCTAAAACCCAAACTTCTCATCAAAGGCATAACCAGCAGCGACAGGGCAAATCACAGCTGGCAGCAAGGCCAGCTGCTGGGGACAGAGGCTACAAATCAGAAGGTGAAACAACACATGAAAGGCCAAAGTTTGATGGAATAAGGGCAGGAAAAAAGAATTAGGATTGACCTTTTTTATGACGAAAACCAGACATACTTTTAACTCTAGCTCAAGCAGGCAAATTTTTAAAGAAAATATTCCCCAGCTAGAAAATACCTGTAATAGGAATGCCTGCCTAGCTCAGCTCCATGTGTCTAAATTATGAATATTTTTAAAATTTGACTTTACAGTTGATCTTCACTGACTCCAGTGCTAAGGATGGTACCTAAACTGGGGAAAACAGGGGAAAACAAAATTACCAACACAACTGAGAGCATGTGCAGGGGTTTACATAAACCTCACGAATAATGTTATGATTTCATACTTAGTCTTACCTGTTTTGTCATCATGGGGGACAGAAGCAGTTTTTTAGACCTGAACAGGAAATTTAGACTTCTCACTAAATAATTAAAACAGTCCTTTGCTAGACGCAAAAGATCACAATCGATAATGACTGTATTCACAGAAGAAGCTGTCTGAATCGAATTTAGTAAAATAAGGCATTTACTCATGCCTAAAAAATATTACATAGCTGGACTTTTAAATAAAAACTTTAAAAAGAGGATGCAAAAATGCATCCAACAGAACAGCAGAAAAGGGGCAGATCTGCTGCTGCACAGTTCACAACAAACAGGCATCCGATGGTGTTCTTAACTGAACTGATGTCAGCAACAATAGATAAAAGCAACCTTATCCCCAAAAGGAAACAAGGAAATACAAGTCAAAGAGAGAGAAAGAGATGAGATTAGTTCCTTGTGAGTTCATTACTCACAAGCAACTCCACCTCCAGGCGGGAGCGGGCACAGCAGCCGGGACAGCAGCTGGGGCAGGGTCGAGGGGTGTGGGCAGAAACAAGGTGATGCACGGTTGTATGTATGAAAACACATGAATCTGGAAATCCCTTCTAGGCATTCAACACAGCTCCACTTTCACAGCATATCAGGGACGTTTCAATAAGTATGTGTTTTATGGCGCACCCTCAACTCTCCTGGTCCTGGAAATCCCTGGCTGCGTCCCTCTCCCCAGCACTTTACAGTGCTATTTTACTGCTGTGTTTGATCTATGGCAAAACTCCAGAAATTGTGAAATCAGATGGAGAGAGAGGTATAAACCTCTCCTGCATTCTGGGGAAGATAAATCTGTGGTGAGGCATGGATGAAGCACGTCATTACACTGGCTACAGAAGACCTCTGCACAAGGAAATCTGTGACCTGTGCTGTTGCCCTCAGGGAGCAACCGGCTCACGACAAAACCTTTTGTTGCTCGCGGCTGGGAGAGGGCAGCACATAATTCAGTTCATCCTTGCCCTTGGAACAGCCGCACTACTCTCAAGCACCGACAGAGGAGCTTTGGCATCACGCTTTCGGAAGTGTTGCCTCTGTTTTGTGTGCAGCAGCTTGGTGAGGGCCCTGAGCAGGGGCTACCCCACCAGCTCATCCCTCTTCCCTGTAGCTGCTTCTACACTGTGCACAGTGATTTTCTCCAAAATCTAATTCAGCTCAGTATGATCTGGAATTCAATGAACCAGACAAGCAGTAAAACACTGGAACAGGTTGCTCAGAGAGGTGTGGATACCATTCCTGGAAATATTCAAGGACAGGTTGGACGGGGCTCTGAGCAACCTGTTCTAGTGGAAGGTGTCCCTGGTCACTACAAGTGGGGTACAAGATGACCTTTAAAGGTCCATTCCAAATCAAATCACTCTATGATTTTATGGAAATTTCCTCTGTGTGAATTTTCCAGATATTGATATATTTTACAGCTCAGTTTAAAACTGAGTGTTTTCTCTACTTCTTGGAATAGCAAGAGAACATCTTGCATGTTTCATCTGTCTTCCAGCATGCAGTATATATAACATTTGCTCATGTCACATTTAGAGCAAAGCTCCTGTCTGTTCTTGCTCTCTGCCAAGTGCCTCCCAAGAGCAATGCACAAGGCAAGAATGAGGGAGCTCTGTCAAACTCACAACAAAAATGGAAGACCAATCCTCATCATGTCATATCTGCAATGCTGTCAAGCATAAAAGGCTCTTATGTGATTCAAATTGTGTATGAAAAATTGTCCTTGCTACATTTCTTTCATCTTCTAATGTACCACTGGATAGTGACTTCCCTGACACTGGAACCTGAATTACGGATTTTCATATAAGTGTGTAATCATTTCTGGGCTGATGCTATGAAAACATTGAAGAAAATGCATTGCTCTGACCACATTGGGAGACTTAAAAGGCATTGCCCCCATAAGCAGTGCTACTCATGGTCCAAGTTGCCAACTCTTTGATTTTTTGAAGAAAACTCATCACCCCTGTGAAAGGCAGTGGCTGTCTGAAAGCCTGCAAGAACTCAGTATAGTCTCTTCCTCTGCAGAGCCCATGAGGATGCCTTTCACAAGGGGAGCCAGTGCTTATTATTTGTGTAGTTCTTTAAATACTTATCCTCTTTTATTCTGAAATATTACACTATGTCCTACAGCATAGTTCAAGGT
The DNA here is from genome assembly GCF_965231275.1 of Zosterops lateralis. Taxonomy (NCBI): domain Eukaryota; kingdom Metazoa; phylum Chordata; class Aves; order Passeriformes; family Zosteropidae; genus Zosterops; species Zosterops lateralis. Next base: position 89,952,411 of record NC_139764.1, read on the forward strand.
GCCTTGCTTGAGTTTGTCTTTTACATGTTTTTGCTTATATTGTCTGCAGTGCTTGTATTGCCTACCTATGTATATGATGGGCTCACTTTGTCAATTTTGTCTAACTTGGAGGTATTTTAATATGGTAACTTGAAAAGATCAATTCATGTTCTGCCTTTTTAAAAGTTTTTTTTTTTTCTTATTTAGCATTGTTAATTACAAGCTTTAAAAAATCCAAGAACTGTAAAGTTTGAAATGAGTCCGTTTTGACTGAGTGCTGTGAGAAAACTAATTAAAAGGAAGAGAGGAAAAAGATACACTGTGCAAATAGAAGCATTTGTTGAGAGCAGGAACTTAATTTCAGATTCACAAAATAAGTTCCCTAACCATTACACTATGGAGGCAAACACAGTGCCTACAACACACACCTTTTATCTTTCATTTCGACTCAGTAGCTTAGATAAAAGCAGGAGCAAACTAGGAGATGAAATGGAGGAGGCAATCACATGGCACATGGGTGCTTACACTCCACTGAAGCTCACACAATGGCTAAGGTTACCGAAATCAACAAGGCTCATACCGCCTCTTTGCAAATGTATGTAAATCTACATCTACATCTGTAAAGATGCAAGGCAGTGGAGAGTTAGATTCCTAACTTCTAAAACTAACTTAGCTTGTCAGAATAGAAAAAAAATAACATACAACAACCCCTTACCTGAAAAGATTAAAAGAGTCATGAAAATGTTTGGAGAAGGGATAAAGGAGTTTCTTATAAGAAACTTGAAGTAGTAGATCTTATGCTACAGATCGGTCAGACACTGTATGTGATGTGAGCAAGGTCTTTACTGTTTGAAACAAGCTTAAGAAGAAACCTGGCTTTGTTCATGATAAGGACATTCTGAGTCTTACTTTAGTTGCCTCCTTTTTTACTGCTTCTCTGACCTGAGTACTCCACTGGCTTTGCTTTTAAAATTGAACAAAGTAAGACAATGACTAAAGAAACAAAAGTTTTATTTTATGTTGTATGATTTCAATTTTCTGATATGTTTAGAACATGTTCAGATGAATAAATAAAGGGTTTGATAATTAGATTTTCAAATATTTTTAACCAATGTAAGTGGATCAAGGTTTTTTCCTGAAAAGTCTTTATCAGCTGGAAATGAAGAAGGTAGATCTGCTGGGATTCTCATCCATGTAAGATTTCTCATGACTTGCATATGAACAATATGAGGCAAAGGCAGAAGACCAGCAACTGCATACTGTGGGAGATGGTGTATCTGCTTATGCACTTTCTGCAGGCACAAGAGGATTTCATTTTGATACATGTTACAGGTTCTAGTACATTTGTCTGTTTTCTCGGCAGGTTTAAGAATGCTTAAGTATCTCTGCGTTTTTAGCAGAGCAGCCAAAAAATTTGGCTTTTTTAGCCTGAAGAAGTTATTCAGATTTTTTTCAGTAGTGTAAGCTTCACCACTTATTTTTTTATTTATTCACACAATCACTTTTAATTGGTAGCTCTTACTTCAACCTTCCTTGAAAATTCCACTATCCATGTGTACCCCCGGTGACCTATATGAAAAAATATAATTGAAGAAATTCCCAGGGCAAACGTATAAAATTAAACCAAATAGTATGCTAAAAATTTAAGTTAAATACTAGATTAAACTATCTTGAATGCTTGATATTAATTACAAAGTATCTAATATCCTTATTATGTTGATAGCCCTAAAAATGAGTCAAAGAAGATGGCATGATGATGCATGTTATGAAACGATAGAAGATGCTGAAACCTGTCAACACTCTCCATTCAGTCAGACAAAATGCTCTGTGAATTTCAGTCAGAGGTTGAACGAAAATATTTATGACAGAGAAAGATTGTGAAAAGTTGGCTCTATGTTTGAGAGGATGGATAGGAAACAATAACAGAACTGGAAATGAAGAGTCTAGAATCCAAGTTAAAGTTCTTGCTGTTAAAGTCAGCATGGGCATGTGTTTATATCCCTGATTTTTTTTTTTTTTTAAGTTCAATTCAAATATTTACATATATATATATAAAAACTCAAGTAAAATATGTTCTCACATTTTTGAGGCTTGATTTGCATAACTTAGGCAAGTCTATAAAATACTGTATGCAAAAACTATCTACTTGTAATTAAAGTTCTGAGACCTCTATCTACATGTCAGCAAAATACTCAATCATAATTAAAATCAAGGAAGATTCTCATTTTTCCTTTGCAAAACAATGACTCACTGTGAAAGAACATTTCGTTTGTCCAATTAATTACTGGTCATTCACACTGTCATGAAATCTTAAAGCTGGCACAAAGGGTTTGAAATTGAGTTTGGCTGGCTGAGTTAACAATTAAATGAGCCTTTGAGAAGCAGTTAGAACAACCAAGCCTGTGGAAAACAGAGAGGAAACCTGAACCTGGCAGCAGCGTTGCCTGTTGTAATGCCAGAGCAGCAGACTCAAAGATGGGGTGGGCTGTGGCTAGCAAGAGTGAGACAAATATTATCATGTGGAGCATATGCAAAAAGGAAGTTTTTTTAAGTCAATAAAAATAAACAGATGAAAACAGTATCTGCTGAAAGGCAGGATGATGACATGGAAGAGAGGGAGAAGAAAGATGACACCATCTGGCACATACTCGGTTTTTGCAGAATAGTAATAGGAGTCTCTGGTTTCTCTGTCATGCTCCAATTCTTCCCTCCCTTGAGGTAGACACAACCATCTTCTATTGAAACCTGATCAGAAACACGAAGGAAATAAATCTTCCTATATTCCCAGCACAGAGGAAGATTCTGCATTAAGGTCCTACCGCCACCTGCTTATCTGAACGTGCAAAGCAAGTCCTCCACGAGAAGCCAGGCTCTAAACATTTTTCAGATAATAAGATTTCCTTCAGTTACTGAGGAATAAGGGGGACTTCAAAGTGGGAACAGATGAGAAATTGAGCAGTCCCAAGTCAGCAGGATACTCCCCATAAACCCATAATCCCTAAAATTGATGAATGCTGCTCCAGGCTACAGGAAGTAACATTTGCTACAGCACAAAGACTTTGCTTCCAAAAAAGAAACAAAACCAGAAATACAAATGTTTCTTCACAAAAGAACTTGCACATCAGTTACTTTTGACACTCAGAACATATTCAGCCAGTTGACTCCCTCTGAGTACTCAGCTCTAAGTTAAGCATCTCAGTCTAATCTGCCTCCTACCCTCACTACTGATAAAGAACTTTAAAGGGAAGCATACAACATAAAAATACAGCAATTTCTTCTTTTTGGATGAAAATACTATAAGTCAGATACTACTGCAACAGATCCAGGCAACTGCCAATGTCTGAATAAACCCTTTCAACAGTGATTCCTCTAACAGGAAGATTCATGCTTCCTGCAATGCTGATAAAGACTGTAAGAAACAGCTACCAGGTATAACTGGACAATAATAATAATAATATAATAAATAATAATTTTTAAAAAATGGTGAAAGTGTTTTCAGCTGGAAAATAAAAAAATAAAACTGGTCTAAATGTTTCACAAGATGATGCTGGAGGCCAGAGGCCTCCAAGTAAGTTTCTTTAAGCAACTAATAGAAGGGAAAACCTTTCTTAGACTATCTCATGGACAAAAACCGTAGCTCAACATGTCAAGCAGTGACTAACAGAGGAAATCAGATTAAAACAGTTGCATGATCTGTTTGCTCACTTTTTCAGTCAACTAACAACTAACGTTAGTTATCTAAATTATTAATAAAAACTATAGTCTTTGATTATAGTCTTTTATATAATATACATACTTTCATTTTTTGCCATTAGCTGGGTTGTAAATGGTATTCACAGAGAAAGATTTCAAGAAAGACTGAAAGAAGATGAATCAAACAAGCATTCCTCTGGCATTTGCTGTGGGAGAAACAGTTGTTGCTTCTGGTACTTCACGCTCCATACAAACAAGATGATTTTTGACCTTAATTATTTGATACCTTGATCTTGATTGTGCCTTCCTAGTAAAGCCATAGTTTCAGTTGTGCACACAGGTGACCAAGATTAGGATAGGTTTTCAGAGAGCTGAACTTGCTACAAAAGTTCAAAACGCTAGATGTCTAAAAGTCACCCTGCAGGCTCAGCTGTTGCCTTCTGTGACATGTGCAGTAGTTTTTCTCTCACCAGGCACTTAAAATACATGTATGTCTTAGCCTGTGACACAAGTTCCCTCCTCCAGTCAAAAGATGAAAATGGTCACCTCCAGGTAGCTGTTCACTCTCTCCCTCCTAAAAGAGGGACCCTGGAAATGCTGCTCGTTCCATTAGCTAGAGACAGAGTCCAGACAACAGAATAATGACTCAGACTGGGGGGAATGGACACCACCCTAAAGTCCCCAAACCAGAGTACTTCAAAAGCTCTGCTCTGCTACACAAGTGCTCACCCAGGAGCTGAGCTCCTCCAGAAGCCATGTCCCAGCTGCAGTGAGAACCACATAAACACTTGGTAGGGTCTCTGATCTTTGATATGTGTTGAGTTCTGTGCCAGTCTGCACTAGCATTAATGACAGACAGCACAAATTTCTTAGGTAAGAGTGACTTGTTATTTCCTGGGGCCATCCTACTTACTGTTATGACATGGTTGACTGTCGGAAAGGGGCTGCCCTTGGGGGAAGCTTCAGTAGGACCAGCATCAAGGGCACCAGGTTCTGAAACAAAGGTTGCCTTTAAAAGAAAACACCAGAAATATATTTTTATTCTGAATACTGTTTAAGAAGAGGAGTTCCCTCCCTCTAAAGTTAGTATACAAACACCTGGCCCTATTGTTACATGTCGTTGTACAACAAAAGCAAATAAGATTGCAATTCTTGCTCTTTCCCATTTTTTAGTGAATTTTATATTTGAACTGTTGAAATTATCAGTTCAAGTATAAGAAGTTGTAGCACATAGTGTCAAGAGAAAAATGCTTGTTATTTGTACAAAGATTAATCCTGTGGTCAAAACATTAGTATTTCTATAGCACAGCCCATTGCATTGATTCCTTCTTGTGACAGACACAAAAAAAGCAGATTTGTTTTCTATATTCTTTAAACAGATGAATGATTCTGCCATCTTGTGGGAGATGGAGAAATCCTAACTATTTGTACAATAACAGCAGGCAGAACAGGATGGAACAGAAATATCTTCTCTTTTTCACTTGTTTTACTATTGATTAACTGAAAAGACTTTAACACCTAGTACATTCCAAATAGCCCCCAAAATAAAAAATTAATTATAGCCTCATGGAGGAACCTGAGCAATGGAGTTGATTTTTAAGATACTAATTTGACCAGAAACTCTGTTCAGAAGGTAAAGGCACAACTAAAAATCCTGGGGTCTTTTCCTCAATGACCTGATAATGTGAAATATGTAGAGAATTATTTAAATTCTCTCACATTTGTTAAAATAACTTTGAAAAAAGAAAAAAATGTAGAATTATAAAGATTTTTATCTATAATTAACCTTTTAAGGACTGTTAAACTAGCAGAGTATTTATATATTATGGAAGACCACCCTCTATTAGTAATTCCATAGCATAGTTTTACAAAATTTGTAGATTAATTTGTCATTAAATAGTCTTTGGCTGATACAGGTTGTATCATTATTCCGGACAATTTAACAGACATACAATATTGCTTGTCCTATCCCACCTTAATTGAACATGGAGCATGCTGGAGTAAAAATTACTAATCTAACAAAGTATAAACGACAATTTAAGAGAACAAGAACTGAAAGAAATATGGACCAGCAAAGTAATTTCATAGAGGTTCTCTTCCTCTACCACTCTCAGCAGGTAGAAACCAAACAGTACAGTGAAAGTATGTAACATAAAACTCTATGTGACCATTTTATTCCCATTGTTCTTGAGAAATTCTGAAGCTCAAGAATGTGGCTTCTGCTAGGAAAGATGAGGCTTGAGGTGGAGCAGCCTGAGAGACTCATTTATCCCTTGGCACTGCAAGCCTCCATCAGGGGAGTTATTTTGAGCTGTTCCCTTCCCACCAAAAATTACCTTGGGGAAATAAGCTCCTCTAGTTTATATCTCTTTGTTGCAACTGCAATGAACTCATCTAGTAAATCTAATACCATGTCACAAGAAAGCATAGCTCAAGTACAACTGCATTTATGCTTACATAACTGCTTACTAAGACCATTATCTTTCTTTGTAAATCATTCATTTAAGTGAATAATATTTAGTTAAGCCCTTTAAACATAAAGATCTGACAACCAGAACATAATAAGAAGGAATACAACAATTTAATGTTATTATAATTTCTTCATAATGGCAGGTATCTAAAAAGCTACTAAGGCAAGCCTAGATCTGCCTCTCAAGTTCCCCAACTCTAAGTGGTTTGCTTTAAAGACAAAAACGAGAACACACTCCACAGTGACAAACAACCCATCTACCTCAGCCACTCTGTCTCCTGCTTGTACCCCAGCCAAGTCTGATGGACCATCTTTTGGCAGCCGGGCAATCAGGATTCCCTGGTAACACAAAACACAGGTTTCAGAAGTGACAGTTTCTCCCACTGTTCTTAGATGTAAAAAGCAAATGGGAAGTAATTAATTTTCAAGACTTATTGTTCGGTTGCCTCCATAAAATTAAAAACTAAATGCCTTAGCACATTAGCAAGACAAAAAAAAAAAAAAGCCTCCATGGCTGACACATACAACAATGAACAGAAGTCAGTAATTGTTTACACTGCGCCATGGGGAACAGACTGGAAAACAAAGATTTATTTAAAAGATAAATTAGTGAGAAGATGTGTGAAATATTTCTCTCAAATCAAGTTAGCTCCTGGGAATGAGCAAATGAGATGGGAGAGGCATGTGGATTACCAAGGGAGTGACCCCAAACTGAGGCAGAAAATGAGAATTAGACAACAGTGTTTCAGCCATCAGGCTGTCTTTGCAACATCATTGGTTTACATTTGGGTATCTCTCCCAAATCATCTCTTCTGGAGCTTCCCATCAAAATCTAATGCCAAATCCTACTCTGGGAAATAAGCTACCTATGTTCACCTTTGTTAGCTTTGCAAAGATGGAAATATTACATGAAGGACAATCTCAGGAATCAAACAACAAAACACAGTAACTCAAGGAACTACTCATCAGTTTATTCCTAACAATCACTAGGTAAATTTCGAATAATGAAATGCACCTCATCACTTTCTTTACATGAAGATGAGCCCTTTCCACCAGCAATGCTAATACCAAGACTCCCCATTTGACTGCACACAGTAATGGTTACCTGGAAAAGAATTATAATTTTAAATAATTTTAAGTAATTAATATTTGATTAATCAAAAATATCACCTATTAATTACGTGAGCATTGAAAAATCTACCTCCCACTCTGAACACTAGCAGACATGCCTCTGGAGAGCCCAGCTCAGAGAAAAATGGTGCTACACTTCAACACTGGCACATGCAAGACTTGCCACCACTGCTTTGAAACCATGGACTGAACAAAGACTCAGCTCAGTGCCCACCTGCACATACCTTTGACTTGGCCTCACAATACCAAAGCTGGATATCTAAAGTGAGATGCATGGCTACAAGGAATGTGGGGCTTTATAATGGGAAATTCTTTTTCCATATAAGCCACAGGGAGCAATGACAACCCTCAGCCTACTCTCCTAAAGGTAAGACTCATGACATCTGCCATGCAATGTCCCCCCTTCTCTGCATCTTTTATAAACTGCCTCACCCAGGAGGAGTTCCCCACAGAGAGAGGGACTGCCCCACAGACATGCAGAGCCCCCCAGCAGCAAGCCCAGCCCATGCAGCAGCTCCAAACCTTCAGCGGGGGCTGCGGCACATCCAGCACCGGCAGCTCCTCCGCGATCCGGCCGCTCTCGCGGGGGAAGCTGCCTGCTGCTGACACAGGTGGCTGCCCCTTGGCATTAGATCCTACAAGAGTCTTCCCTTTCATTGCCAACTTGTGCTTTTCTTGAAGTGTTGCTCTTGGATTTCTTTGATCTCGCATGCTGTCGTTGCTATCAAAAAGGCTGCCGGAAAACTTGGAAATCGGTTCCTGAGGGTTAAAGATAAAAAAGGTAAACACAGCAATAGCAAGGAGAATCTGAAACACAGACCTTACCCGTGCTAACATGAATTTGTTCCTCACTCTCACATTGCTGTATGACAGAATTTATCTCACTGAAGACAAAACTGGAACTTTACTGCAAACATACAAAGATTTCTTTTACCTTATTTCTCTGGGCATATCCTGCCCTCAGCACTGAGGTTGAAACAGTGGGAACAGGGAGAGGACTAGGATTTCGTATAGCCTTTCACTAGATTCCCTGGCACATACAAGCACATGTAACACACACATATCCATATGTGCATAAATTCTGCAGTGCTCTGTGAAAATGACAGAGCACCAGAACAAGACTATTTTGGGCAGCCTCTGGCAACTCTGTAGCACTGAATCCACCATTCTGGGGGAAGGAACCACACACAAAAAGCAAAGGAAAGGTATTTCCATACAGAAGATAAAATGTTTCTTACAGTTTCTCAAAACTCACATTCCATTTTTAGGAGCACAGATGTGAGAGGGAAGGCAAGCCCCTACCTTGCATCTACATATCTAAGACTTTGTTTCAATCATTGGATTGACTTCAGTTGCAAATGGCAGTGAGTGGAGACCTGCAAACTCAAGTGATTTATGAGTCCTCTGGAAATGAAACCTCAAAGGTGGTGCATCCTAAAGCCTACTCTGAAACCTGGCTCTAGGGTCAACCTAGTCTGAGATGCAGTGAAGAGCTCAGAATGTCACCCTATGCTTAGCTAAACCACAAGGGCTTGAAAAGAGAAATACACAATTAAAATACATCCACCAAACAATTAAAGCTTCAGACAAGTTTGCAAAACGTAGGGGTTTTTTTCAAAATGTTTTCCAGTTTCCTGACAAAGGGTTAAATTAAATTCAGACATGATGCCCAAATTCTGTCCACATTTTAGGAATGCTTTACTTATATTTGTCTGATTTTTGCTCCTTCATTTTCTGGGTTAAGGTGAAATCAGATCTTCAAATTGCCCAAATCCTTCTGCTTTGGCAGTAAAATGATGCAGAAAACACACATCAATACCTCTGAAAATAAACCCCATAAGTGTTTCTCTAAGCTTGGAAGTTTAATACCAAAATATAAAGCAGTGGCATTACCTTGAACAGCTGTGCAGCACCCCAGTGGACACTTTATTTTTCAATCTATATTGGCACTTTCCCACAATGTCTTTTTGGTTGGGATGGAAAGAAGCATTGCCAACCCCAGGGAAAGCATAAAAGGCATGATTGCTTCCATTTTCACTTAAAAGGGAATTTGCTTAGCTTTGTGTCACATAAAACATTCACTACCTTTCTTCTCCTGAGAGAGATTTCTCTTTACAGTGCCAGTCTGACTAACCCAGACACATCTGCAGTGCTGTGGGTGCCAGGGAAGAAGGCCATGAGCAAGAGCCATGACTGTGGGCTGGAGGAGGGGCCACACCAGCAGCACTCACAGGGGCTAGGAAGGAAGCAGAGGTCCTGAAAAGAGGAGTGGCAGCCCCAATTCCTCCCTCATCTCCCAGCAAACACCAGGAAGAAGAGTAAGCAATGCCCTGAAACAGAAAGGCTGCACAAGTGTAATCACCACCTCTTTTTCCCAGGCTAGGACCAAGAGGACAGCCAGGCTGCAGCACAGGTGACAGACACCTGGCAGGCACAGGCTGGAAAACTACAGCAAGCAGGGGCTCACAGACATAAGAACCCTGGAAGAGCACCACCCAGAATTAACATGCAGTGGAGGAGCACTGCAATCTCACTTTTCTACCATCCAGGCCTAAGGGAGACGCTGAGCTTAAAGTGCTGCCAACAACCTACTTACCTGAAAGTGATGGAGGGAGCTTGGTAACTGGAGATATAAGCAGGAGTAAAGCGAAAAATGTGTCTCATCATTGTTCAGGTTACTCATGTTAACCTGCAGGTTGAACCATACTCCTGAGGGTTGGATGGATTAATTGCAAGCAAAGTGAAGGAAAAACACTGAACATAGCTCTGTACCTTCTGCACAGGCAAGGACATGAGAGTATAAGCAGTGCAGGTTCCTCAAACCCAAAGTGCTCTGCTGCACAGCAGCGTGAGCAGCTGTAGCCTCTTCATAGATACACTTTGTCTCTCCAGATTTCAAAGACTACTTACATCATCAGGATCCTCGAGTTCCTCTGCTTCTTGCTCGGGACTGATCCTTCCTTCTCTCCATTTTCCATTAGCAGAGCTCAGTTTGTACAGGTTACCACCATGAAAACCTTCCTTTCCTTTCAACGAGGCCCAGCGAGAGCCCTGGGAGCTCCAGTTATGGCCACTGTACAATTTAGGAGACTTGGGAAGCCACTTAATAGAGTCCTGAGGGAAAGAGGACATTAAAAAAAAAGGCAATGAATAGATTTTAAGAAAGCAGTTGGCGTATGTAAATGCAGAAACTGCCTGGCAAGTTCTGCAAGGTATTTTAGATTCTTGCAGATACTCCATTTTCCCCTTTTTACCTTTAGAACTACCTTCAGCCCCACAGAGACACTTTGCCAGTTAATGGGCATTACTGGTGATACAAAGAGCAAGCAGAGGCTGCTGAAAATAGTGGAAGCCTTTAAGGACTTATAAGAGCATGGGACCAAGCCTACCTTCAGCATCATAAAGAATTAATGATCGACAACAGTCTTCAATAAAGTGTACTATTAAGAAAACAAACAAGAGTGCTCAGACCTTCAGTGACCACCTCATGACCTGAGTTAAAAAAAAAACTATTAAGACACTCCCCTCTTAATTATTCATTAAATAAAATGTTTCATTTGTTGAATAGTACCAATAGAAAGCACAATACTTAATTGAGTTAATTGATTTTTAATCTTTTAAGGATTGCTGATTTACAAAGTGATTATAGTTCAGTTATCCCAAATTTGTTCATTACTTATTTATATTCAAAATACTCTACCTTTCTCACTCAGAAGTTTATACATGACAAGTTGTGTCGAGGTTACCTACATACCTAAATTTCACCAAATTTTAGAAATAATTTTTCAAAGTAATCTTTATCTTTCTTTGAAGCTTTCTTTAAATCTCACTTCTGCATTTTCTTACAGTGATACAAATCCAGTGGTAAAAAGCAGCCTGACACCAAACAAATAATATACATCAATGAAGAAAACAAACTAACAAAAACAATTTTCAACAAGCTTCTGGTGGAGCAATCAGAAACACACGGTGACTTTCACATGTTTTAACATGTGTTTGATTCAGATTTAACACTAAAGTTTTCATTTTCCTTTTTAAATGCAGAATGGTTATGTTCACTCACACACACAGATATGCTACTGCTACCATCAACTCAGATGTCACCATCTCTACTAGATCTAAGGTGGGTAAAGACAAGGAAATAGGACAAGACTGTTCATGCTGGACACACTGATTCATCATCAGCTGCCAAAGAAGGTTGTCCTCTTGGGATTCTTCATTTGCTTTTAGGATGGCTGAAAACAGTAGGAAATGGACAGTATCCCAGTGTCTCATTGGCAAACACCATAGACCTTTCTGTGAGTCTTGAAAAGATGATAACCCCATCACAGGATTATTTGTATTGTACAAGGAAGGTGTGATTGGCCTTTTCCTGCAGGAAAATTGCTGTTAAACCATGTCTTGAACTGCGGTAACACTCAGTGATATTTGCTCATAAATAGCCCATATTTCTGGTTATTCTAAATCACATTGCTCAGGAACTGGAGCTGATTGTCAATTTAGTTGATCAATGGGAAAGCAGCACAATCAATCACAACACAGCAGTGGCTCTCTTTCTTCCTGATAATTCAAAATGCAAGGCAGGCTATAGCCTGATATTTCTTCACATTCATCTTGAATAAGGAAACATAGGGTATCCTTAAACAGAAACTTTGCTTTCTGTTAATATTAATTAGGGGGATAGCAATTTTATTTAGACAGATCAACAGTACACTAGGTGAAATCATTTGCTATTGGCTTGCACTGTTGTATTTCAGAATAGCTAATGTGACATCTCTCAATGTTAAAGGTATTTCAAGACACATCTTAAATCCTCGTCAATTTTTAAGCTCATTAGGAAGTAATAAAGCAATTTCACTCTAAAAATAAACACGAGTACAGTGAAGCTTATACCTTCTTCCAAGGAAACATCTCATCCTTGTTTGATGCTGATCCCTAATCCTAAACAACAGCTTCTCAAATTCAGCCTGCCAAATTCTGTAGAACTAGTAAAAGGCTATTCTCTCAAAGTAACAGACAGAGATTTCAAATTAAGCTTATGCTGACAATCCCTTCATCATTTTAGGCATACACTCAGCCACAGTGGCAGCCTCCTGTGTGCAAAGGAGCACGGTGATGAATGTCAGTATATTTTATATTCCTATGCCCCCTGCAGTTCATTTGGGACACAGAGCTACAGGGCACTGTCTGCCTTCTATGGCAGGATGCTTTTCCTCTTGCTGACATACAGCTGTAAGGAAAATTCAGTATCTGTTCAACACCTGTAACCCAAGAAATTTTAGTCTTTAATGTTTTTGATCTATAGTACTACAAAGTAAAATAGAAACAACAGAACAATTCTGGTGAAGATTTTTCAGCAGGTCTACACAGTACTGTGGATAGCACTGTCTTTATGAAAGCAGTTTCATTATTTGGTTGTATCAATACCAAAATATGGAATGGAACAACTAGAAATGCCTTTTAGTCTACATTTGCATATACCTGCTATATGCAAAACACCACATGAATTATACTTCCACAAAGTAAAATGGAGAAACCAAGCCAATGAATGCTACTGCTGTGAGTGCAAGCTAATATTATCTTGCAAACAAATCTCATCCCCAATTGTTTTTTACAACTGGATCCTTTCTGATGAAAGAAAAGGGGGAAGGCTGGAAATAAGATATTGAACCCAACCTCTCAGTCGGATTTTTTTACTGGATATTGTTTTCCCAGCCAAAAATAAAACCAATTCCTTATTCTGATGTACTAATTAAAATTTCTTTAGACAGGCAAGCTTCCATCACCCCTCAAGGTCATTCAGGTAACAGATAGTAGACTTGTACTCCAAAAACAAAGCTCTCTTAAAAAAACTTCCAGTAATTTATTAACTTAATCTCATTTTATTAAATACTATAGGACCATGCTTTGAGACTACATATCCTAATACAAAGAAAGAAAAATCAGTTCTCCTTACAGAATTTTACAGATTATAACTGGTCTTCTACTACACAGGTAGTTTGGAAGTACTTGTGTTTCATATGTGGGGAAGCTAAGACCCAAAAAGATTAAAAACATGATTGGTTTCAGTCATTAGCGGCAAACACAAAGTGAGATCCACATAGATTTACATTTTCTTCAGAGTAACTGGAATGAAACAAAGAATGCAAATTCTGTATTTAGGACTTTAAGCTTCATGGGTATGTGGGTGATGTAACACTGCTGTTTTGTAAAAGCAGAAGTGTTCAGTGGGAGAAAATATTTATCAGCCTAGCAGTTAGTATGTCCCATGGAAACACATTTTTTCTTCTCTGTTCACTGTTAATGAGCATAACTGATTTGCAAACAGATCATTTTGCTTCAGTACATCACCAGCAAGTCAAGTGACGTTTTTACCTGCTTTCAACAGGTTTTTCACCTTTTCAAAGGCAGTCTCTCCATAACATAACTACTCCTCCATATCATACCCCTGTAGTTAAGAGGACAAATTGTTCTCATAAAGCACAATATGTCCATTCTATTAAGATCTCATTAACAAATGCCCTAGAGAATTAACTTCCTTCAGGAAACAAGTGAGGGGGAAATGCTATGTATCACCCTAAAACATTCTGGTAAATGAAAAATTCCAAACCAGCTGAACAATAAAAGCCAATTTATGAAATCCACCCGTGTCTCTGAAGCACCACACTGAAATCACAGTGACAGTGAAACACCCTGCTTCAGCCACAGCCTGGTCTCCACTGGCAAGTAGAATCCAGTTACCTAGAACATTTCAGTGGTCATACACCTGCTACTACAATTCAACTCAAAACCCCAAACACAAATTCTCACCTATTTCTCTGTTTAATAAAAAGATGATCTGCTTAATAGCACGATTATGGGAGAGAAAATGGTTTTAAGGATGCATTTCCTAGAACATAAACACTTTTCTGCTTCAAAGGACAACATAACACATTCAACTAATCAAAAACTATTTCCGACTCATTCCCTTTTTAAAGTACAAAAGACTCTAAGAAAGCTTTGTGTAATTCACAGGAAACAAAAGCTGAACAAAATGCTGCTGAAACAAAAGCATCCTTGAATATGCTTCCACTGGAGGAGAGGCAGTGTAAAAGCTGCCTGAACTGATTATGGAAGCAAGCCTTATACGCTTTTCTAGCAGTAAATACACAATTTAATTTCAAACTCAGATAATAAAGTATTAATTATCCAGATAAGATTTTTTTTAATTTCCTGAAAATACAATTTTAAAAAATTGCTGAAGGTTATCCTAAAAGCATCCACTATGCAAATGTTCTTCAGACTTGAAGTTTTCTCCCCTTCTGAATGAAGAAAAGTCATCAGTAATATTCAAACCTTTCTGTTAGTTAGTTTGGACTGTGTTTTGGTTTTAAGTTGCTTAGTGGAAGTCCAGGATGCCATTAACAAACTGTAAAGAAATTCACTCATGTTTATAATCATGTAGTCATGATTATTATGTTTAAGGTTCCAGAAAGATGGGACAATGCTATCTCCTATGAGCAACTTCTGAATGATTTAAAGTAACCCAGTTATCTTGGAATTAAGTAAAACTGGCAAGTTACTGAGAGTGATGATAGACTGTTTCCACCACAAGCACATTCCCACAACTTGCCTGAGTTTGCTTCAGAAGCAAAATATAGGACATTTAATTAGTTTTGTGTCAAACTAAAACTTTCTCTGCGTTATACTGGGGATGCTTACAAACTGAAATCCAAGCTGCTGATGCTTTAGGGGTATTTCCAATCTCTGTGTGGATCTTGAGGAAACTTACTGCAGTCCTCACTGGTCTTCCACAGTGAGCGTTGCTAATATTTTGTGTTTGGCTGTTACCACCAGCTGCACATCAGGGATTCCAGTCAAGACAACATTCCCCAGCAACAGATGAGCACATCAGAGAAACAGTGTCAAAGGTTACTGTACATCAGTTGTCCACTTCTTAGATTTAATGCTGAGGAAGATTTGCTGAAACCCTTCTCTGAAACATTACTGAGGACCCACACAGTTCTCTCCATGGACAGCAGTGATGTTGTATTTTCAGGAGAGGTCTTCTCCTGGAAAAAGGTAACCTACTTGTTAAGATATGAGTTAATGGAGTAAGAACAACTCCAAGTGTTTAGAGGCAGACACCCTGAACAGGTTACAAATTCAAAACCAGACTGTCATGAACCCTTGCACCTGAAGTTAGCACAGTCCAGCTATACCCACTGAGCTCCTTCCTCCAAGCCCTCTGCCCTGGCAGAACCCATGACTGACCAGCCCACTGCCACGGGAACTGGACAAGAGGGAATAAAATAAACAGTGTCTCCAATACCCACCAAAGAGGAGACAAGATGGCTCCTGCAAAGCAGCTCACTGAGTTGTCCTCAAATCAGACATGTGCTACCAACTTTGAAAAAAAAAAAAAAACACATTCTTCATTCAGCTCGTGATGATTATAGTCCTGACTTTACAACAAAAGAAGGAGGCACTGTCCCTCTGAAAATTTCACAATTGCTTCAGGAGAAAGGAAACACCCAAAACAATTACCAATAGTCAAGACCAGATTTTGTCATATTTCCTGACAGCAACCCAAACAGATTTGTGTGTTTGTCAGAAACTGAAGATGAGAAACACTCTTATCAAGTCAATTGAAAAACTAAAGTAATTTTATTTTCTGGAGTCAAAGCAAAGAATGGTGGTGAATTCTCTATTAACAAAAGGTCTAGACATTTCTGATCAATAGTGTGCCTCTGTCTCAGTGAGAGGCAGACATTTACAGCAAACCTGGATAGTATCAACCAATATACTAAAAAATGCACTTTTAATGAAGTTAAATTCCTGGCATCACTAGTCTCTCTTAAGAGCTGAAATTACAAGCTCCAAGTAGCGAAACCTGTTAAGTAGCTAAATCAGCAAAAAGCTGCTCACCCAGCATTAGTAAAGCATCAGTGCTAGACCAGAAGCAGGCCAAACAGGACACAAACAAGTCACTTGCTGGAAAGAACAGCATTATACAAGTTTCCAGTACATACTTTCCTACAATACGCTGATTATCAAAAATATGGAACTTAGGCCAGAAAAATAATCTCAACACATAAATTACATGGAAGTTGTGGGAAAAGCCTGGAGCAACACACAGGGGATGGAAAAATCCATTGCTACACTAACTAAGTTAGCACAAGAGTGCCCTTTTTCATATTCTTTTAAGACTAGGAATTGTGACTTTGAATAAAGAGAACTTGTATGCAGTAACTGGCAGGTTAATATTAAATCCAGTCCACCATATAGTCAGTTGATTTTTCCTGGTTACCTGTTTATAGCTAATAAAACTGCATGCAAATTTTGTAGCCTCTTTGCATTAAACCCACCTCTCAAAAGACAAAGTAAAGTAGGAAAAGTTTATAGAGAAAAAAGTCATAATCATTCAAAGTCATTCACTACTCAGGCTCCTCACAGTATCAGCAAGAGGAAAAACAAACAGATTGGGAAGAGAGGGCTCATGCTTTTAAGGACAGACACTGCTGCATCATAACATGTGTCATCAGCTGTTTCTGGCTATTAAACAGAGTTAAAACTGCCTGGAATGTTATCAACGCTGTTGGGAAGAGGAGGGTATTTCAAGCACTCTATAAAATGGCACACACATGGATCATTCAAGAGAGAGGGACTTTGGAGGCCTAGGCTGATGGAAGTTTGGTCAAATAAAATGACCTGCAAGTCGCTCTGAAGCAGCATTAGGAGGAGAGAGAGGGCAGCTACTTGTCTTTGTTTGCACAATCCAAGCATCTTGTCAGCCCTGAAAAACACTTCATCTGCTCTTATTCCATACCACCAGCAGTTGTTGCCATACCCAAGGTGTACCCTGAAAATTACACTTCCTGCCAGCCTCAAACACTACACTACCTTGTATACACTGCTGAATTACCTGCAGCAGAGCAGAATCTCAAACTGCCTCAGCAAAAAGCATAAACAAAAGACATTAATGAGATACGGTGCTACAAAACATTACTACATTACTGTAGAAGCCTGAAAAACACATCTCCTTCATCTCTCCCCAGACACCAATTGAAAAAAATAGAACAAAAAATGCAGATTTCCACTACACAGGCTAACAGAGTGAAGAGAGATGGCAGTGAAAAGCAAAGAATGCCAACACTCTTCTGGGGATAGTTGCTGGTTGGTTCTGATGATGGACTTCAGCTCCCCTAACCTCCCAGTAAGCAATTGCTGGATTCTAGTCTGTGCTCAATTAATTTTCTTTTACAACTGAGTAGAAGCAAGCACCTTCAACATGCAATTCATACCACCCCTCTTTGGCTGAGATGACCACAAGGAAATGATACTGGCCACCCTTGGGTGCAGCAACGTGAAAGTGTCCCAAATGAAGGGATACTCTGAATCACCCACTTATTTATCTGTAGCCAGAGAAAACCACAACAAATATTCCTTCCACTATTAAAAAAAAAAAAAATCACCCAAGTAAAACATTCTGACTGCTGACCAGTTCCTTTGTGCCAAAGTGGATGCAGCAAGTAGTGCTTGCCTTGTGGTGAGTTTGTGGGCTGCAGCAGTCTCCACCAGCCTGCTGGAATGTACAAAAAGCAATGACCGAGCGACACAGCGGAGATCACAGAACTGCAAAAAGATTTCCTTCTTGTTCTCACTGCAGCAGGAGGGAGTAAGGGTACAAGGGCAATTAATTATTTTTAGCTGGTGCCAAGTCAGGCCAGGCCCAAATCCAGGCTTTACACATTCACCTTGCTGATGGAGCAGATACTAAAAACAAAACAAGCCACAGCCTCCAAATGAAAAACTGGCATCACAAAGTCTTGCTGCCTTTGGCTTTTTTAGGAACTGCCTTTTTTAGGAACTTTTCATCTCAAATGGGTTTGTTGCTCTTTACTTGGACTCTGGGTACAGGGTTTCCTACATTTTTAAACTTATGTTGTGTCAATTCCAGTAAGTACTGGAATAGAAAAGAAAATTCTACCCAAGCTGGAGTCAGCTGTAGCTGTACCAAAACTCGCTTTTCTTTTTGGTTTTAACAGCAGCTTACCAAGAATAACCAGGAGAACTTTCCCTTTGGAGCAATGAAACTGTACTACCACTAAGCTGACCTAATACCTACAAACCTCCAACACCCTCCTGCAAAATCATATCTTAAAACTGAAATAAGGAATCTTTGGGAAGAGAAATGAAAACTGATGTATTTTGCCAGGTTAGATTTGAATACTTGCAGATGGCTTGAAACACCTACTTGTTCAGTATCAAAAAGACAGCAGTGCCTTTTGAAAAAGCTTTGAATGAAAATTTTAGAGTTCAACTAAAAAAATATCACATATTGTAGGTGAACACAAGTTATTATGACTTCCCAAATCTCCTCCTTTTCTATCTTCTCCCAGATATCCTCATGCAACCAATACTTACTGGAAAAAAATTTTCACAAGAAGGGGCATGGTTAACCACACAAAACTTCATTTTGTTGAAATCTGGGTTCATTGTGAAATCTAACACTAAATATGTGACATTTTTGCCCTGTACCTTAAGTCCCTGCACTGAACCAGCCAGTGGTCTTTGTTAGCACATACAGAACCCAAAGACCTCATCATCAGTCTTTATCAGGCTTTTGCAAAATTGTTATTTACTGAATTCAACTCAGTTAATACTCACCTTTATAAACAAATCAGAACCCACAGATTTAGTAAGACCTTGAAAATAGCATTGGACAACTGAAGTGCAACACAGTAACAATGATAGCATTAATGCACAGATACTTTAATTGCTGTTTTAATGATACATCACATCTACTGAAGCTTTTAAAGATGTTTTTATTATGGTTTTATAAATTTTTATAAAACCACCAAAGCACTTTAAAGAATCATGCTTTCTTGTGTAATACATAAAGCTAATTTCATACTGTGCTTCTGAAAGTCTATCGTGCTGTTTTTCAAGTTATTTTACAGATGGCACATTTCAAAAAAAAAACAAAACAATGGAAGCATGAATTTCTAGTGACTGCAATGCAACAAGGCATCCAAACCAAGATGTTTCATTACAACTAAGATAAAGTGTGAGTGCATTATGTAATAAACAATAGCAGTTTGGTCATTTAATTTTAATTCTGTTAACAACAAAACTAACATTTGTGCTTCACAACCTAAGATCCCATAATATAAACAGAGGTTCTCTGCTGTAAAGTTCCTAACAAATTACTGTCCAGAAAGAAAAACATATCTAAAGCAGGAGACCGAAATCTATTCACTTTCCTCAAGAACTTCTATATTTAAGACTAATATGACATACCAGACACAATAAGGCACAATGGGTGGTACAAACAAATGAATACAGTTGTCCATGAAACTTGTTCTCTTCCACAAATACTAAAATATGTACCGCTCAAGATAAATTTTCTCTTAAAAATGAAATACATCATCTTGTTATGAAAGTCCTATACAAAAATTTAAAATTTACACCATCTGAGCTGCCAAAAAAATAAAAAAGTGTATCGATTTCCCACAAAACTATATTTCTCACCAGCACATCCAGCCACTGGGAAGAAGATATCCCAGCACTCTGGAAAAGAAAAGCATTTTTTCCCCTGTGTTTAAGACAAAAATATTGTATTCTGCATACAGTAGTGTATTAAACTTAAAAAAGCCTAGGACTAATTACAATATTGATTTGGAAATTATTGGTTCACTGCCTGGATGAAATAAGGCACTTTCTTCCAGCGGGCCGCACTTTTCATGTGTATGGAGACGATGAATCAGGTTCTGGTTAAAAACAAAAAGGGGCTCAGTGAGGTCCCAGGAGACGACAGGAACATTTCAACAGCAGGGGAAGACACAGGAGGTAAAACCTGGAGATGAAACTCTACACGGAAGTGGTCACTCTGTCAATGGCATTATTGACCTCGTTTTTGTTTGAATCCAGTCCTTTAGCAGCATTCATATCATTCCGTAAATTCTCCACTGTCTTTTTCATGTTCTTTAATTCTCCAGGGTGTGGAGTGGCTCGCCTTAGAAGTGTTCTCTAAAAATAAACAGCGCAATAAGTGGTTTTGCCTTTGTCTTTCTGCAAAAACAACATACGCTTTCAAGGCTTCAGCATTCATATACTAAATATTAAGTATCAATTTATTTCCTTTATTCCCCCTTTTTCCTTTTCAAACTACGATGCTCTGTGCTGAGCATTACTTTTAAAGCTGCTTGTTTATGAAGACAGGGAAAGAAGTTTTAAGAAGTCTCTAAGAGCAAATTTTGTCCTCTTTTGGACTACTAATCTGAAAGCCACTCAAGTAAAGTACAATTACAAGTAATGAAGTGAAGATTCTTTCCTAATTATACTTGGGGATTTTTTTTCTCCCCAAAACCATACAAGTGATTTAAGATCACACTTAAGGCATTCATGTGATTTTGAAAGAATCCCACAAGATCTCTTTATAGCTTTAAGAAGTGTTTATGTGGAGCTCCATTTGCCTTTCAACCCCACCACAGAGTCTGGTTCTCTAGTTAATTGAGAACAAGCACCTTGAGAGGAAGAGGGAGTATTTCTCTCACACCTTAGACACAAAAATGTATCTCATTGTGCTGAAACCTTTACAAGGAAAAGAAGATTCACAAAAACTCCAGTTAGCATCCAGGCTGGAGACCAACAGAACACCACAAATACAATATACGTATAATATGCATATACGTGCAATTACTTTTTAGTGGCATGCATGTAAACTGTGCAGAACTGATGACTCACAAGTGGGTACTTTGGTCAAGACTGCTTTGGAAATCTGCTCTTCCTTCTTCTCAGTAAGATAATAAACGTTTTTCCCCTAGGAAGGTTCTTGCCTCAAATCAGGCAAATCAAGCCCTTATCTTCAACACCTGAGCCCTCACTGCTCTATGGATGTTCTGGGGTTGGCATGGTTGTTAAGCAGCATCATTCTGAACTCCCTACCAGTCAGTGAACCATGCCTTTTAAGAGACATTTTCTTTCTGCTGCTTCGGAGTAAGCAACTACCTTGCTGGTACATTTCCAAACTAAAGTTAAGAGGTTTTGTAGTTGCTTTTTAAACTAAAACAATCCAGACAGTGCCCTGAAGTCTCTCAAGCTGAGATCTAATGAGGACCACCAGCAACGTTTTAGAGCATCAGAGAAGCACGTTGAAAACGTGACTGATGCAGTGTTAATCTTTACAAGGAGTTTTAACTGTTAATAAATGCTAGTAAAACTACAGATCATGTTGTGTTTTGGTCTTCAGGATATGCAGAGCCCAACTTAATGGAGAGGTCTTCTAAGTACAGTGACAGATGTTCCCACATCCTTTGTTTAAGTGGGAAACTAATGAGCAACATTCCTGCTGTTTGTGGACACCATGGCTGGTTCAATGCAAATGGTGGAGTTCAAAAACACAAACCAAAAAAAAAAAAAAGGGCAAGAAAGAGATAGAAAATAGAAATAGGATAGTTAGGAAATAGAAATTACAGAGACAAACAATAGCAAACTTAATAGAGACACATGCCAGAGTGCTGGAATCCTAAATTAGACCCTATATACTTTCAGGCAGTAAAGCTTCACAGAAGCAGAGAAAGATCCTATCTTCTTTCTGAAAAGAAAACATCCTGAGCAGGCAGAGGAAAACAAAGCAAAACAGAGAAGTGCCCTGCATCAGAACATAAAAGTTATATTCAAAGCAGAAAAAACAAAGGCATTTAAAGTCAACATAAAAAGTTTCAGCAGCCAACATGAACAGTTTTTTCTCCAAAGGTACACATGAAGCATGCAGTCCAAGCTAAAATATTTACAGCAAGAATGCTCAGAGACTTTTTATACTTCTGCATTAATGTCAAAATGTCTGAAGATATCCAAAGGCCTGGAAAACATACCATTTCATTTTCCTCTTCATCTTTTTCATCTTCTAAGAAGCGAATTGCACTGACTCTGTTCACTGCCCGCTCATTCCATGTTTCATCTGACATTTCATTTACCAAACTCTCCAATGCTCCACATCGTGGTAGGTTATCTGTTAGAACAGGAAAATGTAACCCAAGATTTATAGCAACATGTACATGAAGTCACACAATCAACATGCTATATTGTTCATAATTGCAATATCTGAACAATCACTCATCTAATACTTACAAGTGGCTATTTCTACTGTTTTGGAAGAAAACAGAACTTGCATTAATTTTGTTATCAAACAGTAAATGGTTTTCTGCATAAATCAGGTATTTTTGTACTTAGACTGTTTCAGAGTTTTAGAGTACTGGTTATATAATTTAATATACTTGCTGCTATATATGCTTTTCTTGTGGAACATGGCTGCCAGCTGACATTAGCCAATTCCCTAAATGGCATTCCATAACATAGGATCATTGTTTTTATTAACCTCATCCTTTCAGTATTGCTAGGCATACACATCCAATAATCTACATTCCAAGCCTTCTACCCTTGAAGCCATGAGATTTATCAGGAGAGGACAGAATTTAATTTCTAGTAGTGAGGCCTTTAGAGAAAGTCAAGTCAACCTCTGTTACTCTTCTAGCTTAATCCTCTCTAATTCTAAAGAGGTTAATTCATATATTCATTTTAATTCTTAACTATTCTTAAAATCCAGGAGCTGAAAACAGAAACATTTCTATACTCCTACTGTTTTAATGGTTTTTGTTTGCTCCAGCCATATATGATTGATACTCTGGAATTAAATCTGGGTACCTACAACACAGATACCCTCAGCTGAACTTTTCTCCTCAGGCCCCTTTGCACTCAGTGGAGAAGAATTCACATGATTTTCTTTTAAAAGCCCATTTTTAAGATGGGATAAATTACTCTCCAGTCATTACAGCAGAAATTTAAATATTAGCTCAGATGAATCCCCTTTAATGTTCGCACACAGATTTAAAAGCTTGAGGACAAAAAACACTCAGAAGTTACTGGAGCAGCAACACAGCCAACAAAGAGTTTATGGTTCCGCCTGGCCCAGAGGCAAGTTTCATCACAAAACTTATACTGCAATTCTACACTTGTTAATGAATATAATAAAGTTACTACACAGCACCTTTGCTTGAAAGAAAATTAGCTTGCTAAGTCCACTATTTGCTTGCAATTTATTTTGCTGGTAAAGAGACTGCAGTTAGAAAGATAGATTTTTATATATATATATATATATATATATATATATATATATATATATGATGTATAACCAATGTACACAAATATGGACACCACTACTGGGTCCACTGGAAAGCCTCAAAATAGTGATATGAGTAATTCTTTTTCTTCCAGATTTGTATTTTATTTATTGTAGCTACTGTCACAATATTTTCAGTAATACTCAGTGCAAAATTTTCAAGTCTTCTGAAGACTAGTAGGGTAATAGGAAAAAAAGGTTGAGAATTCAACCAGATCTTTGCTACTTTGTTCACTACAGCTTACACAAGTTTTACAAACCTTTATGGGACAGCTCAGTAAACAAAGAAGTAACACTTCTATACAAAATGACAAGCTGACTCTAGGCACTTACCGTGGCAACCAGGCTCAGAAGGCATTTGAGGAAGTAATACACATGTTAATATCTTTTCCCCTGTTTCAAGGTCTGTGTCAGTCTGAAATGTCAGCAGAGGTTGTGACTGGTTATCAGACAACCACAAAGCCTTCAGCTTTAAGGTAGTCAGTGAAATGGGAAGATACGTCAACCTAGTTCAAAAAAGCAAAGTAAAAAAGTCAGGCCAATCCCTGAGAAACTTAATAGATGGTCATGAAGTTGACCCAAGTATACATTGCTGAGTTGGAACAAACAGGACTGAAACTAAAGCCTCTAATAGAAGGCATTGCAGTAGTCATCAATTTCAACTACTCCATTCCTTAAAAAAAAAAAAAAAAAAAAAAAAAAAAAAAAAAAAAAACAACAACAACAACAACAACAACAACAACAACAAACTTGCAGCTTAACTTTATTGTAACTTCATAATCCTCTGAAGCTGAGTAACAGGTAAAACTATGTTGAGCTTTCTTTACTGTAGTAAAGTGTCCTGGAAGGCAGGCAGCTGCTTCCCATCAGCAGCTTTACATGTAAACAGTGGCTAGAACAGAAATATGTAAGTGCCTGTGAGACAATTATATTGCATAGATGAGACGCCACTTGCTTTTCTTCTGTTTTGGGTTCTTTTTTTCATTTAACTTCCTACTAAGAAACTGAACTAATTTGCTGGTTTATGCTTTAATCCACTCATTTTTGCATGCTGATGTTTGAAGCACTAAGATTCATGAGAACCTGCAAGGTCAGAGTGGCTTTCCTTGTTACTCACACTGTATCGTGAAGATGAAACACTCAATATTGGTGCCACTTGACATTACTGCTTGGTAGCTTCACCTGAAGTTCTATCCATTGCCTAGATTCTAAGTTTTGATTCAGAAATATATTAATCCAGAGGTCTTATTTAAAAATCCAATCTCTTCCTCGGGGTCAAAGTAATCCAAAAATCACACTCGTGACAACACACAGTTTATGCTACTTTTCACCCAGGGTAAAGACTACTTTGACAATTTCAACAGTAACACTAACATGAATGTTGTAACTGGTTTCTTATTATTCTCTTCTTAGACATATCTTTTGCTATAAGAAAGAATTAAGTAAATACAGCAAAAGAACATGAAAATACAAATATCTCTTGCCTGTTTCCAGCAACATCCAGGACATGAAGTTCAGTGGCCTGTGAAATTTCAGCGGGAATTCGAGATAATCTGTTGTCACGTACAGAAAAGACATTAAGACTGCAGCAGCCCCCAACCTACATTTGAGAAGAGGGAAAAAAAAAAAGCAAGTCTGGTTTTGTTGCACTACCATAGTGTAACAAAGGCATGCAGTACGGGTCACAGAGTGTGTCACAGCACATTCAAGTTACAATGCCTGCCAGACACTTCCCCCAGAGCTACAGACTGCAAACAAGTGTTAGCTTAGAAGAAGTCTGACCTGAAGCAAATCTGTAGGAACAGTCTCTTGAACAGGTGTATCTGCAAATAATGGATATCTGTATATATAGGTCACATTCTAGCTACCTTTCAGAACTTTCCACATCGAGAAAAAACCCATGACCACACAGAAACTACACTGTGCCCAACTTCACAAAAAACCCTACATTTAACTTTTTCTAGCTCTACGTTTTACGTATTAATTCATTCTTTCCTCATGGCAACTTTATATCCAAGCAAGTTAAATGGGGCTTGAAGCACAGCAAAATACTAAATATACCAATCAACTCTCAAAAGTTGATTAATCCACAAAGATTAATGAAGAGTTTACTAAAAGCAGAAGACTCAGTAAAATCTTTGATGCCCTGATTTATTAGAAGCACCTCCTTTCAACACAATTCCCACATGAACTGGCCTTCTTTAATCTATTTTAATCTAATATCCTCTGTCTCCATCAATTTACCCAAATGTAAGCATTTGCATTCTCAAGCTAATTAGTTTTTTTGGGTGCAAAGATGGAATTTTCAGTTTTACCTTTAAAAATACACATTTTGCACCAAAAGTAGCTGTTTTCAGAAAAATAAATCCCCCACATTTGATTAAAAAAACCTCATTCCAACTTTTTGTATCAGAGGGAACTTCTATAAACAGGAAGATTATTAGTTATAGCAACTCAAAAGCTGCTTCAAGTAACTCTTTGTTCCTATTAACAAAGGAAACTTACCTTTTGTTTGTTTATTGTACAGAGTTTCAAAAAGCACTGTTGTTCGCCAGTTCCAAAACTCACCATAAGAAGGGGAAAAAAAGATTTTTTTTTTTCTTACTCCAAGTAATAGAGGCAAAATATCTCAATGCCATTTGAAGCTTTCAAGTTAAGTGGACTTAGAATCTAATTACAGAGTTAAGAGTCCAAACTAAAAACAGTGGAAAATCTCAGTTCAAAAATTAGAGGACATCTGTAGTGACACACATCTAAGAAGGTTCTTCCCTCACACTATAGCCAATATGTAACTCTTGGCCAGGAGTCCCCAAAACTAAGCCAAAATCATTGTGCTCTTGCCAACTGTCAGTTGTGTCTTTGCAAAACCCATAATTCAGTCCAAACCCAAGACTGAGATTATAGACAGAGCACAAAATATTTTAACTATCAAAGGAAAAATAGTGTTGATTTAACCTACACTATTTACTAAGGAAAAAGCCACTTTCAAAGGATGCAACTGTGACTCACAAAATAAAACAAATGGAGCATTTACATCCCACTCACCTTCCTTTGTATCCTAAATACTTTTTAACAGAAGAAAACAGCAATCAGCTGCTCAAGGCTTCTGATTCACAAGCTATTTACAGCAGAAAGTTAAAGCGCTACATTCTTAACAAAACAAAATCTATGATATTTCCCTTAAATCACTGCACTGTTAAGATGCAGCTACTTCACAAGATAATCAGTTTTCCCAGTCCTGTGTGTTCAACAGAAGCATGAACCTTGCAAGCCATTTTATCTTGTGAATCAAAGCCCTTAGAAACCAGCACTCAAACAGTAAGCAAACATTTCTTGGTTCAAGAATTCTGCTATTCACTTTCAAGCGTGTATAAATTCTTAAATAATGTGCCTTCACATGTTCACAGAACACAGCGTGGTATTAAAAAATATATATATACACTAAGTGCCTAATTGGTGTTTCTAACATGAGGAGCCGTGATAAGCAAGAAATTCAATTAGGGAATGTTGATGAACTGGCAAGTGGTGCCCTCAGTGTACACGAAGTGTTCCCTTTTCATGAATGAAGTTTGCATTAATCCATCTTGGAGCATGGAGATCCAAACAGGTTAGCCAAACAAACCAAGTGAAGCCATGCAGCCCTGATGAGACCAAAATTTCTATATTTTCGACAATGGAAAAATGCAGCAGTGGAATCAGGACAGCCTGAGTTATCATGCATTTAAAGCAGTTTAATGAAAGGTAATAGTAGAACCATGGACTGAAGAATACTTACAGGGTTATCAATTTACCTGACCCATAATTTTCCAAGCGGCTAACAATTAAGAAAATACAAGAGATGTTCAATTTATTTTTCTTTATTCATACTGGACAAGAGCATGCCAACAAATGGAGACAGAACATACTTCTACTGCCAAAGAGGGTTTTAACTCCTAAATAATTTAAACTTCAGTTAATTTAACTTTGCTCTCTATCAGTCAACAGGCTGCTGTTCAAAGGTTTTGTTTCATTCAAAGGTAGTGAAAACCTTTTATCTTAATATGGTAATAGGGTAGATAAAAAAGAGACACTGAATTATTTAAATTGTTTTTAGAAAATGCAGACATCATTTATCGAGCAGCATCAAGTGAGATACCACAAAGAAAAAAAAAGACAAGTTGACAGTTAAGAATCGAATAAAATCTTTGTCATTTCCAACAAAGATGGCACCCATCTAGCAGTACAGAAAGGCATCGGGACCCATGTTTGAAAACCTGGACATGAAGCTGTACCACAGAGGCAAAGTGCACACTACATGGCATGCGGAAAGGAAAACACTGTTGTGTCCCCCATGAAGTAACACGGTATTAGAAGGTCACTGGTTTGGCTCAGAGTGGTTAACTGAGGAAGAGCCATGCTCACAAGGCTAACATGCTCACAACAAACTGTGCCAAACCACCCCATATGCACCAGGGACACAGCTGAGGCCACAAGCCCATTCACCAGTTAAGCACACACTTCATTTCCAGCACAAACTTCACTTAATGGGGTCAAGCAAGTCCTTAGTTGTAGGCACGTGAACAACTGTTCCAAGGACTGGAGGCTTAAAGAAGTCCTCACATTCTTCTGTAGTGAGCAGGACATCAGGAAAAGATCTCACATGAGTTGTGCATGCCTAAGTCATACTCCTGAGACTTAGTTCATTTTAGCAACTTTAGTTAAGGGTTATTGATTTGTCACATCATGCCAACTCCAAGTAAGAGTGAGCCTAGATAAAAACCAAAAGGAAAACCACAAAAACAAAGCCCACATGTCAGTCAGGCAGTAAATGGTCATTATTATGAAGTGCTAATTTTAAGATCATTGATACTATGAATATGGAACAAAACTTCATATTTGCATTCAGGTGGGCTTCATTGAGAGGATGATTGTTACTGGGAGAGAGGCATAGTGAATCTTTGGATTCCGCACAAAACTTTAACCCTTTAAACCCTTTAACTTTGATGGATTATCTTATTGCTCTTCTATCTCAGTCTGAGGCTCATCTTTCTAACAGCTTCCTCTTTCTGAGAAGCAGTAAGGCTTGGACAAACATAGACAGGATGGTTGCTAAAACTCCTCACTATGTTCTCATCATGACCAGCATTTAGCAGTTCACCCTCCTGTTTTTTTGCCATTCATATGCCCACTACAATCCACCTGAGACAGCCCTCCAGAACTGCAAGTCTAAACATAATGCTTCTCTGCTGATGTTTCCAATGACTCTAAAGTAGATCTGTTTACTACTCAAAAGCTATGAATCAACTCTGCTGTCATTTACCAGTTAGCATCGATCACACAGCTATAAGCAATGGAAAAAAATTACATTATGACAAATACTGTAATGATTAGTCTTGAGTTGTCATGTGAATAGCTAAAAGTCCAGTGACGCATCTCTTTTATTCAACTCTCAAAACAGTTGTGAGTGTCAAAAACTCTCACAGACTTATACAAGTCTGATAAATATAGTGGCGGTTTAAACACAGTTTTTATGTGTCATATCCAAAATTTTGTTTGGGCTCAAAGTAAATAAAGTCAGAATTTTCCTTGGCTCCAAATAAAGTAAACTAATTCTTCAACTGCAAGTTAAATACATTTAGGGGTGGAAAAAACTTCCCAATTCATTATTATTAACTATTATTCTGTTGTTATTATTTACTTTAAATTGGCTAGGAAAACCTTCAGCAAACTCACTTCAAAACCTCCTGCACCTCTGGTGCAGGACTAGGAGAGGAGCTCACCAAGACAGCTCCTCAGCCCTCTGACTCAAGATCAGTTTTCCTGCACTTTTCCTTGGTGACTTTTTTTTCCTTTGAGACACACATACTTCTACACAAATGAGAAAAGGGACACAACATCAAAAGTTAAAATCAGAAAAAAAACAAAGTGGTCTCAACCTGTTTAAAAAAAAAAAAAAGTTTTAAAAAGCACAGTTATTGTCAAAAAAAAAAAAAAAAAAAAAGCCCTGTAGTTTTACCTAATGAAGTAATAATTCTCATCATATACCTCAAGAGACAGGAAGGACACACTAGCAGATCTCTGCAGGTTGTAAAGACTCATTAACAAAAACATATAAACTGGAACACATTCCAAGGAGGTTATTTATGCAAGTGCCAAAATCAACACACCAGTTTCATCAGCGTTCCTGTGCCAGGGTGGGATTTCAATACCAAAGAGTCACCAGGCAGGCCTTTCAAGTTTAAGGGGAAAAACATTTGTAACTATAAACAGGTTTAGACATTCTCAGTTCTTGCTGAATTCTGTTTTACCACTTCAGTCAGAGAGAGACTAGGCTGCAAAACGAGATACTGAAGATGAAATCAGTCAGTGACTCAAGCCTTGGTCATACATTCAGTTCTTCCACATTTTACCTTTATCAGCAGAAAATACAGAAGAACCTCTGAACCAGGAAACTTTGAAGGTGTATTTGCATACAAACCCCTCAATAATCCCAAGTCAAGAAATTTTACACCAAAAGATAAAGAAGTTTTACAAGTGTGCCTTGAAGCAATCGTACAATGTAATGGTTTAACACACTGACTCGAAACCCAATATTCTTTAACTGTTGACAAAACAAAACCAAATCAACATCCTTTTACCCCCTTCCCCCCAAAAAATACCAGAAAAACACATACCACCACAAAAAAGCTAAAACTCAGAGATTCTCTCACTAAGCTACATTAGAGCAGGGACATAATTTCCACTATCCTATAAAAGTGGTCTTTGCTAAAGAATAATTCTGGGTGGAATGACAGCGACACCAAGCAGATACAGTATTGGGTACATGTACTCTTCTCTCTGGCTGAATTTCACTTTTTTTTTACAGACATTACAAGACTATGTCTCTACCCTTCTCCAACAGAAACCAGTAATAGCCTCCCCCACATCCATTTTTTATCAGGATGAAGACCACATATGCACAGCTGCTCTAGCACTCTGTAAGGCAGAGAAAGAATGGAAGAGATAAGACAAACACACAAAAGAAAAGAGGGAAAGATACTGAGGAAAAACATCTGCAGTGTATACTCTACTACTGCATCTAGGAAGGGAGAACCAGTGTACAAGTACTAATTTTGAAGTGCAAAGCTCAGAGACCCCAGTCTTGGCTGTACAGTCTCAGGAAACATGTTAAGCAATACAGAACTGGCAGGGGTTTTTAAAATTACTTCTGTCAGAAGCTTGTGCCTGGCTTTGGATCTTAGCTACTCAGTTTAGGATGAAAATAAACGGAAAACATAGTGTGCTTTCTCAATGTCAAGCAGAGCCTTCCAACAGACAGAAAAAGGGTGATACATTTTTTCTGTCTTACCTAAGTGCACTACCAATGCATTTTGTATTATTTTTTTTCCAAGTCAGTAATGATGAGAACAAAAATGAAAATTGAAAGCTTCACCCAAGACACCAAATTGTTCCTCCCTGCCATCCAAAGGGAAACTCATAATTGGAATCTTTGTCACTATCAGCCCCCTAAAACTGCTCCTGTGCTTTGCATATACCTATGCACTCAGTTCATGTAGAACAATTTTCTTTTAGAGCTATGAAATGTGACTCTTCACTTAATTCCTCTAAATATTAAACAGAAAACCTGTACTATGAAATCTTCATGTTTGGTTTAAAGCAAAATGCTGCTGCAATGAAATGCTACACAATACTATACAATGCTGCAATGAAAAATATTATACCAAGAAAATGAAGGAACAGATGGAACATGGACAGATTCCTTTATTTTTGAAACTACCATTTCAGCACTAAGAAGGCACTCCACTCTGGGAAAAAAAGTATATTGCACAGCCTTAGCCCAAGGAATTCAAACTGAAACTTGAAAAACTGAAACTGAGAAGTCTTAGCTAGACAGTATGTTCTGCAATACATGCATATTAACAGTATTTTTGAGGCACACCATTGCCATCAGTTGTTTATGCTTTCTATTTGTAACATTAACAGCTTGGAATTCAAATGTACCAATCGAGAGTAAGATGAGCCTGCAGTTAAAGAAGGGCTGACATCCTTTAAAATGAAATAATAAAAAATTAAATAATAAAAAATTAAATAATAAAAAATTAAATATCAGCAGAGCAAAACATATCTTACATTACATGTAATTTCAAAGCATTTGTTCTAATGAGACAGACACGTTGGTGTGGACACCTTTAAAGGAAAAACAAAAATTCTATTTCAAATTCATTGATAGGCAGCCAAAGAGCTCTGCTTCCTGTTTCCCTGACAAGCTCCCTTGGGAACCACTCTCTTTCATTTTTACTTCCTGGGCTTCCACAACTCCCCAGTTCACCTCATTCCAGACACTACCTTCCATTTCCTCTTTATCTGCCTTCTCCAAACACAGGCTGTCTCCATTCCACTTCTGTGCAGCTGTCCCCCTCCCTCTCTCATGTGCACTGCTGTTCTCTAGACACATTCCTCAGTTCACCCTTGCACACTCCCCAACTCCATCGACTGAGCAACACATCCTGCCTCTGAAAAACGTTGCTGGTTCCAAGTCTTCAGTATCTTGATCAGTATTAATCTCTCTATTGTTCTGCACTGAGCTCCTGACCCCACTATACTCCCCAAACAGATACACTCCATATCCACCCTGCTTTACCTGCTTCTCCAGCTGAGCCTTCTCCTCTTGCCTGCTCCTGTTTCTGCTTCTTCCAAGCCACACTGATCGCCCTTATGCATCACCTCCAATACCATATATTCCATTAACTGAGGAAAGTGCTTATACACTATACAAGCTATTAATGGCCAATCTGGAACAAACTGTACCAGTAAAACCTTCCATGCAAAACTCAGAACAACTGTGCTCAAAGGTGGAGTGAACATAAAATTGCACAAGTCTCAAGTACAGGTATTTTAGCAAAGAGAGTCTTCTGCTGAATGAGCACAAGATCAGAAAGATATTGAGCTATTAGAGAGCATCCAAAAGAGGGGAACAAAGATGGAGAAGGCCTTGAGGGGAAGCTGTATGAGGAGTGGCTGAGGTCACTTGGTCTGTTCAGTCTGGAGGAGAGTGAGGGGAGACCTCACTGCAGTTACAGCTTCTTGTGAGGGGAAGAGGAGGGGCAGATCCTGATCTCTCCTCTGTGGTGACAGTGACAGGACCTGAGAGAATGGCCTGAAGTTGTGCCAGGGGAGATTTAGGTTGGATATTAGAAAAAGGTTTTTCACCCAGGGTTGCTGGGCACTGGAAGAGGCTCCCCAGGACAGTGGTCACAGCACCAGCCAGACAGAGCTCAAGTGTTTGGACAGTGCTCTCGGGCACGTGGTGTGACTCTTAGGGTGTCAAGTGCAGGGCCAGGAGGTGGACTCCTGATGGGTTCCTTCCAACTCAGTATATAATTATGATGAAAAATGCTATCCACATACCAACCCAAATAGTTTTCCTAGGGTCTTGCCTCTTGCCAGCCATCATGCAACCTGTCTGGCTAAGCCCTGTCACAATTCTGTTCAGAACCAGAAGCAACACAGCAGAGAAGACACTGTTCTGCTAGAAAAGCCGCAGTACTCACGTCTCTCCCTCACCTTCCCTCAATTAGTTGCCTGGCCTGTGGCAGCTCAGACCCAGGACACTGGAGTGGTTGCTGCCAGTGCCACAGCAGCATCCTCTGCCCCTGTTTGATCCCTCTTCTTCAGACAATCAGCTCTCCTCTATCTCCCAGCCACCTCACTTCCTTCTCATACCTCCTTCTTGAGATATGTCCAAGCTCCATAAGAAAGTCAGCCAGAGCTGATACTCCTCTCAATTTCCATCCATTGGCTGTCACCTGAGTACATAACCCTCCTGCTCCTTAGGTGACTGAAAGTGGAGAACTGAAGTTCAGAGCCCCATGTTAGATAGGAATATTAAGAGGGAGAATTACTTGGATAAAAATTACAGAGAAAAGGTAGTACAAACAGCACCAATTCACAGCCCCGTGCTCCAATCACAGGATGCTGCTTTCCTGACTTCTTTTCACAATTTACTGCTGATCTAAACTTGTAAAGCCTTCATTATATTTAGTTTCAGAACACAAACTCTAGCCTCATTTCAATCCACATACTGTTACAATAGACAAGAAATCCTAGTGGTCACAGCTGTAAAAGTTGGGGTATCTTGGTCACATCATCCTTAAATTTAATGGCAAAATTAGTCCAGAGATCTCCAAAACCAAAAAGACTGTCAAGACAGTCAGTGAGCCACTTTTCTGAGTATGAAACATTCCCTTTGATACTGGTCACAGGAGTGAGGTGAGGAAGAGTGTGGCAGTGGTTTCTACTACATGCAGAAGAGACATACCATGTTGCATTCACCCTACCAGAATTCCAAGTCTTCAAATAGTGCAGGACCTGACATCCACACTGAGAATTACCAATTAAAAGCTAGTTAGACCCAAGTTAGTTACAAGCTAGTTAGATCCAAGCCTTTCTGTTCAACTACAAAGACATTTTGCACTTCCAAGCCACCAAATCACTATAGTTCAGATCTACTAGGCAAGTTTCTGGTTGTGATCAGTTTGCAATGAATACCCACTGGACCAAAGTTGCCTGCTACTTCTTGTGGGCATTTGAAATCAAGATTTTTCTATTTCCACAATCTCATCTGTGCAAAACTTACCTCTTTGGGCAAAGATGTCAATTTGTTTCTATCAGCATTCAAATTGTTCAGCTTCTTTAGTTTTCCAATGCTCTTTGGCAATGACTGTGCCAACAAAAACAAAATAATATACAAACAGAATTTATAAATACACAGTCAGGGAAAACCACTTAACTCACTTTTAAAATTAATTAACAATCTGATCCACTTTCAAAATTGAAGTGTAGTTAATTCTCATTACTGCCAGACTTTCCAAAGAAGATCCAAAAGGTATATATTGCAGAACAAGTGTCTAGGAATGTCAGTTTCTAACATAAATTCCCTCATTAATTATCTCTGCACTGTGACAATAGACACACAACAGCTGTGTACAGAATGCATGTATGTAGGATGTATAATCTAATTTTATACTCCCAAAATTGCTTTTCAGTTAGCTATCTTCTAACTCAGGTGCTATGAACTGACTCTTGGAGAGGCATCTTCTGAACAGTCTTAAGCTTCTAACTCAACCAAGTACCAACTGAGCTTAAGAAATGCTCAAACCTAGTTTATTCAAAAACAGCTACTCTCCAAGTGTCAGTGTCACATGAAGTTTCAAAATAATGGAAGGAAACATCTAACAGAAGGAATTAGAGGATTTTATTTTAATTGACCACATATCTTTAATACCTGGATAGAGCAGATCAGCAGAGCAAGGAGCAGTACAAGCTCTGCAGTGCTCAGGGCTTCTATTCAGTTTCAGCAAGACTGATCCAGATAATGCACAGCAAAAACTGGCAATAATGCAATACAGCACAACTCCCCCCAAGAAAAACACAACAAAGTAAGTGATACCTGCACTCTACATGCTCCAATTCTCTCACTGGTCATGAAAGACTCAAGAGTGAATATGTAATTGCTTAAGCATTTGAAGGCCGGATTGTTACTACACACAACTTGATCTGTAGCATTCATTCAACAGGTAAGAAATAAGATGCATTTAAAGAAAATGCACTACTTAGCAGTAGCAAGGGTTAGTAACCTAATGAGCTAAGTGATTCAGCACTTAACAGCAGGTCTTATTACCTGCTGCCATGTGAACAGCCATGACCATGCATACCTGCAGCTGGTTTTCTGTGAGAATTAGTTCAGTAAGGCTTTCACAGTCTCCAATGGAATCAGTTAGTTGAATCAGTTTGTTCTGATCAGCCTTCAAAATGGAGAGCCTCCGCAATTTTCCTGTTCAGAGAAAAACAGCATGGAGTTTTAGTCTCCTCCAATACACTTAAGTACATAAATTTTTACTGTTGCAAAACTTCCAGAAATCTTCTAAAACAATGATTTTTTTTTCTTAGGTAAAATGAAAGAACTGAAGCACTGCTTCACTTAGTGCTTGCACAATTTGGCAAGTTTTAATATCATTGAATTCATACTCAATATAAATATTCATATCTAACATGTAAGCATAATAAACTGTAATAAAGTTACAATCTGAATTATATCCCATGTAAATATCAAGGATGTATTTATCCAAATGCCTATAAACAAGTGAAAATTATCTGTTTGGTCCTCAATTATACAAAGTTTATTAATAAAAGGAATGTTCAGAAGATCATCCACACCTAATCAGCCACAGTAAGAACATCTTGCGCTGAAGTGACAGCCCAAACCCAAACAGGATCAAGGTCTCTTTGTCCTAACAGAGAACCTAATTAGTCAGACATGAAACTCAAGTTTATTCTTTAGATGAGAAATCAAACTTGTTTGAAGGTGATTTTTCTCATGAAGAACAAAATACTACTTCAGGGCAGAAAACTCACTTTGTTCTACTCCTCTGTATCTGAATGGTCTTTGGCACAAAAGCTGACTGAGGCAGAGCCCAAGACAGAGAATTCAGAAGACAACACTAGCTGCTGATACTTCCCTGCCATCTCTGTGTGGTCCAAAACAGCTGTAATGGTCTGGAGTATCAAGTTCACTGTTGATACTAAATCATGAAGGGATGTCTGACACACAGAAAGATAGCAACCTAAACAGAAACCTGAGGCTTAGCACAGAGGAGTGCAGAGCTCTGTACCCAGACAGAATAAAACCTGTGCACCAGCACAGGCTGGGAAGTGCAAGATACAGCTATACCAGAGTCCTGCTGGAAGGGACATGGATACTATGGTGAGCACTAGGTTGAATACTAAATAGCAGACAGAGCTCTCATCAGAAACAAAAACCAACTAGACTACATTAGAATTATAGCCAACAGATCAGGGGAAATTGCTATATCTTATCAACCTGCAATTAGTGAAACCACACTTGTAAAATCATTCTCAGTTTCATGTGATGTCCTGTGCTCCCCCTCAACTCCCCTGTTCAAGTTCCAGTAGGAAGCTATCAAGATGGGCAGGGCACATGTGAGCTGAGGCTGAAGGAGCTGGCTTTGTTGACTCCCACCAAGAGACAGCCAAGGAGGCATCTGGGAACTGCCCAGAACCACTTGCAGGGCAGTTATGGACAGGACAGAGCCAAACTCTTCCCTGCAGGGGCAGGTGAGGCAGCAATGGCTGCAAATCACAGCATGGGAGATCTCATGGGGACATCAGAAGCAGTTTCCTCAGTGGGAGGTGGTGCAGCACTGGCACAGGCTGCCTGGGGGTGCTGGAGCTCCATGAGAGCTCTGGAGACTGAGGAGACAGGGCCACAGCTGACCTGAGCCACTGGTGCCAGTGAGAGCCCTGCTTTAAGAGCTCTACAGATCCACCATTCCCACCAAGGATTCAGTGATCAGTTGGGCAATGCCCAGGAGCTTTCACAGAGACCAGCAAGGTTCACTTCTGCCAACAAGCTCCATGTAGCCAGGTGCACGGGCTGCTGACCTTCAGAAGTTACAGCTCAGTTTCTGATGTACAACAACGGTACTGGCCAGCACAGGTCATCAGAGAGGGCTGCCACAAGTCCCTGTCAAACACATATTAGGCAGCTGTAGGAGCCAGAGTTGTCACCCCACTTCCTCAAGTATAACTTCTAGAGAAACTTTTCTTAGTCTTAAGGAAAATAGGAAAGGGGAAGGTCTGACTACTCTTTTCCAAATGTTAAATATAGTTAAAACACATTCACAAGTCCTCCTTCCCCTAAACCTTTATTTTGGAGAGTTAAAAAAAAAAAAAGTCCTCTTGAGGAGAAGGCACACTCCTACTCCCACAAGGTACAAGGTGGAACTTCCCAGAAAACAGCTGATAGGTAGAGAAAAAATCCTTATTTGTCCACTTGTTGCAACTACTGCATGGATAAAAAACACACAACTTAAAAAAGGCACTGGTAATGCTTCAGGAAATATTCTTCCGTTACTGAACTCAATCTAAGGGGTCAGACACAGAAAGGTAGTTCAAATCCTCAAGGCAAGGACTAATGGGCTGCAAGGCAGTCTTCACCTAGGTTCAGTAGAGAATTAATCGCATTGTCCAACTGAAGATAAATACACCTCACCATTCAAAATTCTCTATTTTTTGAAGTGATACTTTCAGCCCATCTTATCAAGTGACCCACAGCATGTTACAAGCTATAATTGTACAATGTTAAAGAGTTCTGATGGTGAAATGGATACAGTGGGAACTGAAAGGACATACTAACTTTTATGTTGTTTGGGAAGTATCAAGTGAAGACTGAAAGAGGATTATGAGGGAGTCATTATGCAGACAATTGAAATGCAGCCTTAATAGAGCTATGCATTTGCTACTAAGCAAAAGGAAAAAAAAAACAACATGAGACAAGCTCATATCTTGCACAAAAAGACTTTAAAAACCCAAATGACTTCCAGTTACAGTGGATTAAGTGGTTCTGTGTGATAGCATTCACTCCATACTCACCAATGCCATCAGGTAAGACTTGAAGTAAATTCTGAGAAACAAGTAAGTCTGTTAAAGAAGTCAGACCACTAATTTCTTCAGGAAGGCATTCCAATTTATTTTCAGAAACATCCAGACAAAGCAGGTTTTTCAGGTTTCCTACTTCCTGCGATACAAGGAAAAAAATTTAAGTCATGCCCAAACACATAAGAAAGCACTTTGAAAAATGTACCATCGCAATGAAATTCCACAAAGAAAAACAATTATCTGTATGACCTCTTAATTGGCATTGTTGTATGACCTCTAAAAGCCGAAAAAAGCAAGTAATTATGTAAACAACTTTACATATGATAAGCCAACTAAGTGATTCAGTCACGGTTTCTTATTTTAAATATTAAACTGGCTTCAGTAGTCAAGCAAGCTGCGCTGAGCACACCCAGGCAAGCACCAGCCAAACCTGGAGTTTTCCTCAAGTAAAGACTGCAGAGTTGGTTTTTTTTCAGAATGGCAGATTATCAACCACTACATAATTAAAGCCTACCCCTCCCAATCAACCCTAGGCAAATTAGGATTAGTCTATCCTGGCTGCCACAGCAACATGCCATGACATCTAGGGATTTCATACCTTCACATCTCCCAGCTATAACAAATGTAGAAATAGGAATTGGGGATGTTGCTTGCTCTATCGAGCATATTTGAACTGCCAAGCTATACTGCCATCATCTACTATTATTAATGACTACTTAAGTTTTTATCATGGCAATCCAAACCATTAGACAGAGAAATACCTTTGCCTCTGTTAGCTATCAGAGCACCCCTCCCACTCCCCATGCACACAGACAGCCCTATACACGCTTGAGGACAAATCGCATTTTAGCCATCCAAATCACCTTTCAGAGAACACAATGACTGAGGAAGAAGTGCCTTTTACACATATGAAATTTTCATACAGCAACGTCCTTGATCCTAACTTACAAGATCAGTTCTTTTACTTCTGAAATGTCTGCCTCTCAAGAGGATCTTTCATTAAAAAAATATCCTTTATCCTACAGGTTCATCCTTTGGACTTTGGACAAAATACACGATAATGGCCAGTTTCAATAAAAATGGCTGCTGAAGTCACATTTGGATGAATGATCATCTCTACTTTTTAGGCCAAGCCAACAAAACCAAAGTGAACTAAACCCACTAAACAATAACTGATTTGCAAGACACATAGTTGACAATGAGGTCCATACAGCAAGTAACAGCAATCTGCAAGAGGAATAGAAGAAAGCAGGTTTTGACTTGGCTGTAAAGGAGAAAGAGGGAAGAGGAACCACCCCACATATTACAAAAGTTCTTAAGAAAGGGAATTTAGAGTGCTATGAGCTTTAAATGCTAAGTTCCCTCAGCCCATGACTGATGTCAGATGGGGGATTTGCCTTCATAAATCAAAATTTCTATTTATGGCAACAGTTCCATTATTGTATTTCTTCCAAACACCATGCTTAAATGGATGAAGATGACTACAAAAAATGCAAAAAAAAAATCATATTCAAATCTTTTAAAACTGCAATTCAGATGGATACACAAAGTGAGGGTTAGCTCAGACAACTAAGGATTCCCTGATCTTAGGGCAAGAACTATAAACAGAGGATGTGTCACCCTACAAACTGAACAATGTGCTATTAGGAAACAATTCCTTTGTTAAAATGCTTAAAAGAAAATTTCTGACAACCTACAGTATCATGGCCAATCCCTTGCAGAGGAATTTGTTAAGAGGAAACCCTTACACACCCAAAACCAAACCCAGGCAAAGTAGACTGAGAAAAATATTCCGTTTTAACACACTTCCCTGTAGGAATAAATGAAAAGGTTTTCTTTCAAAAACATCTTTAAAACAGTATCAGTAGAGCTCATTTTTACCTGAGGTATTTCAGCTAATTGGTTTCCATCCAACCAAAGGTCTTTAAGGTTGAAAAGTGCACCAATTGTTTCTGGCTACAACATAAAAAGCAGTACAGTTAAGTAGGATAGGAGCTTCAAGTAGAAAAAATAGCCACCCCACAATTACAGTCTAAGTAAACCAATTCCTAGTGCAAGCACTATGTAGAAGTACCTTGGTTAGAAATAGCAAGGGTGACTGTAAGCATTTGGGAACTCCATCATACAAATTAATTGCTATAGCTTAAGAAGCTATCATTCTTTCTTGGCATGCACTAACAAATTGCCAGCACACCCTTGATTTACTGCAAATGCATCCAACATTTACCTGAATCAGCTTAAGGGAGATGACAGATATATTTTTGGTAGATCAATCTGCGACAATGTAGGACATCTCAATCCTCAACAGTTTTGCCCCAGCTTTTTCCCAAAGATTCCCACTCTCACCCTGGAAACTGAACTGTGCTTAGCCCATCCAGCTCCTGACACCAGTCCATGTGGTCATTGTAACTGCGAGGACAGACAAGATTGTGTCCCTCCACTCCTTTTTATTTCCATAAAAGCCGCTGTGCTGCACTCTCATTTTCTAGAGATCACCTGCAGGTTTCTGAGTAAAGTGATCCTGTACTGAACAAGACTAAGCAGATACGAAAGCAGCAGCTCACTGTCAAAATTCATCTGTACCTATAAAAAGACTCTGCCTCCATGTATTTTTCTTTCTTCAATTTTGGACATCCTACAACCTATTTAATCTAAATGATGCATAAAACAAGACCAATGTGCAGTTTCAGTGGTATGTTCTCTTACCAAATGATAAAGTTCATTGTTTCCTAAATCAAGTTCTTCTAGTCGCTGCAGCTGGGCAAGTGATCTATAAGATGAGATAAGATGAGATAAATCAAAACAAAACCACATTATACTAAAGCAACAGAAACTCGATGTATTTGAATAAACTCATTTTACTGAAACTCAAATTTCAAATTACAAGGTACTGCAGGCAGACAGTTATTTTACCAGGTACAGACTGTTTGCAATATATCTTACCAAAAAAAATAATTTGGTGCTTCAGTGTAACTGTATGCCCTTGAAACTTAAAACTTAGTATAGGCAATTAAATAATTACTTTTTTTTTAATGTTTTAACAATAACTCCCCTGGCGTAGCAAATGCCACATACTTTAGTACAGTTAGTTAGATTTATTTTTAGGGGAAATTTACAGTTATGAACTGGATAAAAAATCTCCATAGTGATCACATAACTATGTGACTCAAGACTCAATATCCATTCTTTATCTTCTCAACACAATCAATTTCTGAAATACTTCAGTTTTTGAGACTACAAGCAGAGAGAAGTACAAAAGGATGTAAAAAAAGTTCAAGCCCACAGAGAAGAGAGGGCCACCCTTCAAAATCAGGCTGTCACAGAGCTCTTGCTTACTTTCCCCAAAGCTGCAGTAGCACGAAAACCTGAGAGAATTTGTCAGCTACATTACTGACAGTCAGAATTTTCCAGGAGCAATAAAACTCAACATTTTTGATAGCTTCATACTGACACTGCATGGCCAAACTTAGCAATGCCCATCTTCTGACCACTGGCATTAAAGTGTCTTGTGGCTCACTGCTATGAACAGTCACAACCAAGGCACTGGGTAGACAGACAGGAAAAAATTACCCCAAAGCAACTGGGGAAGAGATTCTGATTAAAAGATGTTAAATCTTTTACAGTATTTATTTGATCATCTAAACAAGCAGAACAGAAGTCATCTAAACTCTTGCAAGAAGCAACCAGATAGTGAAGGAAGGAAACTCCTTCACTAGAAAAAGAAGAGGTTGCTTCTAAGCAGACAAAAAGGATGCCTAAGTATAAGATACCAAATTAGTCTACCAAAAGACCACAAATTCCTCTGCCACAATACAGACAGTACAGAGACATCTAGGTAACTTTTTTCTCCAAAAAATTACAGTGGGTAAAGTCAGACATCAGTAGACCTAGTTTGATAGCAAATGTTTGATCTCCAGGTTTTTGCCTACTCAGCCCTGAATACAAACACTTACTTAAATGTTATAAAGGTCTGGAGTGAAAATCTCTGAGATCTTACTGCCCTACTTTCACA
This sequence comes from Zosterops lateralis, assembly GCF_965231275.1. Taxonomy (NCBI): domain Eukaryota; kingdom Metazoa; phylum Chordata; class Aves; order Passeriformes; family Zosteropidae; genus Zosterops; species Zosterops lateralis. The sequence goes on from NC_139764.1 coordinate 89,994,294, forward strand.
GGTACAAAATTTCATCATGAGAACAACCCAAACCACCACTCCCACTGCAGACAGGCTGGTCCAATGCATGCAGGAGGTGTTTGGTGCTGCTGTATTTCATAAGGAATGCTTTTTTGTAGAACAAAGCCACTCCATGCAGACTGCAGGCTCCTGCTACTAATCAAGTACAACTAGAAGTAATGGATGTAAGTAGATGTTGCTAAAAGAAAGCTGTATCTCATACTGTCAGTTGGCTTTGAAAATTTTTTCTAGCTGTCATTCAGTTTCATATGTTAGTAGGTTTTAAGAATAAGAACATTTTATAATATAATGAAACACATGCAATGTGACTTACTCAGGTAAATATGTCAGCAAATTTTCTCTCAATTCCAGTGAAGCCAGGTTATAAAGACTGAAAAAAAAAAAACAAACAACCAAAAAAACACATTTTAATACCATCTTACTTGTTATATTCCACATTTTAAGAAGAAAAGTGTGCATTTACACAGCTTAAAACAAATTGCTATATACTGATTTTTTTTTGTTTTAATTGCACCAGATCATCCTGTGAAAGGCAGAACAGAAAGACTGTTTTTGCTTGTTTCTCGTGATACTTCAACAGATTAAAGCTAGAAAGTAAACAGACAAAACACAAATTTCTGTTTGTTATAAGGTTTGTAATTGCGAGTTACTAAACAGAGTATATTATTTTATATTATAGCTGAACTGCTTTTACTTACTCACCTTCAGAATGTAGCACGGGGCTACCAAAGTTACAGAGCAACAGGTAAAGCCATCACTGTCCTAATGACAGGGTGCTCATTACTCTAAGTGACATTATGCTGCTAAGCGGCTCACTTACTCCATATCCCAGGCTTTTACTAGCATCACCATAGCAACATTCAGATTTCTCAGGGGTTTATTTATGACTAAATGGAACACAAGGAGTCAGACATTATCCCAACACTATAATCTGCTCTAATCCTCCACCATCCCAGGGAAAAATGAAAATCAGACATGGTGACTGCAAGTAAGTTTTTGACAACAGAATTATGTTCTGTCCTGGTGTGCAGGGAAGAGGGACAATGTGCTAGGCCTTGAATAAAATCTAGATAAAAACCAAGAACTCCACTAAATTTGAAACAGATGTTAATTCTAAATTGTACACTTTAGGAAGAAAAAACAAACAAACAAGTCCATGCATTCAGACTACATAAAATTGAAATATTTTCCCATCTCAAACAATACCAGTTTACCAAATTACAGAATAGTTAGTTAGCTCCAGTAAAAAAGCAGCTGATAATAAAACATAATCCTCAGGAAAAAAAAAAAAAAAAAGAAAGAAAAATCTTCACATTGCAATTTTAATATGGTCATCTAAGCAGAGAAAAACAACAGAATTGATGTAATGACTAATTAAAAGGGAAAGAAGATTTTTCATGGATTGACTTTTGATGGTGTCTGAAAAATAAATCCCTATCTCATGCACCTGTTTCACACAGCATTCAAAAAACAGTGAATGAAATCTCATAGGAGCTTTGATTACACCCTCAGCAGCCCTCTCCAGCTTTTAAAATACGCTCATTTTACCCAATGGGTTCTGTATTCCTCCAGAAGCATTGTTTAAATATACCATATAGGCAAAGATACTTTAGTAGAAGTCTATTACAAATTCAATTAAAAGATAAGTGAGAATAACTCTGCTACTGCCACTCAAAATCATTGACAGAAATAAGCAAGCCATCACTCCAACAACACAAGAGAAAATTCACACATAAAAATTTTAACACGATAAAACACGAGTCAAAATGGGACATGGTATCCCCAACATTTTCACAGAAACCAAACAAGTGGAGCAGGAGAGGAAGGGGGTGATGATGAGAACCATTTCACTCCAAAAGGAATGTGGGTCTGATCTTGCTCACACTGCCACCACCCACAGACTGCCATTAAGTTCGTGTTTACAGGTTTTTTCTAGAAACCAATTTCAACCTTCCTCTGAATGTTCCACTTTCTCTTCAAGCTTGTATTAGGTGAGGTCCGTGATTCATTCTTATCAAGAGAATACAAAAGGGATGTGCAAACCTCTAAGCTGCCTGGTAATCTTATGTTTACACATCATCCCACATCTACTCAGCTCCCTCCCCATCATGCTGAAGCGTTGATGAGTAAAATGGTGCAATCTCCTAATTTCTTTTCTTACCTCAGACACCACTTTGGCTGTGGCTGAACAGAAATCTTTGTCAGAAAAGCACATTCAACTTGGGAACCACCATCTTAACCAGTCTCATCATATCACTAGACTGGGGCAGGCCATCACCTCAGGAAACTGATCCTGCTTAAAAATAACTCAGCAAGGAGAGTAACACAGATCCCCAGTCCAACACAGAATAAATCCCCTTAAACACCTGGGCCAGTACTGCTGCCAAGCAGGTGCAAGGAAGGCAGCTGTGCTGCAGCACGGGGGGCACTCACTACCAGCTGTGCCCTTGTGAGTACCTTGTGAGCATCTTTGCAGAGTGACTGTGGCCCACCAAGTCCCAGCCTAGGTTCTCTTCAGGTGGGAGTCATCTACCTGCCAGATGATGTTTTCATCTCTAAGGACATAGCTTTCTGAGGGAGAAATGTTTTATTTATTTTACAGCTATTCTCACCCACAGCATGTTCACAGCCCTAACTCTACCCTGGAACAGAAGAAAATATACTGCCCCAGAGTCCTTTATCCTTTCTACTTCTTCCAAGATCTTGAGTCCAAATCCAATATAAGCAGACCCCAATAAGCAAAACTAAGCTTCCTACCAATATAGAGACCTAAGTCTATGAAATTTACACCAGCAAAGCTGCATCATTAGGGTGAAATACCATGTTTAAGATGGATCCATTTGATAGAAGGTCAGAAAACAAAAGGCAATTTGTGACTTATTTTTCTTAAATCTTGAGTAGTTACAGAAATGGCTCCCAGCAAACCTATGTGCTGCAACATAAAATGTGACAGCTATTGTGTAATACAGTATCATATAAAAGACATGCTGATGTACTGAAGCACTAACTTCCAATACATTAAAAGCAGAGGTATAGCTTGTCCTTACATTTACCAACACGTTCTTAACAAATTGTGTATGTACTAAATTTTTTTTCTCATCTTAAGTTTTGTTTAAAAATGCTATTTTAAGTCTTTTACAAGAAAAATTCTACATGGCTTGTTATTTTTCAAGTATCTTTTCTGATTTAGTAACACTCTGTCCAGAAAGTGCAATCCTTCCTCTTCTCAGCTACAAACAGCAGCTTTTCACAACATACTAAATGAAATAATTTCTTTTTTCCCTATGCCCTTAATTTTACAGGTGCACTGTCAGTCCAGTATTTCTAAAGTCCCTGAAAAGAACTAAAGCAAGACATACTTTATTGATTTTAGAATATTCTCCTATTTCTAATCTCGACCTTGTAGAGAAAAATCAGTCATGGGAAGTTACCACAAAACACAAAGGCAACAGCAATCTAATTTGCTCAGACTAAAGACAAATCCATCAGCAGCTGTTCACCAACTGCATTTAGAAATGCAAACACACCACAGAGCATTGCAGGCTGCTTTCCAACAAACAGTCCTTACTCCCCCCCAAAAAATCCATTAGAAAATGCACAAGCAAATGTAATTCATATTCTAAAGGAGAAAGAAAAACAAAAAAAGGCAAAAAAAGGCAAAAAAAGGCAAAAAAAGGCAAAAAAAAAAAAAAAAAAAAAAAAAAAAGAGAGAGAAAAAACCAAACATCAGTCTTAAAAAAACCAAAAACAAACATACAAAAAAAAAAAAACATTAGCAGAAGATACTATTTCACCACAGCTTGTAAAAAGCATTAATATTGTAATAATTCTCACTACAAAAGCTACCACACAGACCTCAAACACTGAGCATGTGTGTGAAATTACTGAGCACAAGGAAGCAGACAAACCAGGCAGAGAATGAAGTTAACTCAAATAATTACAAGTTTTCCATCTCAGCATTCCAGACAATTTCTTGTTTAAGGGTGGAATCAAGTTGAATTTAAAAGTACAACATGGCTAAAAATGTCAGTTTCAGTATAAACCAGATATACTTGTTCAGCACTCTACCTACAGTAATTGTAGATACTGGTATTCATTGTGTGAGCTAGAAGAATGAGGAGAATGAGAAATCAATAACTGAGAACAAAACAAATAGCAACAAAGTAGACAAAAAACGCTGGAACGGTCTTTCCTGATCGTTCCTGTCAGGTTTTAAAAGAGAAACACACAATTCAACACAATTACAGATAGGGAATACCACAAATATTCCTTCATCAACTGCAGCAGTCTACTCTAAAACAAAGGTTAGACTAGAATCATCTGCTAAAACCAGAAACAAAGCCTGTTGTTGTTCTTCTTCCAAAGCAAGTCAGTTTGGATTGATTACGAGATTATCAGCACCACCATGTTCCACAAAACAACTTTTTCACAGACAGATGACTCTCTAAACCACAGAGATTCACTGCAATAGGTTTAAAAAAAAGGGGGGGAAAAAGGACAGATGTTCCATAGTTACTCTGGATGAAATTACATTTTCAGTGTACAGCACACATTAAATGTACTTTATTTTTTTAAGTTATAAAATACAAAACTGCTATGAGTTTAACCTAGAACTTTTACTTTGAGGGACAGTTGCAGCATATTCCTATATCCATGGGGACAGAAAGTCAGCCTTAAGTGTAACAATAGACAAAACAATACACCCCATTTCTATCACAGTCCCTGCAAAAAGACTAGGAGCTCCAAGCCCTTGGCAGAGACCAGCAAAGGTTTCATGATAAGACATATGCTACTTCCTTGTGGGAAGAAAAAAAAAAAAAAAAAAAAAAAAAAAAAAAAAAAAAAAAAAAAAAAAAAACCAACTAAAATTACAGAAGTAGAAAGAGAATTGTGGGGAAAGCTAGGAGAAAACAAAGATAGATGACAAAAGGACTGATATAGAAGCTAAAGATGCTCAGCCAATAAAAACTGAACAATGCCCTTCTCTCGACTAACAAAAGCTACCCTCTCTGACCTTATGTCAAAAGCAGCACGCAGCTGAGCCAGCAAGACAAGAGTACAGGCTTTGGGAAATAAGGAAGCAAAGGTGGAAGAGATGAAGATCTAAAGCACCTGCAAAAATCCATGGCCCAATGTGCACCCCTTCCAGCAAGTTTCAGCTGGTTAGGGGAATATAAAACCCCAACTGTCATTTTTTTCTCATGTTCTAAAACTGCAAAAAGAAGGGGAAGAGACAACAATTGGTATAGCCCCCATATTGATGCACAAAAAGAGAAGGTCCTGCACAATAAAGATAGGTAAGGTGAGAACACAGTATAGTTTCTGAATATGGTCTGGTATTACACTTTTTATGCAGCAGCAGCAATGACTCCAGAACATAGCCCAAGAATGCACCCCACAGAAATGAGAGATTAAGTCCATATTTTGACCAGTGCACCAGTTCCAAAAGATTTCAGTTCACTGGGCCAGCATCTGAAGATTACTGGTACTTAGATACCTTGTCTGGGTATACAGCACATACACTTTGAAACATTCATCATGACAGTAAACTGGGAAGGAAAGGAGTCTAAACTAGGCAATTTACTGTCCTTTTTTTTGTGCAGAAAAGCAAAATAGTTTTTCTGTCTATTCAAGGGTCTTCCAAGAGATAAGGTAACTATGTTACTCTGACAATGGCATAAAAATGCCTGAAACTAGCCATATTTAAATCTATTATTTGGCCCATCCCCACTGGCCAAATAAAACTACCAGGAACATGTATGACCTTGCCCCAGGACACACCAGTTAGATGACTATGCCCTCACGTGACAGGATCCTAGTAAGCTACTCCCATCCCACAAGGCTTCTAGCTGCAGAGCAGCAATGCACCTGATGTTTAGCAGCTTTTATTCCCCAAGAAAATGACAGTTAATCAGTAACTAGCCAGCTCTCAAAATACCACTTGCTCAGACTCTAAGTACTTGAAGGTACAGCATTTACCTTTGGGATAGGCTCCTGTTCCAAGTCACTCCCAAAAAAAACCCCTCTTTCTCTTCTCCTCTCTTGACTGTTTCCTCAGCTGCACACAGACCCTGAAAAGGCCAAATGTCCCAACTCCAAAGGCTACATCAACCACATCATCCTGGTCTGCATAAAAAGTGTGGCCAGCAGGTCGAGGAAAGTGGTTCTGCTCTGCACTGGTGAGACTCCACCTGGAGCACTGCATCCAGCTGCAGGGGCTCCAGCACAGGAAAGCCACAGTCCTGCTGGAGCAGGTCCAGAGGAGGGACACAAAAATGGTAAGAGGAGCACCTATCCTGCGCGGACAGGCTCAGAGAGTTGGCATTTTTCAGTCTGGAGAAGAAATACTTTACAATGAGGGCAGTGAGACACTGTGACAGGACACCCAGAGAAGTTGCAGATGCCTCCTCCCTAGAAACCAAACTCAGACAGAACAGGGCTTTGAGCAACCATATCTAATGAAAGATGTTTCTGCCCACAATAGAGGGGTTGGATTAGATGATCTTTGAAGGTCCCTTCCAACCAACCCAAACCATCCTATTAAATTAGGTGCTTGAAGTTGGATTGTTTCAAGAGCTCCTGTAGCATGTACCCCCTTCTAGAGTTAACTACCACTTCAGTTCTTCCCTGAGTCTGTTTTATTTCACCCAGTTTCTATACCTGCCAGTAACCTATCTTCCCTGCGTCTGAACAACCAGCTCCATGTGGATTTTTGGTGTAATGACATTTCCAAGGCAACAAAAACAGCATCAGCCACATAAGGAAGAATTATGCCTCCAGAAATTACTAAGAGTCCCTTAACACATAACCATGTTGTTGGTGGTCTATATGCTCCAGGCATGCACTTTTCTCACCTTTTCTAAAAGGTTCAATACCACATGCCTATTTTTCTTCCAATTATTGCAAAAGGCTGGCATATAATTACACAAAGTTACCATGAAAGAACCTTGTAATTCACATCCATTATATGGTAACCTACAAATAGTACAACAGTCCTGCCTTAGTTACCTTTTGCTCATAGAAACTTGTTTTACAATGTGAATGATAAAAAAAAGCACTGATGAACTAATAATAAAAATAATAAAATAAATATTAGTAAATTATTATAAATAATAGAAAAATTAATAAATATTACTAGATAATAATAAAATAATTAGTAAAACTAATCTGACAGAATTGAAGGAGACCTTCTGCCCACACCATGCAAAAGGGGAGAGTGATTTATGCAAATTCTTAGGTACTGAATGCCAGAAATTCTTACATGAGCTAGAAATTACAGGAAGTATTAATTTCCTAATTGAGGGCACTTCCTTATTTCAAAACAAACTGATCTTCACACACATGAAGTCCTGTGGTTCTACCTCGGAATACAAGAGAAGCTGGAAAAGCAACTAGAAAGCAAAGTAACTTGGTTTTGATGAAATTGTTATTTTGTCTCATCAGTATTGTTAAAGACCATTCTTCCAGAAATATCTTTGAAAGCTTTCCTCCTCCTTCTCCTTTTTGGAGGCAAAGTAACTTAATGTAACTTGCATCTAAATTAAACATTATTCTTTCCTCTTAAGTTTCAGTGTATAACATTCAGGGCAAGAGGCCTTCCTTAGCAGTCTACTTCTAGAGTTCGATGAGTGGAACAGCATTCTAGCAGTAATTCTTGTAACAACATCTGAAATTAGGGATTATGTTCTTTCTTAACATTTGCAACTTTCTACAGAGCTGGGAGAGCTGGACACAAATTAGAATGTGAAATACTCCTTCCAAAGACTGATTTTAAATAGGGGCCCAAAAAGTGAAGTTGGTAATTTTGGTCATGCTGGACTTAAACAGCAAGGACACTGGAAGTTAGAGAAAGGGCATTTGCATAGTCAGTTATGTGAACTGAACTGTCAATAACACTAATTTGCTCATAAAAAGCTACATATCTTCTGCAAGTAAAAACAGGATAAAAAGTCGTTATGTTATCAGTCACTAACTGAGGGAAAGCCTCAATAGATAGCCAGTAGTACAAGTCGCATTCAAATTTTAAAAATAAAGTTCTACATTTTATGGCAAAGGAATTCCCTAAATGTGTTACAGAAATAGTCTAAGTTGATCTTAATTGCTTATCAAGAATACTGATATGAACTGGGAAGGCTAAGCCAATTCACTATTACAACAAAATTTCATTTTTAAAATATCTTCTGTTCCACTCATGCAACATCAATCTTCAACAACTTCAATAAAAATGGAATTATTTCACTTTTAATAAATACTGCCGAATATATGGTACATATCTTTTTCTTGTGTAACATACAGGATGCAACATCTCTTATTTAAAGGCCAAATGGCACTGAATGCACTATTACATTTCTAGTGTCCCTGAAATAAACTTCAGAGTTCTTAACATTCAGTTTTGTCATTTACCAAGCAGCTGTGATTAAGACTGAATGCTCTACCTACTCAAACTCTGTAAATATTTCTTGCCATGCTAAATTCAGTTAAGCCACAGCAGGAGTTTTTAATACTATTTATATCAGCCTAGCCAGACCACCTACATATCTCTCTACGTATTTGTGAGACAAGCTTCCCCATCACTTCTGTTGTATCATGTAAGACTCTATGTTAATGAGAGATTATTATGCTAAACCTGAAAAGAGAATTAAATTGTCTTGTTCTGCACAATTTTAAGAACATTTTCCGTTCTGTGTGATGCTACCAGATGCATCATCTACACTTGAAACATCCAGGCATACACTAATTAAAACACAGTCACGGACTGGCCCAGGAATCCATTCCAAGGATTATTATGCCATTCTGATCTGCTTCTGGACCATCTGTATTGAGCAGGTTACCCTTGCCTTTGAAGATCTTTTATTCTCTGGCTACTTCTTCCATGATCAGCATTAGAGATTCTGTTTCAGAAGCTGCTGAAAACTTTGAAACCTCTAGAATTAAACATATATATGCAAAAGCATCACCCTCAGTGACTAATACAAAATCTCTGGGTATTTGTGGTTCCATGCCTGTTGAAAAGCATGCCTGTAACAATTATTTCTGTAAAACAATGCTTCTAAGCACAGCATCATTTGTTCTGTTCTTTTCATTATGTTCACTTTCATAATGAAATGCCCATTTCAGCATTCTACCTGCTAGCTGCAAATGTTAAGAGGAAAATATCTCTGCTTACCTGGTAATTTCCCTTTCAGTAGTAAGGTTCCACAGATCCATTCAGCCTGCTTGCAGCTTGGGCGTAAACCAGACTCATCAGTCATCAGCATCAGAATATTCTTCACATCTAAAGAAATTCACACCTCCCCACATCAAAAGTTTCTGAAGCTAAAATAAAGCTTGCATCACAGATTGTGCAGTTATCTTAAAAAAAAAAAAGGGGGGGGTGGGGAGGAAACTGAATGATGGGGATACTATAAATTATTATATTTCTGTGACCTTTTGTTGAATCCTCAAGATTTTGAAATCATTTCCAAGTAGGAGACCATCTATATTTTTAGGGGAGGAATAGAGATTGCATATGGCAGAGAAAAGCTTTCTTCATCTGCCATGTAGGGAACTTTCAAAATACCCTACCTGCCAGTCATGAATAATCTCTTACTTTAAGCTTAAAATCCAAAAAAAAAAAAAAAAAAAGTAATCTGGTAATCTATATCCTTCCCAGGTACAGACAAGACTGCTGAAAAAATGGTGAAAGCTAAAAACTGGGTATGAGTTAGGTGTCTGGTATGCCAATGGGCAGCAGGTCTAAAAATCATAATTTAAAGCACACTAGTGAAGCTCTGCCCTTTGCTTCAGCCATTTAAGAATTTAGTTGATTTTGCCACCCCTACAGAATGGGACAGATAACTGTCTTTTTCAAATACACATTTCATGCTGAAAGGACGTTTTTCAGCTAAGGCCAATTCCTCATGAAGCACTGGTCTAAAAGTCCAATGCTAGATTAAAGATTAGAGACACATAAAAGGCTTTCCAAAGAAGGTACCTGGATCTTATTCAAATAAATAATAAACACACAAAGCTGACACAATCTCTCTTCTCTTTCTAGACATTAAGCTGTAAGACCACTATGCGGATCTCTAAAATCATCAATCTTTACTGGTAGAAGGCCAGTATTACAGTGGTCTGAAGCCAACACTACAGAAGGAACACATATGGACAAGGTGCTGGGCATTGGAATATTCATGCCCTGGGAAGCCTCACAAACATCCCAATTTATTCAAATACCCTTACATACAAATACTCTGATTTTTCAATTTCAGGAAGAAGTCATGCCCTGCGTTTTGGGTGCTACGTGAATAAGGAAGTATTGAAGAAAAAATAATCCTAGAAGCAAGGGGAAATTCCTAAATGTTACCCACACTGGGAGGAACAGGTTATGCCTGCTTGTTGGGCAGCTCTAGACACAGAGGGCCCTGCAGAATAGGCAAGGAAATTAGACTTGCTCTCATTAGACTGAGAAAGGCTGTAAAAGACACTCCTACTCACAGCTTAAACGGTGTAACTTGTTTCTCCAAATAGTTCAACTAGCCAACAGGACAAGCCCTGCTCCAAGCTGCACCCACATAATTATCAGCTTAAGTACCACATGCATTAGCATTCACTGTTTCACTCAGATAGCAACGAAACCACTTATTAAGAGAAGATAAATCACAGAGAAACACAAAAAGCAGCACTGGTAATATTAGGACATCTACTCTGTTATTCAGTTCTGTGTTTGTCACACATCTTTCTAGAAACAATACATGAGCTTAAAAGAAGTAGGTTTAATCCAGCAAGAAAAAACAGCACCTGTAACAGCACCAGAAAAGTCGACTGAAGTGGTCACACAGAATAAGAAAAGTTGACATACTCAGAGCATGGCTATGCATAAGCATGACAAAAGACAAAAGGTTCAAGGAAGGCCTTGCCTATGCTCTTCAAACATCCAGCTGAAAATACTTTAAAATACTCTTCTTGGCAATACAAAGGAAATTAAAAATAAAAAATACCTGCACAGAAGAATGCATAACAGCACAGGTAAAGTACTGATGGAACTCTACATTGAGTAGTCTAACAAGTTCAGACACTGGCCTGGGACAGTGAAGCTGAACTCTGGCACTCACACATCAGACCATGGGAAAAACAGACTGGGTGTCTGAACTCACAAGGAAGACACACTCCCACTAAGGGTTCACGGCAAGGCAATTCAAGTCTATTATCTGCCATTCATAAGAATTTTCTTACTAACATTGAAGTACTGCTGTTTGTAAAAGATTTGCCATTGCTTTTGCTGCTTTCCCTATTTAAGGCAGTAAGGCAGATTTCCATCTGAAAAGACTGTAAATAGGTAGCTAAAGATTGTAATAGGTAAGATTGTAAGATTGTAAGTAGGTAGCTAAAACAAAAAGAGACGCTAAGTACATACTGATCCCTGTCCTACATGAAGATGAGTTAGAGACTTCACTGGCTGTATTAGGCAGTTTCCTAGACAGCACTGTAAGACTATAAGCAATTAGGATGCACTTCCCCAAGTTTCCACATACTCTACTGACCAGAAGACCTGCAGCAAGCACAGGGACTTCAAATTTTTCCCCGAACAAATTCAAGTATAGTAGAATAAATACCATCATATATTTGTTTGTTCACGATTTGGCAGATCTCATATAGAGCACATTGGTCCAGCCTATTCCATCAAATAACAATATGCATTACTATCCAAAGCATACTGAAACTCTAATAAGGCATTTGCAAACATATTCAAACACCTTTTAGAGTCTTACTTAGCCTGCTCAGCCAGAAAAACAAAATTAGCATTACTTTTCAATTCCCAGCACTGGGGGAATGGGGTCCCAGCAGATGAGAAAGAACAAAGGAGGGAACAACCAGTACAAGTTTGTGGGTTTTACCTTTGGAAAAGCCACCAAGCATTTCACAGCTTTTACCAAATACAAGGTAATTGGTAAAACCATCATCAAATCCGCTTGCAGTAAATGATGAAAATTTTGCCAACTAAAATAGGAAAGTTGCACTTGTTGGTAGCCAAACTAAAAAGGGAAAAAAAAATCTTACTTAAAGATTTAATGCTAAAAAATCAGTAAAATTCACTCTCAGAAGTGATCCATAAGGACTTCAAGTTGCAGTTCCAGTTCACTACAAGACCTCCCAATAATTTTGAGTTGGAAACAGATAGGATCTCTCTGTTGGACATTCCTCAACAGACTTCAGAACAGTTACATTTTGGGTGGACACTCCATGAGTTTCCCTCATGCAACACTATCATTCTTCTGAGTTAGAAACTATGCATTTTCAGTCCAAGCTTCCTGCTGACTTCCCAACATTCTCACCAACTCTGAATACCTGATGAGGCAAAAACAACAGCCCCACACATCTGTCTCCACTTCTTTAAATATAAACCTAATAATAAAAATTTCTACTCATGAGATTAAAATGTTTTTGTAAAAATACAATAATCATATTCCAAACAGCTAATATCCCAGGTCAAAGCAGGCCTGTCAGACTTGAATAAAAGTCTATCCCCCCAGGAGAGCTCACCAAGTCCACCAGGACAAGCTTGTGGCTCTTCCTGACACAGGTGAGGACCCCAGATTTTTACTTTCATTATGAAGGATCAGATACTGATTTTAAAAGAGGATGGGTTGCATTACTCTGCTCTGCAAGAACTCACCCTAAAACAGCATCACAGCATTTCCACGAACTGCTTAGGATCAGTATAAGGCAAGTTTTTACCTTTCTTTCTTGCACAGCTCCACATTGCTACAAATTCTGGTATCCCCATTTTATCCACACTTGTTTCCAGTCATCTGCTCCAAAACAGAGGCTCTCACCACTACGCTACCAAATGAGAGGCAGAATCAGCAAGAAGCCAGAGCCACCACAGCCAGTGAGCTCTCAGGAAAGCCAACAACCTTCCTGCAGCTACTGTCTGCAATGCAGCAGTCCACACCTTGCTTTTGGGAATCATGCTTGTCAGGTTTCTTGGATTTATATTCAGAATCAGGCAGGATCCCAAATTTTTGGTCTTGACTTTCAGTAAATGCAAAGCCTGAACAGGCCTTTTCTTAGCTGCCAGTGCTGGAAAAGCTGCATGAAAATTTTTGTGAACTTTTATAATGAAGGAAGAATATCACGGAAGTCCTGGCCCATGCAATTTTTAGGTAAGACTCTGCCCTAGTCACTGGGCACACACTATCTGTACCTGTTAGTGCTTGCGGGAGGTTTCAAAAGGTATTTTCCACTTCTGTTGCAGCTGGTGTGGTGCCAGCTGAGAGCTTTCATACCCATGGGAAGTGGCTAAAGTAATACCAGTCTGAACTTGACTACATTGCAGGAGCTCTAATGATTAAGATCCTTTCTGCAGGACTCCTCTGTTTACAAATATCTGGATTTTAGTGAACTAACAACAAACCAGTAAAATGGATAACAGTTGTGTGCAGCTATTTGGCAGGGGAGAATACTAAAGATGTCTACATATGCGCAAGGAGAAACTGGACAAGTACACAAAAGACAGATTCATTATGGGCTATCAATTAGACGAACCAAAATCCAAAGCTCAGGAAATCCTCTGCACCAGAAACAGTCAGGAGATGGAAAAAAGAGTCATCACACACACACACTGTTCTTCTAAACCTTCACTAGGCATCTACTTACAGCAACAGCAGAAGGAAGCTGAGCTAGATGAGCCTTTGAGCTGAATCAGCACAGTCATTCTCATAAATTTAAGTGAGGAGACATGGAACTACTACTTCTTCAAACTGGAAGAGACACCCTTCTCTCCACTAAGGGGAAAGAGATTTCCCATCTGCAAGTGTGGATGTTTATTTCAGTCAAAAGGAGACACATAAACATTGTTCACTTCACTTCCCACATGTTTCCACTTTGAAAGTCTGTCCTTGCAACACAGATCTATCTTCCAGAGTGAACAAACATTTTAAATAAAGCTTATAAAATTTCATCTTAAGAGCTGTTCATCTCCCCAGCTCCTGCTGAAGTTTTTTTCAAAACCAGACTGCTCCCATAGCTAGTTAGGAAGCTTCTGAATTTCCATCCTGATCACAGCCAGCTTTTACCCATCTGTTTTTGTGCCAGCAATTGCCTGGTTTTGAGCTAAGCTGCAAGCCATCTGACATAATCAATGGATCAATGGTCTATTTAGGAAAGCAAAAGGTCAGATCAGCATGACAAAACACTGAATTAATTTTGCACCTAAAATTCCAAGTTGTTTTAAATCCTAAAGAACAGGATTGAACTATACACATACACACTTTGGGTTCTGCATTAACCTGCAGATGTCAAGTGAAATGTCAAGTGAAAATGCCATGTTTTAGTTTTTTTTAAACAGATCCCTCCAACTTGAATAGAAAAAATAAGGGTAGACCTGTAAATAATTTTATAGGCGCATTAGATACAATTATGTGAGTCATTTATACAAGAAGTGTAACGATAAAGAAAAAAATGAATTTAAAAAGTAATAAAGTACAAGAACTTACTTCCCAATGTTTTCAGGTAGTGCTTGCAGAGAGATGTCATTTACTGAAAGACACGTCAGATTCTGCAATTCAGGAAAGCTTTCAGGCAACCTATGGAGATATTAATTCAAATCAAGGACTTCCAGAAGTACTCTCTTTCATAGGAGCAAGACTTTATTTAGCAAATATGCAGAGGGAAGAAAGCCCAGATTCTAGCATGACTCTCAGAAAATTCTAAGGATCATAAAAAACACCCATGATTTAGGGACTTTTAAGTTTACTCTCTGTCAAAGAACAGGTGATATAGCACTCTCTTCCCTGCACCCGATCTGCAACTTCAAAACACTACAGGGCTTGAGAACATTTTAAGCATTTTCACAAAACTGAAAAATAAAAATCCAACACATTAAAAAAAAAAAAAAAAACAAACAAAAAAAACCCACTTCTTTACTAATATTTTCCTGTATAACCAAATGGTTTAATTTTATTCTTATTCAGGCTCCAGTTACACACACGCTTATAGCATGGCCATTCTGTATTAGCTGCTAGGCTGCTCTTCAATTGCTGCTTTTTTGAAGAAACATGCTGTTCACTATGAAGACAATGTTCTGCTGTTACAGCATTTCACATTTACTGGTTCACAACACAACAGCATGTTAATCCCCCCTTCTTACACGATAAAATGCAGTCATATGCAGAACACTTCCAAAGTTCCCAAAGCCTTTAGGTCCATCCCCCAGCTGGTCTTCTGCAAGGCATGGGTCCCTGTTCCCTCACACTGAGGGGCTCCTGTGCCACTTGCTGCTCACTGGCAATACCAAGAAGCTCAGTTTGCAGCTGCACAAGAGACGGGATGAAGTAAAGGGGCCAATTAGGTAAAGAAGCAGAAGCCTCCAGCCCAGCCACTCAGCTTCTGCTCGACCCCCAGAGCATGCAATCCAAGATCAAGCTATAGCATTTGGCTTGGTTCTTGCTCTCCCCATTACCCAGCTCAAGGCACGTGATACGACCTGCAGGCAACTTGCCAAATGGAGTCACACCAACAGGCAAATACAACTCTGCACAGGGGGATGAGGAGAAGGCAAAAGGCAAATTACAGTGTGGGGCAAGAGGGAGTTTTCATGTGATCAATTCTGTACTGCACTGCTTCGTATTTTGGACCTTATTAACAGAAGATGCTTAATATCTTCAAAAGGTGAGGTCCCCTGGAACCACTCATTGCCATTTAGACTCTAACAGGTTTAAGAGTGGAGTTAAATCGTTTCATTGTCTTTTGCTCAGCCTTGATGTTAACAGGTAGCTGGACTCAATAATTATTGTAGGTTCCTTCCAACCAGAACTATTCTATTCTCTCTACAGCAAGCAGTAGACTTCCATATCTATAATAAATCTATACATGTGTATAAAATACTATCTATAGATAAAATATTATTTATAAAATAAATATAAACAATTATTATTTTAAATAAATATTATTTATAAAAATAAATAAAAATTATATCTAAAGTATTATTTATAAATAAATGCATCGGCTTTTTGCTGATATAAATAATACATAAACCTAAAATAATCTGAAAACAGCTGGAAAAATGGTCTCCCAGCCACCTTTAATGTTCAGTTTCATCAGTGATTTAAGTTTGACAATGAGGCAACATACTGTATTAGTGGAAGGACTTTGATTGCAAAGATCTCCAACTGGCTTTTAAGCTTAGAGGAAGTAAGGATAAGAATCAATGGCTAAAAAAAGTTCCAGAATATTACACAAAAGTAACTATTTGACTTTCCCACTTTGCCTGGGCAAATCAGTGCAAAAACTTACATGCTATTGTATAGGAAAACTGAAATTCTGGATCTCATCACAGAAATACCTGGCAACCATATGTAAACAGTTCCTGGAATCTGTGCTTTCTAACTTATTAAACTGCTTGGAGTGATGTTTTCCAGGACATGCATATGCTTTGGAGCCACTTTATCAAGAATTTTTAGAATTCCCTTAAATTATCAACAAAGAGTTATGATATCTATTTCAACACCACTGAAAAACTCTTGTGAATTCCACGAAGCTGTAGCTGTGCATTACAGGTACTGTTTAAGGAAACATTACTCAGGCCTTATTGAGCACACAGAACGAAGAAGGATAACTGGAATACTACTACTGACACTTCTGATTTCAATACCGCAAGATGCAGATCTGAGTTTTATACACTGCAACTGATGCCTGGAAAAAAGCTGCTCAGTGACCCTCACCACTTGTGTATCTAAACATCAGTTCAGCCTCAGTTTGCTTTGCCGGATTTTTGTGGTATTATTATCTTCACTATATAAATAGGCTACAGAGCCATGGGGATTAAGATCACAAGTGCTCCTTTAATGCTCAGGGATGTGACTTTCAGAGAACTTAGGAGGCACTATGGGCAATATTCAAAGCACACTTCTGAAGAATCTGAGCTGCACACGTGGGAGAAGCAGTCTTGCAAAACCACTGGAGCTGCTTAAGCTCTTACAGACTCCTGTTTGTTAGCACTGCAGCAGCCCAGCCAGCCAGCTAACCCTGCAAGTATCTGGTTATCTCAGTACAAAGCAAAGCAGGTCAGTGAGCACCCACTGTGAACACTCTGGCTTATGTGACTTGCTCAGCATCACAAAGGAGCTCTGTGGCAACGGCTGGTTCAAGAAATAATTCTCCAAAGAGTACTCAAAGGCTTTAACTAGCAAATCATCTCTTCCTTGCCATCTCCACTCTCACTTTACTATACAAATTTCAAATTCTTCAGCAAATCCAACAGAGAAATGTAAACAAAATTCCTCTTCCATACTGAAAGTGTGCATAACCTCCAAACCTCAGCTCATCAGAACACAGGCTGGCAGCAGCCACCGACAAACACAGTGCACTTCTGCCTCATGTTACTGCATGTCACTGTGTCCCAATTGACGGGAGGGTGATGAAATGCTAGTCCAAGCTTTAATCATTAGTAAAAGCCATTATCTGCAGCAGCTGATCTAAAGTCTATTCCAAATCATCAGGCACCTGGGTTTGTGCCAATGCATTTGCTCTAACCATCACTGTACCTTTCCCAAGTATGAACATGGTTTTCCTACGCATTTAAGAAAAGGAATGAAAATCATTTTATAGACAATCAGATTTACCAAATCAGATTTTTCTGGTTGGCTAGCAGATTTCATCCCCACCCAAAGAAAGATGCACGTCACTTTTTAAATCTGAACTTTTGCTGAAGTCCCTGCCACAGAAAAACACTGCTGGCAATATTACACAGACTCTAGATCACAATTTCTAAGAGCTTATTTAAAATTGTAATTGTTACAGTAAAATTGCAATTCTAGTATGTCATGTACTAAGAAGAAAGCGAAGTTACCTAGTCAGTGGATTGCCACTGAAATCTGCTACCTGTAGTGCTCTGCAGAATGAGATGCTTTCTGGTATTTCAGGAATATCTGCAGAAGAAAAAAAAAAGCAAAAAATTGTCAGCAACTGTACTGCATCCATGCTGAAATTATTGCTTAATGACAGTAACTCGCTACTGCAAGGAGTTATCTCGGTATCTTTCAAGACATTTCAACATGCAAGACTGCTCCCTGTCCAAGTTTGGGAAAAAAATATACATATACACATAAAAATGTAACATATAAAGCAGAAGATAAATCCTCACTGCAGAAGTTTCTAAAACTAATCATGCTACTGATTTCCTCCACCAAAATATAGCTTCACTGCCATACTGCAAGTAGTTTCTCTTGTACTTCTGTATGATGTACTACAAAACCCAGAAAACACACCTTCTCAGCAAAATGATTTTGACATGCTTTTTGTGTTATAACAGTCTTGGATGCCATCTGTAAAAGCCAACAAGTATCCAAGCTAAGAACAAATTACTGCAATATAAGATACTATTTGCAATAATACAGCATAGGCACTGCTTATAGTTTGGATGCATTCGCAAATCACTGAATCTGCTCTGGAAATAAAATGTGCTTTCCCAGACCATGAAGTCACTACATGAGCAAAACTCTTCAATAAGAAATACAAACAGACACAGAGAAAACAAAAGAAATTTCATTTTTGTGGGTTTTTTTCACATCATCTCTGACCCCAGAGACTAGGGTAAAGCAGTGTTGGAAGGAAGACTCTTCCATGGTCAAGAGGGATTGGGTTAGAGAACACCTTGACTTCATGGGTGTTGGTACACGTTCACACGTGCTGAGGGAGCTGTTGGACACCACGGCCAAGCCACTCACGATCATCTCTGAAAGGTTATGGGGATGAAGAGAAGCAAATGTCAGCCTAGTCTACAAAAAAGGCAAAAAGAAGGACCCGAGGAACTGCTGGCCTGCTAGCTTCACCTCAATCCCTCCAAATGGATGGCAAGAAGGTGATGAGGAATAGTCAGCATGGATTCACACCTGAACAAATTTATTGCCTTCTACAACGAAGTAACTATCTGGATGGACGAGGGGGAAGCAATGAATACTGTTTCTTTGAACTTTAGCAAGGCTTTTGACACTGTCTTCCACAATAACCTTGTAGGCAAACTCAGAAGGTGCAGACTAAATGAACAGACAGTGAAGTGGGCAGAGAACTCACTGAGCTGTGAGCCCACACCTGGAGAGCTGTGCCACACTCTGGGCTCCCCAGTGGGAGACAGAGAGCTCCTGACACAGGTCCAACAGAGGGCAACAAGGGTCCAGGAGCACCTCTCTTATAAAGAAAGGCTGAGGGAGCTGGGCTTGCTCACCTCAAGAAGAGACAACTGAGAGGGGAACTCATCACTGTCTATCAGTGTCAGAAGGGAGGGTGTCAAGAGGATGTTTCCAGGCTCTTCTTGCTGGTGCCAAGCAACAGGACAAAAGGCAACAGATGGAAAGTGATGCACAGGAAGTTCCACCTCACTGTAAGGAAAAACACCTTTACTGCACAGGTGACCAAGCACAGAAACAGATTGCCCAGAGAGGTTATAGAGTCTTCTTCCTGGAGATATTCAAAAAATCAGCTGGACACAATCCTGTGCAATGTGGTCTATGACAATCCTGCCTGAGCAAGGAGGTTGGATCAATGACTCACTGTAATCCTTTCCAGTATTGCCCATTCTCTGATCCTATAAAGTGCATTTTCCTCCCCCTCACTTGATACTTTTTCACTATCCATTTCTCTCCTCTGCCTACCTGTAAAAAGGATGCACAAAAAGTCAGTGCAGCTCTCTGAAGTGAGGATCATTATACATTTACTGAATTCAAAAAGGTTGAAATATAACTCATTTTCATTGTCAAGCATCTTAAAAAGATTTCTCAAGCAAAGTACAAGTTATGAGAAGATACTTTTCACTACTTGTGAAGACTAGTGTAACATGGCATTGAATAAATGAATTCAGAAGAGAAAAAAAGAGGTGCATTTTACTATAAGACAAAAAAATGGAGTGATAATTGTAGCAGAGAAGATAATGGTACATAATAAAACCACTGACATAATCAACTGGAATGCAGCAGAGGATATTAAAATATAAGAAGTCCTTGTGTCTCTTGATGGATTAAGAACCTTTCACCATTAGTGTTGACTACTCGATTTTGTTACAGACATTAACATGCACTTACCTGCCAATATCAGCAACAGTAAGGTTGAATACTTTTCTTGCCACTGTTGGATAACCAGCTCAAATCCTACTTAAATATCTAGGATTCTTCTAATGCTACACTCTGATGAATGCTTTGCATTTACACGATGCCCCAGATGTTCTGGCATGCAGATTGTGCAGCACTGCTAATAATAAAGCCATAAACCAAACATAAGCCTTGTGACGTGTGACAGTTCTTTTCTGACAGCAGAAATAAGTTGTGGCAGCAGCAGTGGATCAAAACGAAGCTCAGCAGTCATGTATACAAGAGGGCATGTGTTCCCTTCTCCATTCAAAACACCTCTTCAGATGCTTATTGTTACAGTTTGCACAAGAATTTGCTAACAATTTAGCAAATCCTGTACAAGTAACTTTAGAAGTAACTGTGACACTAGGGAATTCTGTACTGTCTAGATGAGGAAATTACTCTAAAAATCCTTCTGTTTGATGATAATCCTTTCTTCCCCATCACTCCCTTTTTTTTTTTTTTTTTTTTTTTTTTTCTGGGGGGGGTGGGGGGAGATGGGGCAAGGAAGACTTTTACAGCAGTTACATCACTCAATCCACATTCCCCCACTTTTCTTCCTCTAATGGCTGGGAGAGTGATTTTTAAACTGATAAAATTTTTGTATGACACGTTTCCCCAGCCTTCTATATTAAATTTCAAGAACTGATAATATTCCATCTACACAAAGGCTATAGTACAGTATAGTACAGCCAGCATCCTTTATACATCCTGCAATATTCAACATCATTTCCAACATCTAATCAATATTTCAACAGCAATGCCCAGGAAAGTCCTAGGCCGTGACAGGGCTGCCAGACCAGAGCTACTCAAACAGTGACTCGAGTAAAAGTAAAAAGCATTTTTGCAAGAACTTTGCTGAAGTCTCAGATATGAGAGATGCACCACACTCCTGAAGGAGAGTTTACCATGCTCAAGAGTCTTTCAGGGAGCAACTACTGGATGCAGTCATATTTTTCAGCTATGGAGGAAACTCAGAGCACCATGTGTTAGGAGCACTGAAGATGGCACACTGCACACAGCCCAGCCGAAGTCAGCTGAACAGACCTGATTTACCTGGTATATACAGCACTTTTACATAAGACTAAACACCTTAACTGCTTAGTGACTAGTAGTAATTCATTAATGTAATTCAGCAGTTGATTAGTTTACACCGAATTCATACCCAAGGGAGCCCGTTCTAGACTCAAAGACTTTGAATCCATGCAGCATTATCCCTCAGAAGAGATCAGCAGCAGCAAACCAGGTCTCATCCATCCAATTCAATACACGGATTTCTTTTCATCCTCTTCTTTTAATAAATATAATACACATTATCAACTCTGGTATTTACACATACACCCACACACACAAAAGGTCCACTGAACCATTAAGCACTGCAATACTCCTGCAATTTAGGAGCCTGAAGGTTCTCCTGTCACTTCCAGGAAGGTTTCTCCCACCTCCTCAAGAGGGATCTCTGAAAAGCCTCCCCTTGGAAAAGCTCAGTTTTCCAGCCCTACTCTCCACCTCTCCTCCCCCTACTAAACACGGAAGGAAACTGCCCACTTTGTCAAATACCTTTCAACTGGGAATTCGTGCTGCAAGCATTTGTTTATCTTTTTGAAGGGCTCTCCAGCTGGTAAACCTAGCGAGGCAGGCTATTGTGTCACAGATGTCCCCACCACATCTCTCTACACTCCCAAAAGCAGCCAAATGCAGCCCCCAAGGGTCTGATCCTGCAGGGGGAAGGGACGGAGGAAGGTTACTCATCCTCTCCCTTCATTTCCATACCGAGATCATGACATTCACCATGATCAGAAAGGTTTCCCTTTTTTGAAAACCACGAGGCTTTGCTACCAGCCCTGAAGTCAGAAGTAATCAACCTCTTTTGATGAAGTGCTACAATTTCTGGGGCACAATGTGACAGGAGTCATGCGGTTCTTGCGAAGTCTATTGAGATTAAGTGGTTCTTGAACAGGTTGTAACATTTTCCTCTTCAGGCTCTGAGTCTGAGGATACACAACATACAAATCATAAAGCTCTTTTAAAACCTGTATTTAATGCTTTAAGGTAAATTCATAAACAGGGACAAGTTGCACATTCTCAAGTAAATCCCTTACTGAGTAATTAAGAGATGGAAAAGGCACGTCTCATTTCTCCTCCTCACTGCTTCTGGAAACATCCCTTTTCAAAACTACAAGACCACCAGGAAAAAAGTCCTCAACAAACAGCATTTCATGCATACGTATATACTACTTGAAAGAAAACTGTGCAGGGACATAAGAACAAGCTGGGGTTTTGAATAGATAGCATGTGGTAATTCAACATCCTTCTCAGCTGCAGCAAGCAGTGGGAACAGAGATCAAGAGCTGTAAATACAAAACAGGAGGAAAAAAGAAGGGGAGTGAGGGGGGAGAGCTGGCAGACCAGATCACAAGGAAATAATAATAGTGGAAGAGCCCAAGTTTGACAACGAATTTATGTAATTCTACCTTTTTACTTATACATGCCAGTCAAGAGTTAAACAGAAGAGTTAATGGAGATATTTTTATAAGAATTTCCACCTTGGACCTCAAGCATAACAGGAATTAAATACTTTTGGTCTGAGAAGCAAGAGGGTAAAAAATGTGAAAACTAGTATTCTACCTATGAAACCGTGGATGAGAAAAAGCATTTTAAGTGTTTTAACAGCGACGTTCCAGATTTCTTCCAGATTAATTCTTCAGTAACTTCATTGTCATGTCATCTTACATTCTCAATAAAATAGAAACCAAAACCCAAGCAAATCTGTGAATACAAGAATGAACAATGTCTGTCTGCAGATTACCATTTTATGATCTCTAATCTAGATTATCCAGAAAATTACGTTTTTATTTTATGCCACTCCTATATGTACTATCTAATGTTTAATACTGTAGTTGATACTTGAGGCAGGCCTAAGATTTCTGCCTCCAGCATGGCTTGCTCCTCCTCCATAGCTTTTCCTCAAATTTGTATGAAGGCACTATTGCTAAATGCACACATAAGTACATTAGCAAAGTCTCATCAGAAAGAACAGTTAAATCGAGCAAAACATGTCATGATGGAAAAATCCACTTTTCTGTAATCCATTTAAAAGTAACATCTTCTCAACTTATCTAAATAAATTATTTTCTCATGAGATTTCATTTATCTTCTCTTCCTCAATCACAGTCAGCACTTGCTCTTTCTTCTTTCTCCTTGATGAGAAGCCCTGAGCAAGGACATGGTCCAGTAAATTCTCTCCTTACTTTACTTCTCCTGCTGCATATAAAGCTCTCCTCTTCCTCCAACCTACTGACATCAAATTAATTTCAGTGACACAGATTCACAAATCAGATTCACTTTTACATCACTTCTTCGAAGCAAGTAAGAATTTCTACACGTCTGAGGCACTCTGCAGAGCTCCAGAGTCCAAAAGTAATTTGCGGCAGGTGTTTCTTTCTTCCGTAATATGCTCCTTTGTACATCGATTCCTAAACTTCATGCATAAGACATTAAAGTGATGATGTTTTTAAGTACAAATTTTAAACTAACCTCAAGGGAGAAATGGGAGATAACACCAAGAAAATGTATGTCACAAGAAATTAGATGTGTCAAAAAAACCCCGCAACTCAAACATCAAAACTCAAACATGAAACACAACTGTTAGCAAGCAACCATCTAAACAAGAAAAATCTCTTATCTCCAAGTCTGCTTTGCTTTCATTAGCACCAAAAAAAACCCCAAATCCCCACAAAACCAGAAACCAGTTGCTGTTCATATGCAGACTGAAGCTTAAGTTACTCTCCACCATACAAAACACAATAGTCTCTGGCAGGATGCTCCATCACTTTCAGGTGTACACACCAGGGTTGCAGCAACTGCATTCACAGGATGATTTCTTGTATCAGATGAGACATGTCCATGCAGGAGTAGGAGCAATTCTTGTTTGTCTGTAAGCACTCATTTGGACACAAATCAGTTCAGAAGGCAAACGAGCAACATGCAGCAGTTGCATATGTTAACAAAATAGATGCATTTGTCAACTATACTGCCTTCCAGCACAGGTTGCTGTCTTGGCACTTTTTCCTTGTCCACTGAGCAGGAAAGCATCAATCCCCATCTATTTCTCAGCATTCTAGGTTTTCCTGTTTGCCACCAGACCTGTATCAGCACATTCATGTTAAGCCAGCTAGTGGCAGGCAAAGAAGAAGAGGATTTCATGGAAGAAGTCTGTGCTCAGATGCTGTGGAAATGCAGCAGAGGTGGACAGCCAGACACCAGGCAAGAGCACAAAGCAACAGGAGCAGCTGCCAGTCCAGAGAGAAGAGTCCATGTGAGGCAGCAGGAGAAGATCAGAAGACTCAAAAGCACTTCTCCCTACTTAGCTTATCTCTTCACTGTAAAATAGTTGGATCACCAGCCCAGACTGAACCAAAACAAGTGTTCAAGCCTTTCCCTCTGTCAGAATTTCTGTCAGAAATATTGGTTATCCTATTTTCAGTGGGGGAGAGGAAAAGGGGAACACTTACTCATTTTGTGGGCAGAAGGGAAGTAATCCTACAGTACAGATGACAGGTATACCTTGGAGAACAGATGGCTGGATTAAAAAGGGAAAGCACTGATGTTCAGGCACTGATGTTCAGGCACTGATATGAACAAGTGTGCTGAGTCTCAGAGAGCAAAGCAAGGATTCTACACCACCCTTCAGCAGGATGGACTGAGGGATGCTCTGCAGGAAAGCTTCTGCCTATTCGCCTGGCCCTCTAATAACCTGTTGAATAAAATATCACAATGCATGTGGTGTCCTGAGGATGACCAAGATCTCTAGACAGACTTTCAATTAGGTTGTAAAGTGGCTAAAAAGGATAAACACTTCAAATAAAGTGCAGAAATATCCAATTGCCTGCAGCTGGAAATAGAACAGTTAAACACCACTGTTGTAGAGTTCTCCAAGTACCCTGAGATCTGAAGACAAAACAAAGTATAGGTTTCTAATTTTGGAACTGTGATCCATTTTGGAAGCAAGGAAAACTTAAGAATAAGGCTCATGGAGCACTTGGGATACTGATCTTCTAGAGACTGACTTCCAAAGTCTTGGACCCTGCTCAAACCTTGCACAGCAGCAATGTAGTCCTTTCTCACACAGTGTAGGGACTATTGACATGCTTGTGAGGAACCATCTCTACTGTTACAGTAATCCTAAAGCAGCATATTTATCTTTGGTTAAATCTGTAATTATTTTCATATAAACGAAAGCATACAGGAACTGTGTGGAGAGAGGATTTTGAAATGAGAATATCCTGATGTCACAAGACTTGTGTCCAGAACAACCACACTATCAATACAGTCATAAGCTCAGTTTAACCAGAAACTACAAAAATGGGTAGCAACTAATATATAATGCAGCCAGAATTCATCTCTATGGCAGGTATGAAATATGAACCATACACATTAAACAAACAGTATAATTCTTATTGGATATCATAGCAAAGAACCATGTTGAGATTTTGACATCATGCAGAGCCAAATACAGCTCAGCAAGATGTGCCCACACAAATTTCCTCAATAGATGCCACAGTAAAACTCATCACTCTTCAGTTCACAAAGTAATGGATCTCAGCTCCACCGAGAGCTGAATCAGCAAACAGAACCAGAACAATCTACCAATAATATAAAAAAATCATTTAATTCTCCCATTGCACTCACACTTGCATCTTTTCCATAGTTTTGAGTCTCAGGGCTTGGACATAACACCAAACTGCAAGGTTACAGACCATTCCCACAGAAGACTTCACCATCTGAGTCCCCTTACCTGCTGCCAGCTGGAAAGCCACTACAGACAGACAGTGCAAAACTGCCAGCACAGAGCAACTACCAATGCTATGGGCCTGCTTGACCAAGTCCTTGGTTCACACATTCAATGGAAGCAAGAGGAGGAGCAAAAAAGCCTGCCAGGCTTTGATTACAAGTAGACAGCAACTCACAGGTAAACACAGCAGTGCAAGAAGCTCCTCTCTGACAAAAACAACGGGGTCAGCCTGCATCCGAGAAAGGGGTGGACAGCAGGATGGTTCAAATGACACTCCTGAAGCTGGGAAGGATAGGAAAGCCACTCCAGTGCCTAAAGCCTGGTATCCCAGCTCACAGTGATTTTCTTTTTATGCTAAAAGAGCTGAATGAAACAAGCTGCTGACAATCTGTCAATGACTGTGTGAACGGTGTATGACATTAGGAACAAAATACCTGGCTTCCACAGCACACCTGTTAAGAAAAAGTGTGTGCAGGACAGAAATTTTTTTCAAATAAGAATACAACAGTTAAATTAACACCTTCAGGGCATTTTAAGGAACATGCAATATCATGACGAAAACACATCAGTGGAATTTGGAGGACTTAATGTTTATCAAAGGCAAACAAAACCCCGCTTCTTGGAGGAGAGGGATACTAAAAAGGATTGCACCACCTCTGCAAGAACACAGCATATATACATAGTATACATAATCCTGAATATCAGCATGCATTAAATTAACTACAGAAACTTGATGCATTGCCCCTCCTGTCTAGAAGAAGCCACAGAACAAGAAAATCCATTAACATTTTAATGAACCCAGGATAGCAGGGCCCTAAGCTTTAAGAATTTGGCCTCCAGGGGTTGTGCAAGAAGAAAAGGGGGGATGGAATCGCTAAGGAGATCTCTGGGGGATGAGCAGCATGGGTAGCAACCTGCTAGAATTCACAGAGATCTGAAACACAGGGCATGTCTTTGGAAGAAAGGCAAGCTTAATGAAGTGCCAGTCGAGGCACCAGGAAAGAGCCACAGAAATTCGAGCACATTTTTCTATCTTTGGAGACTGCATTTAATGAATCACAGGGTCTTTCACGACTTACCTGAGAGAATGTCCAAGTGATGTGGGGAAAAAAAATTAGCACACAGGCACTTCTAACTGTGCTTAGAGTAGAATCTCCCCCTCCGTCATGCAGAGCAAAGATTAGCACTGGAGCTCAATGCAAAGCACCTGCACCCTACCTAAACTTTAGGGTCATCAAGCAAGAATGCTTCAGTGTCCCAGTGTCTTCACAGAATTCACCTGTGCTATGAGAATCCAGGAAAAGATTTAATCAACCTTGGGGAGTCTGAGGGAACCAGCAGTAGCTTCAGACACGCAGCAGGTGAGTATCTATCCCAGAAGATACCTCAGGGAACACTCCTGAGTTTCAGACATGCTTTGCTAGCAAGCCAAAAGCTCAGGCATCCACTGTTGAAATCCTACAAGTGTTTTCTTTAGCCTTGGAATGAGTACATAAGCTTTTTGAACAACTTGATACCAAGAGGTACAGATAAACTGGATTGCCAAATAACCTTCAAAGTGGTCACCAGCACTATGCTGTTTTCTTAGCACAGCTTCTCAGCCCTCTTATATTCCAGTCGTTGATTCATCCTTTCAACCTCGGCACAAATAACAGCCTCAGCCAGACTAGAAAAGCACAGTAGGGATGCTTCCTAGGCAAATCTGCATGAACACATGGGCCTTGCAGGGAATGAGAAAGAGCATCAACATGCAAATACTCCGGGAAAAGTTTAAGAATACATGGCTGCTAGCCTTCCCAAGTCCTTTTCCTTCTGCACCACTGAGGCTATATTCTTACCCTCCCCAGACCTCTCTCACGTACACGGGGAGCATCAAATTTAAATCTGCTCAGGATTTTTTAGTTTTATTTCTCTGAAGGATTTTTGTAGTTCTGGATTCACTCATAACCAAGAAACTGCTTAAGGAATTAATTACTGTAGCACATTTTTAACATATATACTAGCAGGTCTTGGGCATTTTAAAACACCTGAGAATTTAAGAGAAACACATTTCAGAGTCTCCCTATGGACCCTTCTCAAGTGTCTACAAAGCAGGGCTCCTTACATGGTGCATTAACACTGCATGGCACACGTACACAGAGCTACCTCCAAAGATCAGGAGAGACTGATCCCTCCCCTAGATTCAACATCCCATGGCTTCTCCAAGTACAGCTGGCCACTGCAGCTTGGAAGAGCACACAAAGTCCACCCGTATGATACACCCACCATCTCAGGTGGCTTCAAAGATCATATGCTGGCCAAAGGGTTATAAAGTAGGAGAAAGGAAGACATGTTACCATTTTATTATGGCAGAAATGGAAGTACTCTCTTTATTCAAAACTCTTTCCTCCTTCTGTGATGAGAGGTTAAAATAGAAAAAGCTGTTCTTGGGCAGAGAACATTAAATGAATTTATATCTGCATTTTTAAGCTCTTGAGGAAACAAAATGACCAGCACTGAAGGCAATTAGTGCACCAAACCAGAGAACTAGAACAAAAAACACAGAACAATGACCTCTTATTTCCCAAGCTCAGATGTCACCATCACACTTTCCTATTCATGCAGCATACTGCATTTTGAAAAGCAGGGCTGTTTTTCTCTCTCTGAAAGGAACAAGATGAGTTCCTAATTTTTTTTATTCCTAAGTAGTTTTGGGCAATTATAAAAATGAAACCATTTAGAGTGCAAACCACTGAAGAGGACAAACCTGTAGCAGGTTTAGAACAAGACATACTGGAAGGTAGGTTCAAAATAAAAAGCTAATAAATTATAATACAGTAAATCTCAAAAACCTTTTGCGAGAATTCCCCCTGCAGCATCCCAGATGGTGTATGTTTTATCTTTTGATTTGGAAAACCATGAGACATTCATAGAACAGCCAAACATTGGAAAGTAAGGCTAGTTATCTTCCACCACAGCCCCAGAGCCCCTTGTACCCCATTGCACAGTGCATTTTTAATTTGAAGAGTCAAGTCATGCAGTAACTGTGATATAATTAAGCAGAGGGAAATGGTATCAGTCACCTTCTGCAATGAACCACAGAGAAAAGAACGCAAAGCAATAAAATGGGTAATTAACAGTGAACCTTGGATATAGGAAAGCAACTGCTCCCTGCCACCTGCATTAGTTCAACCCATCACTGGAAAAAGTACTTCCCTGTGCAGTAACTTCTAAGGACACGCGCATCTACCCAGCCATAAACATTCACACCATCTGCTCTTGTTACAGTTGAGTTCTCAAGCCAACTTCCAAGTCAGGCTGACAAGAGTTCACATGGCTCTGATCCACCAGCTTTTTTCCAACTAGTTATTCATTTGCAAAGAATTACTAAGCCAACAGAGGGTTTCCTTTTGTATAAGGTCTGTCACTGACAGCACCCAACTCAGCCAGACTCAGTAGCCAAATACCACATCAACTAATGTTCATGTATTTCTAAAATGTTTTAACTAATCTGTCTCTTCAGTCTCAGGTTTTTTTCCAGTTTTCTTCTCTTAAAAAGTTTTCCAAATATGCATAAAATTATATGGTTCACAGAAATTTTTCAGCAATTGCCTGGAGACTCATCACGCTTCATCAATTATATTATCAGATAAAGACAGAATTTAAAGCACCAAACGAATAAAGGAAATATGCTATAGAAAGGTGAAGTACCAACAATATTTTTCAGCCACAAAGAGTCAATGTGAAGTTAAACAATAAAGAAGAAAAAGCTCCCTGTTACACTATTTATTTTCTTGAATATTCAATTACAACCCTCATTTATTTAAAAGGTTACACAACCTAGATCGTTCCCACCCCTTCCATCACAGCTGAGAGAGCATTTTGTGCACATCCAACTGCATGTAAGGAGGCAAAAATAGCTGACAGTTGCTCTAATTTGGTAACACAGATTCACTGTTTTTAGATCACTGGGTCATACAGCTGCTTAAAGGTGACCCACCAGCCTCTGAATTTCTTGTAGAACTAGTAAGTTCACCAGGTCACAGAAAAAAAAATGTTTTCACTCCATCAAAATGTAGGACAATATACACAGCAAGCATTGCAAGTAAGCAATGAACCCATGTTGTTTCCAATAACACATTTTAGAAGATAGTTTCTCCCAGCATTCTTATCTGAATTTATCTCTGTAGTTGACAAACAGACTGATTCTTCTTCCAAAAGTACAACTAGAAATACCAGCACTCTGCCTCTTGCTAATCCCAGGTAAAGAGCAGAGCAGAGATAAAGAACTGGACTTCTAACCCACAGCCAGGACCTTTTTTAGGACAGAAAGCAACTTTATTTTTTTTAACTTTTTTTTTCTTTTTTTTCTTTTTTTTCCCCATCTCTAAATGCCAGGCATGTCAGAGAGCTTGGGAAGAGAAGTCAGCATTGTGACAGATACACATATAAAACTACCACATAAAGTATTTTTAAAATTGGAAAATAAAACAGACTCTCAAAAACACCGAACTCCAGTCAAGCATTATTTTATTACGGTGTTTCTACCACAAGCTCCCCTCTGCTCGTTCCCTCCTTCCCATCCAGAACTAGAGGTAAATCCATTAATTAGACAAAAAAGTGTTCTGCAGGACATAGATAAGAATTTCTGAGACAGAAAAACCCTACTAACTAGTTTTCTAGACCATGTCATAGGACAGTATAGAATCAAAGAAATTAACTCTGGAGATTACCATTTCGAGACAAATCAAGTTCCACCAGCTGCATGAAATTCGCTATTTCTGGAGGGAGCCGTTGGATTTCATTATCACTAAGTCCAAGTTTCCGTAACTTCACAAGCTGGAAGAAGGGCTGAAAGAAAGAAAAAATTAAATTTCAGAAAATATTCACATAACTCACATAGAGGGATGATAAATGATGAGGAATAACTGGAATGACTTTCAAAATGTGAGCTAATTAAAGCTATTGCATGACATTAGTTACGCAATCTTCTTCACACCTGTATCAGAACAAACATTTTGTTTTAATTTTCACACGTAAACAAACTATAACCTGTATTTTAGCTAAAATGTAAATTTATGTAAAAAAAAAAATCCATAAAGCTTTCTGTTAAATATCACTGCAGACAGACACCAGCAAAATCCAGAGTGTCAGCTTCAAGCCATTAATGGGGCAAGGCTACCAAGCAGAGTAATTAAAAGCATCCTAATTACACACCAGGGCTCATTAGGAAGCTAATGCAGAGGGACATTTCCAAAGAACAAGATCCAAAAAAACTGATGAAGAAGGGGTGACAAGGTCTTCTTCACTGGTGAACACTAAAACCAACTAGGTTACAGAAGCAGCCTCCCTCAGGAAGGGTTTCTTTCCAGCCTCAAACACCCTATGTTCTATGGCCCAGTTTCAGAAGAACTAATGAAAGTTGGGCAGGATTTCAGGTCTTCTTTGCCTGAGGAAAAACCTAGCCCAACCCTGTCCACAGTGAGAACACAGGCACACAATGCAGACAAGATGCCAACACTGCCTGACCCCAGCTATGGGCTCAGGGTGTCTGGCAGCCTCCAAGACAAAATAACAATCAAACAGGCCAAGCTGAAACTCAGGTCAACCCCAGGCACTGGGAGCAGCTGGTGAATGAAAGAAAAATGATCATTTAAAACCTACTGAGATGTAGGCATTCATAAGAAAGTTGTGGAGCTCTTATCACACCTTTCCTTTCTTGCAGGCAGGCCTCTCAAGGAGAGTGACTGCAAGGGGTGAGGGTTTGTGCAGAATGAAATGACTTTACATACAAGATATCTTGATCAAAACTGAACAGACTCCTCCAATTTTGAGTGAGTTTTGTGCCCCTGCACCCCCATGGTTTTTCCCCCTTAGGGTGACTGGAAGATACTTGTAAATTTGGGATAGCTGCTTACATTTAATCACCTGCAATCCCTTCCAAGAAATTAACACCTCTTCTTGAATTTTTATTTTATTTAGGTGATGAAGTATGTGCTCTAAATGTCACTCAGATATGACTTAGATTGACACAAAAAGGGGCAGTAAGGCATCTCACTAGGATACAAGACAAAAGCAGTTCCACAAACTTGTATGGTTCAATCTTGAGTGTCTTGTGGTTAAGATCATAAATGAGGTTTTTAAGTGCAAAGTTTTGCACTTCTACATCAATCTTTCAATATACACTGTGTCACAGAAAAATAAAACACAACTGAAACTAATGTGTTCTCCCTTAAAAACATGGGTTCCTTTCAGGGGATAAGAAAGGTAGAGCTGTAAAAAGTTTATAAACATTCAACAGTAAAAGCTGCACCAGATCTGAATGTGGAATTTCAAAGGCATTTTTGAGTCAGAATGGCACTCCTCCACCCTCCTCTATATTAAAAGTGTTTTATAACAGAGTTGAAATTTTGAGAGGAAGGTAAAATCCTCTAAAATTCCATATTTCTAGCTCCCTAAAAATTATATTCCAATTAAAATAGCCACAAATGCTTTTTAATCCTTCATTGTCCCCAAAAGATCTGTATCTGCATTTTCATATCATTATCATTCTTTCCTGAAAACAAATATAGCCCTTTCTCTAAATATTTATGAATAAAATAATAAACCAAGAATCCATCAGAAGCCTAGAAAAGCACTTGAAGACACTTCTGTGAAAACATAGCAGGAGTACGCTCTGCAGAAGAGATCCCAATCTGTCCTAACACTCCAAAATAAATACTTGCCAAAATGTGTTCCTCAAAGCAGTGTGTAGCTGCTAAACTATATGACAATTATAAATATTGATGTTGTACTACAAATCTTATCCTGAGCAACAGCTGTCCCTGACAGATACTCAATGGCAATGTGAGCAAAGACAGAAGGAACATGGTTAAAAGACAGAATAGTCATCAAAAGCCTGTTAAGAGCTGGATATCCCTAGGAAGGTTTGAGGGCCCTCACATGTGTCAATGCAGTACATATCTATTAAATGTGCAGAGCAACAAGCAACAAGCAGTATTACACAATATTTAAAGACATTCCTGTTTCTTAGCTGACTATTACTTAAAAGAAAAATTAACTGGAAGCTTTATTTTCCATCTGCATAACAACTTTTAATGAATGACACCATTTCCTAGATAAAAATCAAACTGCAGCTACATGAATGGCATTTCTTTGAACTTCGTTTGCTTCTTTTCCTTTAAACTACAGGACACAATCACTCTTGCAAGTTTAGTGCATCCTACTCCCATTTCAGTAAGTGTTCTGCCTTTATCTAAGACACATCATTAGTGCTCTGAAGCACTGCCAGAAAGGTAAGCAATTCTTTTTAGCCATATATGTTTTACCTTTCCAAAAGGCCACAGGGAACAAAGAGAATTAATAGCTTACTCAGTAAAGTTCAACATATGTAAACGTATATGTGTGTGTGTGTATGTATATGTACATATGTGTATAAACATCTGCAATTTTTTAAATACATGCCAACAAGAAACATGCTCCTAATTTCATGTATCTAACACAGTTCTGTCTCTATTTGATAGGCTGTAACACAATCCACAGTGCAATGGGGTTGTTGGCCAGAGCAGCATATTCACCCAGCACACTCTAATAGCTGGTTTTGATTGCAGACCCAACGCCTCTATGAGTATCTTGGCAACACTTGTAATGCTGCTTAGTTTACCCAGCCTAATTAACAGTGCCTCAATGAGAAAAATAATGCCATGAGCATAAGCACTGAAGTAGCCCACAACTTGCTATTTGGTAGCAAGACCCTCAACTGAAGCTTTTCCTGCCATGAAAGAATTTATAGAGGCTTCTATTGTATGGATTTTCTAAGAACATACATCTTGAACAGATCCCTTCTCTCACTGGAAAATTAACCAAGCCTCTCTCACCTGAACACATATTAAAAAAAAAAAAAACATTCTGACAAAATTGGGTCAATGTAAGCCAACATAAGAATAAAAAAAGTAAGAGATAAGTGCATGACTCACCAAAAAGTATAAAGAGAAGGCGTGATCCCACAGCCCTCATTTTTTGTACCTTTTTTTTTTTAAGAATACCACTACAACTGGCACTCAGTTCTAGGGGAAAAAAAAAGTTAAAATAACTAAGCCAAACTAGTAGGATATTTTCTTCCATGCAAATGGCCAAGACAACAAAACTGCCTTTCTTTCAGTGGTTCTCTCATGAACCAAAAAATATTCATGCCTGAGAATTTTCCCTGAAAATTCAGCACCTTAGCTGATGGGAATAAAAAAAGCATAAATGGAAATATATGAAAACAATAAACAGTTGAAGTAAAACACATAGGTGGGAACAAAGATGTATTTGCAGCTAATGCTGCAACATTTCAGCAACATCTGAGCTGACAGGGCCTTTGCAATGCTAGAGACATGTCACACTCCAAACCCATCTGGCACAGGTAGCATAACAAAATGTTTATGGTGTTTAAGCAAAACATTTCCATAAAAAGGCTACTACTAGCAGCAAAGAGAATTAAAATTAGAACCTTTACGAATTCACTGCCTAATTCTCACAACGGGCTAGCATAAGCAGTAGAAATTAGAATGAGACATAAAGGAGAAAGAAATTTGCAAATTAATTGTTTCATGGTTACATACACAACAGATATGATGAGGGGGTTTTGCTTCAGGTTTTTGGGTTTTTTTTTTCTTTTTCTTTTTTTTTTTGGTGGTGGTGGTGGTGGTTTTTTGGGATTTTTTTGCAAGCACATGAGCTGTTGCTGATAGGATTAGAATTTGTAAGCACTTGCTCTTATGTCAAATTTCCCTTAGACACCAGTATGGATTTTCCACACATACATGCTGCCTCAGGTTTTAAGGCTTCTTCAGGCAACCACGTTATTATTTTAAAAGCTATAAGACAGAGAATGTTATTAGGTTCTGTTTCTTAAGTACGTCTGTATTTATTTTTCCCATTTTCCAGACTTACAAATGACCAACGAAACGACCAACCATCTGTGCTTTAGAACTAAGAAGTGGTACATCTTAATTTAAACACAGTTTAACTCCTAAATGAGTTCTTGTTTCAGATCTTACTTCAGGCTCCATTTTCTTCTCCTACATTGTAAACAAAAATCAATGGGTACACCATTTCATCTGTTTACTTCCAATCACCAGCTATGTGTCCTTCTCCAGTCATCGGATAAGGGAAATTACAATCAATCCTTCCTCACACTTTTTATACTGCCTCAAAAAGACCTTTTCCTGAGGTCTTTCTCTAGGCAAACACAAGTAGAAGAGGTCATTTTGGTAAGCAAAGCAGCAAACAGGAGATAAGGCATCAAATGTGTGAAGGAGCCTTGCAACAGAGCTGCTCTCCAAAAAGGTCCCTAGTCCCTTGCTTTTGGTCTCTATAAGTTACCATTTTGTCTGCATTATTGCATGGCTTCAGTGAGCACAGGAAGCCCAACCCACTTCAGGTGAAAGCACTGACTGGTGGTCAGGATACCATGAGGAAAACAAGGATTAAATCCTGTAATGAAGCAGTAGCACTGAATTCTGCTTCCACACAATTGGTTTCATAACCAGGCTCTGCCACAAGCATAACATGCACATTCCCCATCTGCCTGAAGGGAAAAGACAAAGAGGGAAGGGTGAGCTTTTCCTCATTCCTCTCCACCCCACTTCTGTGGAAGTCATGAACAGAATGGCCTTTCACAGGCTATGAATAGGGGTCACTCAGTGCTCAGGATTCCAAGATGATCGGACACTCAATGCCCTACACTCACCAACTGGTGGGATTCCAAAGGTCACTTCTATTCCAGTCAGCCAGTGGACATACCAGTCTGGAGTTCTCAGCAAGTTGTAATGCACGCCACACTCCACTCAAGCCTCAAGACATCCACCCTCTGTTGAAATCCACAACTAACTTGTGAGCAAAAAATTCTTTCTAGGATGCAATCCTATACATCATTGCCTTAAAATCCAACCCAGAGACTTCTGCCAGTAGTACGGGTGGGAGCGCTGAGGAAAACCAGCATGAGCACAGAAAACAGACACCTTTCCCGTAGAAGCACATCCAAACTAACTGCACAATAAAGTGCTGAGGAAGCTGAATCCTACTCTGGATTTATGAAGTGTGAGAAGAAATCTCAGCAAACTCCAGTAAAGCCTAGCCTGGGCATTATCAGTTTGGCATCTCCCACAAAGCCTGCTAGCAACATCAGGACTCTTCAAGTCACTCTGCCTGCTTCCACCTGCAAGCAAAGACAGCTGGCAAGGGCAACAGGGTTTCACAAATACGGATCCCACGTGATCCTTTGGGCACAACACACTTTAATTTTCAAATACAATACTCCGTGAGATACTGAAGCAATTTCTGAGCACGGGGATGAACTCACGGTGCAGCACAGCAGGGTCATCACACAATTGATGACACTGCATCAAAGAAGCAGAGATGGATTCCCTCTGCAGCCATGAAGAGATGCAGCAGCAGCTGGTGATGGACAGCAGCACACAGACCTCTGCCCGCCTGTTTTGTGGCAAGCTGGGAAATGGACAACTACTCCATGCAGCTGAGATCTCTAATTCTGTCTTCACATTCGCCATGAGCAAAACCAGAACTGTTACATAGATTTGGCATGATGAAAGACTGTTTCATACATCCAAACATGTATGCAGAATATATTCATGCTGGACTTAGGTCTCACAACATTCTACTGCCAACTCTGTCATCATGAATATTAATAAAAGACATCAAGGAGGTGGACATTCAAGCAGGAGTCCATACAAAATATTAATAAAATTACTAGATTTCACAACAAGAGAAGAATATTAATGAGAGATCACATTTCAGGGGCACATATCCTAAACAGAACCAGATGCTGCAACTGCTGTCTCTCCCTCCAATGGATACTTGAAATAAAAGCCCAACAGAAAGACCAGCCAGGCAAGAGGGGCTGTGGGGGAAGGCCTACAGAAGACAGGGCAAAAATGATACCAAAGCCTCCCTGAAGTCGGTATTGAGCATCGACCTGCTACACTTCTGACACGCTATTTTCAAAGCATCTGCCATTTTCTGAACCATGAGGATGGACCAATTGCAGGTCCTAGTCTCAGTTGTCACCATCCCTTTTAAAAAACAAATAGGTGACTATCCACTCTCAAAAACCAACACACCGCAGCACTGAATCAAAATGCTGCATTACCAAGCAGTGCATTGACCAGGTTGTCTCATACTGTTTCTGGCAGGCAAGGATTTACTTTCTCTTTCATGTCAATTAAGCAGAAGCAACAAAGGTTAAAGAGTACTTCATGCTAAAGCTAGAGCACAGTGGTGAGAGGGACTACCTCTGCCTTTTATGAGAGGCCAGAAAACATCTGCTCCAATGAAATACAGATTCATTGCAGTTAAATGCATTTGCCATTTGGAGGAAAAAACCCAACCAAAGTCCACATTAATCTCTCTAACGAATTTCTAGCATGCATTTTCCACTATACAAGACTGTTGGCAGGAGGCAATGTCTTTTTTTTTAGACCAACTGATATAATTAGAAAAATAACTCAATGTATAATCATAAAATTTATTTTAGAGGTACAGATGTATAGTGTCTGCCCACAAACCTTGTCTCACCTATGTACATCACAAAGAGAAGGGAATGCTACCAGTTTACTACAAAAGTACACACCTTAGGAAAAAAAGTTAAAGGTATTGAAACATAACTACTGAATTAATTTCTTTCAACTCAGGTCAAAAATCTATAGAACTGAGCTGTTACTACTAAAAACTGCCATTAGAAAACATTTCAAAACTGCCATTAGAAAATATTTCAAACCAAGCAGACTTTAAAAATCTTCTGAACAATTGCAGGGACACTAACAAAGACACTAATGACTTTCCTTTGTTTAGGAAACAGCAGACTAAGTTCTTCCTCTGCTCCCATCAGACTGTGGTCTTTGAGGTCAAAAGGTAAAGTATTTCTTCAAGTCTGAAGCCATACAGAAATATCTGGAAACTAGGAAGAGAAAACCTAGATATACTTATCTGGTAATAAACTTCTTTGCAGCCTTCAACACAGAGCTCTATGTTTAGAGGTATGTTAATATGAGGATCCAATGTTGCTTCTCTACAAACCATTATGGATTTTGATAATTCAAGCATATACTGCATGATAGTACTAATTGACTATACTCACAGCAGGTTACAAAAGGTAACATATTTGCAAGATACTGAAGTTGTAAAGTCACAGGTGTTCATAGCAAGTATTTTAAATAGCATTTGTCACGCTGAAAAAATTCTTAAACTTTCAATAAAACTACTTTTACTGTGTGCAAACAGTCTGCTTCAGCTTCAGCCAGTGGCACAGTTCTCCCTCTGACACTAACTGTAAATACATGCTTGTTTAAATCATACAGTGGTATTTCTTTAAGGATTTACAGCAAGATGTGCAAAAACACCATAACATTCTCAATGTTGAAAGTAAAACAATTAAACATTTGAGGATGAATAAACCATGAAAACCACAACAATTCAAGCTGTATCATTAAAAACACCGAAGTTGAAGACAGGCAAAATCTTTGACATGCCCTCTACAGAATCATAAAACAGTTGAGGTTGGAAGGAGCTCTAGAAATCACCGAGTGCACCCCCTGCTCAAAGCATGGGTCACCTAGGACCAATCAGGTTTACAGCATCTTCATGAACAGAGATTGCACAACCTCTCTGGACAATCTATGCCAGTGTTTGACCATCCTCACAGTAAAAAGAAAAGTATTTTCATATTTCAGACAATTCCCTGTGTTTCAGCCTTTGCCCACTGCCTCTTAAAAGGTCATAGGGGACCCCAAGCAAGGTCTCATGCTGATTAACATGTATTTATATACAACCATGAGCCTATTTCTTCTAAAGGCTGAACTATTCTGGCTCTTTTAGCCTTCTCTCCTGAGAGATGCTCCAAGCCTTCAACAGTCTTTGTGGCCCCTACAGTGTATGTCCAGGATGTCCATGCCACTTCTTTTGGGATACCCCGCACCAGACAAAGCACCCCAGGTCTGTTTCCTCAGCACTAGCCAGAGGACAAGGATCACCTGCAGGCAATGCTTTGTGTTACCTTATATCCAACAGGATACTGTTGGCTCTCTCCGTCTTGAAGGAGCATTGCTGGCTGACGGTCAACTTGTCCACCAGGTTACTCATGGCCTTTTACTGGAAAACTGTTTTCCAGATGGTTGGCCCTCAGCCTGTACTGGGGAATTGGGTTATTTCTCTCCAGGTGCATTGCTCTTTACTGAACTTCATGAGATTCCTCTCTGTCCATTTCTCCAGCCTCTCCCTGTCCTGCTGAATGACAGCATAAACAACTTTATTACCAACCTCTTCAAGCAGAATCATAAACATATCAAAGTTTGTTTTTTTTTCCTCAAGATACTGTTTATTGTCCTGTTCCTTCCTCTCAGAACCCTGAACCCCACCACCTCATGGTCACTACAGTCGAGGTGACCAAGGTCACTACAGCTACTGCAACCCTGATCTTCACATCTCAACTTATTTTCTCCTGTTTTTAAGTATGAGGTCCAACAGATCATGTCTGTCCATTAAATCCTTAAGCACCTGTGTTAGGAAGCCATCAAAGAACTCCAGCAAACTGCTTTTGTCCTGGATTGCTTTTGTCCTGTTGTGTTGTCCTTCCAGCTGTCATATTGTTCAAGACCCATATGAGGACCTGAGCCTGCAAACATGAGACTTCTTTCTGCTATCTGAAGAAGACATCATCTACTACTTCATTCTGATCAAGCAGTCTACAGCAGACACACCCAAAAAAATGTCACCCACTAATCCCAACCTGCTCTCAGCTAGTGCATCCCAAAGCAAAACTTTACATACCCCTGCTGCTCTCTCATCCAAAGGGCAACTCCCCATTCTTGCCTTCCTGGCCTCTGTTCATCCACTGCAACACTCCAGTGCTGATGACAGCACTCCAGCCGTGTGAGATATCCCACCACATCTCTCCAAACCCAAGGAGATCAATGCATTCAAAAAAAAAAAAGGAAATAAAGTTCCTATATATGTACAACTTAAACAGCCATAAACACAAATTTAAAGAGAGGTATAGTACTATAATCATGTCTTTCCACAGATTACTGGCCACTGACCAAACAAACGTCTTTCAGGCTTATGGTTGCATAATGATAGAAACAATGATAGAACAGTGAAATTCAGCCCAGGTTTTGTCCTGAGACAAAGGTGTGGTATGGGAAGAACAGAAGGACTGTTTCTTAAGGAGCTTTCACATGATTTCGGTAAGATAACAGCACCCTGGATTTCAACACCATGCATAACACAGATACAGTGCTGAATGCCAAACAGCAGCAGACCAGCAGCTTCTCTAACAAAGAAACTGGGGCACAGGAAGAGGCCAGGGTTTAACCAGGTCTCTCGGGAAAAGGGTCTCACATCTATCTAGTAACTCCACAGAGAAGCTTTAGTATTTAACAGCAAGAAGAAAAATTACAGATGACAGATAAAATTTGTAAGCTCAGAGATGCAAAATGATTCAGAGCTACTACTACATTAGGTTTACAAATGCTATAAAATCATTCCCCAAAGAAAAAAAAAAAAGTTCCTCAGACTCTTAGGCTAAACTAAGTGCATAGAAAAATTTTGATTTTATTTTTTTTTTTTTTTTTAATTTTTTTTTTTTTTTTTTCCCCCACTGGAGTTTTTCCATAAACAACATCTGCTAGAAGTATCATGGGAAAGTGGTCTTTATTCTTTGAGTTAAAGAACTGAGCAGAAGCAAGACAAAACAGCAGCAAAACAAGAGTTATAAGCTGTTTCCACCACCCACCAATCCAAAGAATGCTGTGATTTAACACAAAGGCCAAAATATAATACTGCATTCAAGAGTTCCTAAGATTTTTTTATCACTGGAAAAAGAAATATGCAGGGATTCAGTTTTGTACTGCAAATTTGAGTCACAGAGAAATTAAGCTGACAGGATGTATTTGCCCTTAAATTCTAATGTACAGGAGTAGAAAACAACATTTCATCAACTACGGACTGATCTATAGAATTGAAAGCATTTTATTTTTATCTGATGCTTTTCATTAGAAAAGCTATTGAAACGCATCAGGCAGAATGTGTTATTTTCTTCTATCAAAGCAATTTGCCAGAAAGCCTACCCTTCAGTGAAGAATAGTTTTTGACATGCAGCAAATGATATGCTACACATTACAGCTTGAGCTGAAAAATTCTTCAAGTTTTCACTCCCAAGGAAAATAAAAATGCCACAGGTTTAGAAAAAAACACACAAACGACATTTTTAAGTCGCTCTATGCACACTAGCAACCACTTACTTTTTTTTTCCAATAAAATCAGATACATAAAACAATCAACAGAAGGCACTTGGGATCCAACACGGGAGAAGGACTTATTTAAGCAAGTTATGAGCTACACTTTACCACCAACTCTATAGATAGCCCATCCTTTTCAGACCAAAGGGCGGAGCTCTTTAATTTGTCTTGTAAAACAGAAGTGGCAAGAAGCATGCTGACAGCTAGAAATTGCTGTTCTGTGGGAAAACAGCCACATCTGCTGAGAAAGGCTTCAGAGAGACTTCATTATTGTGGCAGCTTAATAGTCTACAGCTTGCTCCTCCAGCACATCCCACCAGGCTGGCTTATCCTGCAAGAAG
Organism: Zosterops lateralis; assembly: GCF_965231275.1. Lineage (NCBI taxonomy): Eukaryota > Metazoa > Chordata > Aves > Passeriformes > Zosteropidae > Zosterops > Zosterops lateralis. Next base: position 90,035,830 of record NC_139764.1, read on the forward strand.
GACAAGAGCAGAGGAGGGAACCTGGGAGGCAGCAGAAAGAAAAGGGAAAGAGCAGAGTACAAAGAAAATAGATGTCTGCAAGAGCAGTCAAGAATCCAGTACAGAAGGGACAGGAGAGGAAGCAAAGCACCAGAAACAGACAGCAGACAGAGCTCTTTGGGTTGGAGGAAATAAGCAAGATCCTGGAACATGAAGGACAGGGAAGGATGGGAAAGTATGAACATGCAGGGTGAGGAGTCTGAGACACCAGTGCTAGGGACTGAAAAAGGTCATTGTAAACATAGGCACAAGTTCTGCATCCCATAACTGAGGAATGGAGCAAAGAAGGGACCCAGGGATCCAGCAAAGCAGACAAGGAAAGAAACCTTGACAAAGATTCATTTACTGACATGGGAAGCCAAACGTACAGCAGCAAAATTATATAAAAATCCTTTAAATTACTATACAAACAAAAATTATTATCTTGTATTCTTCAAATGCTGACAGATAGAGCTTGTTGAAAAAAATGTATTTGTAAGGAAAAGGGGGTCAGAGAAACAGTTCTTTTTCTGGTCCACATATTAACGCACAAGGAAGCATACATGGAGAAGAGTAGAACTAATGCGGGCAATGACATCCACCTTTCTCTGCTTCTCAGACATTTCTTTTCAGGTGTTTTCCAGATGAACCCTTCCTACCCTCTCCCCTTAGAAAAAGATGAAGAATTCTACCATACATTTTGGTCAGCTTACAGAACAAAAGTAAACTAGCAAAGTAATTCCCTTGAAATGATTCAAATATACATCTTGTTTCTCCTGAGGATACTTCACATGACTCTCACACAATTCAGCAATAGTGTTGGGTCTTTCTGCTAGTCATTTCCCTTCAAGACACCACGGAAATTCTCTAATTGTCTTCTGTATTTTGAAAGGATTTTTATGTGGTTTTTCTGTTGGGTTTTTTCATTAACACCCTAACATATGCCATGTTCTACTGTCTTATTCTAGAATAAGAGAGGTTTTAAGTATGTTAGGAAAGACTGCAAGTTAAACAAAACCTAGGACTACTTCTCTATCTCAAAATGGAGATTTTAGGACGTATTAGAGCATATTCTTTTACTGGTGAATTGGATCAAACCAACCAAAGAACATCTTTTATTGACAGAAATGCGCACAGAGAGAATCAAGGGGTAAGGGGGGAAGTGTGTGCATCATAACACAAATTGCCTCATCAGCTTGAGAGAAATGCAGCAGGTCACATATTTCATCATGCCACTTGCTGAAATTTATCTCCCTCAGAAAGCTTTACATCTGAAGGGATGAAAAAAATATATACAAGTGGATGGAAAGTGAGTATCTAGAAAGAAAGCCATCATCACTGTCTGACTTGTAGCCACAGCAAAGCTGATAAAAGAACTCACCAATATCTACTCGATTTCAGAGAAGCCTAGCAAGGCCTCCTGCCTGCTGTAACAGACCTTTAAGACCACAGCTGCCCACACTGGGAAAATGAGTCTCAGCTAACTGTGTGCATAAGGAAGAGCTGAGCAGCAGAGTTGGGGTTTCCTCCTCCATCCATGGCAACTTCTGCTGCAAGTGACAGAGTTTACAGGGTGATTCCTCTTCACTGTACCAAGGTGAGGCTTTACAGCAGCAGTTTCCTAAGGGGCATCACAATCATCTCAGCAACACAAACACCTTATCAGTGTTAAGGGATTATATTATGGCATCAGCACAGCCCACAGATGATTCACCAGGAATTGGCACAGATCACTCTGAACTTCAGGACCTCATCCAGCACTGAAAACACCTAACTAACCAGCCACTGAGAATTACACAATTCTCCTGACTTGTTTAGGCTTCAACTGAGCCCAAATCTAGCTTGATTTTGTGTTACTGCCTTTATGTACGCAGAGAAGAAACTTAATGGAGATAAGGTCAGACTAATATAATGAATTACACTAAATTAAGGATATAACGACCACTTCTATCTATGCTGACCTAACAGTTTGCTAATTACACACTGATGATTTCCCCCATGTTTTCTCCACCAGAGGTTATGATCTGCCCCAGCTTTTTGCACTGATTTCCAATTCTGTATCCATATTTACATTGACACTACCCTTTTAATTTAACAGGAATGAGCAATGTATGCTGTAGCTACCTTCCACTGAGACATCTTCCATGATTCTCCTCAACCGGATTCCAAGAGCAGAACTTTTAGAACTACCTGCTGGTAGAAAAGTTGAACAGGGCTCTTCCCATCAGTTTCACCTTCAATAGATTAGTTTCACATGCAGTACTGCAGCTCTGGTTTTGTGTCTCAAAATTCTGCAGAGTCAACACTTATATGATGTGATGAAGCTATACTCCATTTATCAGAAATCATTAAGAAGGAACTGACAAGGAAAGTTCATAGGTTCATGCAGGAAGCACCAATAAAAATGCCTCCCTGCATTGCTGACAAGGCACAAAGTACTTAGGACAGATATGTTTCTGTGGTTGTATTTCATCAGATTCCTCCTAGTCCAGCTAAAAACCCACAAACATATTCCTACAGTATATTTAGGCACTCCTGTAACATGATCCATGCACATGAAAAAAAAAAAAAAAATTAAAAAAAAAAAAAAAAAAAAAAAAAACACTCTTCTTTCTAACTTCAACTTCTGCTCCATTCCACCACAATGCCAAGCAGCCTGGGTTGGCTTTTGGAGTTTTTTAACTCCCTCAGCGATTTCTCACATGTATGGGATATAATGCATAGTGACATGTAACTAATGGGAAGAAATGGTCTTTTTAAGCATCACAAGAGAAAAAAAGGCATACATTCATTCATACATACACACATTCATACATACATACATTCAAACAGTAAATAGTTGCACTCTATTTACAGAAATTAATATCATATAATACCATGAACAGACATCATCCTTTACATTTGTACACAGCAACCAGTTGGTGGTGGATTTATTATTTTTTTAAAAAAATCAGAGAGCCACGGATTTCAATGGGATTTTAGTCACACGCACATTAAATACCCCTGTAATATGATGTGTACGAGCCTGAAAGCCAAGACTAAGAATAAAGGTCTAGTACAAAGGGACTCCTGAGTTTGGTCTGTGCACAAAGCCAGCAAAAACTGCTGGAAGTAAAAATAGCACCCACACACAGGCTACGTAAACCAGTTTTGCTCTGCTTCAGAAGGATAAAGAGTTCAGTCACAACAAGATGCAAACTTGCACCTAGGTTTTTCAAAAGAAAAAGCCAAATTTATCACGTCAGTTCAACTGAATATTTTTACTACTGTCTGAAGGAAAACCTAACCACCGTGATCACTTTTACCATGTGGAGTTAAAAAAAAGAGTACTCTGTGAGTGCACTGAATTTAAAAAAGGAAAAAGTAAGGCTGTTTAAGTCTGGGTATGAACAGAGCAACTTTGATTCAGGTACAAACAAAGGTGCTTTTGAGAAGTTTTCTGGCTAGTGAGTTCAGTTTCTTGGATTCCAAGTTAGTAGGAGTCCACACAGTTTTAAGATGCAGCTTCCAGGTAACACTTCCCGTGTCAAACTACCCACCACAACTCACAAAGGCTTCTGAGTTGTCCAAAGTTTAAAGAACAAGCACGGGCGAAAGGCAGTGGGTGCTCAGGTCAGCAGTGGGGCCCGCCCCCGCTCGGCATCCCCGGAGCTGCCCCGCCGGTGAGCGCCCCGCCGGTACCTGCCCCGCCGGTACCTGCCCCGCCGGTGAGAGCCCCGCCGGTACCTGCCCCGCCGCTGAGAGCCCCGCCGGTACCTGCCCCGCCGGTGAGCGCCCCGCCGGCATCACTGACCGGGCCCCTCCGCACAGCCCGCCAGGGCCACCCGGGAGGGACACGGGCAGGGCCACCCCCGGGGCTCCAAACCGTGCTCAATTTAAAGCGAATTCACCTCTGACAATAATACCAAAAACAGGGTATGCATAAAACTCTGACTAAACGCCTCAAGAGAGAAACAAAGCACTGACAACTGTGCGGGACTCGGACTGAGACACAGCAAAGGCTCATTCGCCTCCCATGTTTTGCACAAGGAAGTTTCCAGGAGCAGGAACGGGAGCGCGGCTATCTGCTGGCGGGTTTGGCTTTTCCCATGCACGGAGCAGATCGTATCTACCGCACGGGGGAAAAGGGGAGGGCTAAACGCCCTCCAAAGTCTCGTAATTCTGATGACGCGCCTGTTAATCACAATATACACTCGTGTCCTGCCACTCCGGCCCCGGCCCCCTGCCCTCCGACAGGACCCGTCCTCCGCAGGGCGCCGATCTCCAGGTTTTGCTCGTGAAAGCTCATTTTCCATCAAACTCCGGCTCTTCCTTCAAGGGCTGCTACCCCAGACCGGCGGTGCCAGGAGCCTCTGCGGGCACCTGCCGGGGCAGCTCCCGGGCCCGTTCCCGCTCACCCTGGGCTCCCATTCCCACTCCCCCGGCCCCACTCCCTCTCCCATTCCCGGCCCCATTCCCGCTCACCTTGGGCAGCTCGCGGAGCTGGTTGGCGTCCAGCAGGAGCTCCTCCAGGCTGCGGCTGTAGCGGTAGATCTCCTCGGGCACGGCGGCCAGCGAGCAGTGCCGCTTGTCGATGGACTCCACATGGCGGTTGCACCGCCACAGGGGGATGCAGTGGAACATCGCCCCTCCGCCGGGGGCCGCGGGGCGGGCGCCGCCGCTCTCCGCCGCCCCCCCTCTCCGCTCGGCCGCCGCGCAGCGGGTCCCGGGCAGCCGCGGCCGCAACCGCATCCAGCGCGCCGCCGCCGCCGCGGGAAGCAGCCCCGGGCGAGCGCGGCGCCCCGGGAGAACAATGGGCGGGGGCCGGAGCGGGGCGGGCCGGGGCCGTCCCCCTAGCGCCGGTCGGCGGGCCGCTGCCGTCCCCGCACGGGCATCCCGGGGCGCCCGGCGCAGCGCTGCCGCCCGCCGCGCATTCCCGCGCCTGACCCGGAACACGGGCGGCCGCTCCCGCTCCCCCTGCTCTGCTCTCCTCCCCCGTCCCGGCTGACATCAGCGGCCGGGCTGCCCCGCCCCGGGCCCGGACCCGGCCCGCCGCTCGCACACCCCCCGCGCCCGCCGCGGCGCCGCCTCGCCCCGGGCAGCCGGGGGCGGGCCCCGCACAACTTTCTGCCAAGGGAAAAAACAGCGGCGCCGGCACGGAGCTTCCCCCGGCTCGGAAGGGTGAGGTGGTGCCCGGGCAGCGCGGCTGGCGGGACGCTGCCCCAGCAGGGACCGGGCCGGAGCCGCCTGGGCCGGGCCTTGCCATCGCACCGGCCGTGCCCGCCACCATCCCGAGTGCCGGGAGCGGCTCCAGACATCATTCCACCGGCTCCGGGACGTGCCCATCCCCACCTGAAGCGCCCGGGAGCACCGAGCGGAGCGTGCGCACACCGCGCTCGCAGTTTCTTTTCAATCGTTAGAACATTGTCTGGAAAGTAACACAGTAAAATGTATGGAACGTACTCGAGGTACGTGGCCGTGAGTAATGTTTTCCCTCTCAAATTGCATTGGTCTAACATATCCAACATTTATATATATGTGCACTATTCTCAAGGCCTTCTGAAATACGTTTTTCTAAAATCCACTTTCAAAAGGGTAATTGTAAGGTCACAAACGTTAGCACAAACAAATATTCCGGCAGCGCTGTGCCCGTGGCTGGCGGCTCTGAGCTCCGGCAGCCCCATCCACACCCCTGTGAGCAGGGCGATGTGCTCCTCAGCTCTGATGGCAAAACAGTCCTGAAGGATCTGGTCTTTCTGCTTGCATAATGGCAATTTTGTAATCTGCACAGCAACACAAAGTACTTTTGAAAACAGGCAGTTAACATCAGCTGTTCTTGAAATATTGCTAATTTCTTGCATAATTATAATTGGGTGCAGATATAGGGAAGAGGGGGAGTTTATTGTAATCATCTCTGTTCTTCAATCCCTGCATGGTACCAACAATGTTTAATCTTATAAAGTTCAAACATTGGGTTCTTCTAAAATATTTATTGTTGGGTTCTTCTTAAACCAGCTGATAAATCTTACAAGCTTGTTAAATTTCTGTGAGAATTGCAGTGATCTGCCTATTTTTTGGTTTTAAAAAGGACATTTTAGGTGCTTGCACACTTACTATTTCCAGACCTACAAAACAAGAAACTTAAAAAATGTTAACTTCTTATAAATACCTTAAAAAATAGCTGTCAGAACCAATAGTTTCTTTCTTCCATCCATATATTCAGTAATTACAAAAGAGCATTTATAAATGTGTTCACATGTGCTCAAAAAACAGGGCGGGCACACACCAGCTCTCCCAAGCCTTCCCAGCCCCACAGCAGGAGATTAGAGAACTTTGACAGGAGAAAATCAAACCAGCCTGTTGTGTGTTGGCAGAGCTTGGCAAAGACAGGGATGCAGGGAGCTGCCCAGCAGATTTTAGAGGTGGAAATGAGGAGGACCAGCTCCATCACAGTTAGTGGGTCCAGCCAGGGGCAGCCAGGCACTTCAGATGGATGCACTTCTTGCAGCTGCTGGTGAGACTGGTCCTCCCTCGTGCCAGGCAGAGGAGCTAGGTTCAGAAAATCAATCTTCTCATGGCAGCTCCAACCCAAGATTTGACACTGAAGGTATTGAACCAGATGCAGGGAACGTGGAGGCTCAGCAGAGATCAACTGAACAAATATTGAGGCAGATATGAGGCTCAAACTTTTCACAAGCCTCTGTGACCAACCAAGATTTGCTGCCAAGACTGCCTGAATTCAGTGACCTCAATGCCTCTGTTCCTAGGGAACCATCTGAAGAAGGGTTCAGAGACTACAGAGGAGCCATGCAGCAGGGCACATGAACAAGGGAGGGCTGCAACTGACTGCCCCTGGTTTACCTAGGATGTGCAGTACTACAAAGGACTACATCACGGGGATGGGATAAATCAAAGCGTTTGAAGCTGGAGAACAATGTGACTTCCTTAATTGCCAAACAGAAGGATGAGCACATTGACTCCTGAACTCCAGCTCTAAAAAACAGACTGCTCAATGGCACCTCAGGACCCCATGTCCATCTTCTGCTTGTTTGGAAGCATCCATATAGTCCCACAGCTGAGTCTGACAACAGGCAAGAGCTCTAGCAGTGGCCTCAGTGGAAGGGTTCTCTCTCCATCTTACACTGCTCTCTGTCCCACCGTCCTCTGTGCCATTTGGGAAAAAGGCCCAGCATCCCCTCCAGACAAAGCGGATCTCAGATCCCAGCACTATACTGATTGTCTTGGATGGTTGTAAACAGCTTAAACCTTTCTTGCATGACATGGACACAAAGTCTGACATGAGATGTCACTTCTGCAGATGCTGTCATGTGTCTCATGACTAGGCTTCACTGTGACAAGTCTAGGCAGTAACAGGAGGGTGACTGACAATCGGGTGAGTCTGTGTACTTTAATGAATAATGAGTCAAAATATTTGCACGCTTCTCATGAGTGTCAGGGAGTCCAGGGGACAGAGTGATGGCAAGAAAGCTTAATACTTATTTATGAGATCTGCCTTCACCGGCTGACACTCAATATAAGGAAAAAGATATTTCCCTTCTCTAAGGTGGACAGCTACTGTCATAGCATCTTTGATAAAATTCTTGGAAGCTTAGGACATTAAATCAGTGCTAGTGCCCCTGGTGCACTTACAGAGGTGAAGATATAGCCTGAAGCTATGGTATGGAAACAGGCATTGAAGAAGTCAAAAGGCAAACCAGCACCGTTCTTGAGGAAATAATATTCTGACAGTAGAAAGCAACCTCCCAAACAAGCAAACTTGTTCAGCTTTTGTCAGTGTAATAAGTTACTGGCATCTGTGGTTCTTCTGCACTAGGAAATAGCAGCAATAAAAGACCTTCCCTAAATAAAGAAGAGACCTCATGTTGGGACAAGTTTTGGTGGGAGAGGTCTTGAAAAAAGGGTGAGAAAAGAGAATTGTGATACAATACGGTAACTAGAAGCTATAGCCAGGCATTAAAGTTGTAAGAAAGGAGGACAGCAAGTTGCCAGGATTCATACTAAGACATACCTGACAACTTTATTACTTGGGGCAACTGTGCCCCTCAGGGGTCGGAGCAGTATTGCCCTCTCTGACAGAAGTAGTCCTGCTGCATTACACATTTCATAGCAAGCTAAGGTGTGGTTCACATGCAGGAGGAGTTAAGGTGTGCTGGTCTCTCCGTCCTGCAGGTGGATTACCTGGCTCAAGCTGCCATTTGATAAGAGAGGTAAAGCCACTACTTCTTCTGCAGGAGAAGTAAATGAATGTGGGGAGCAGTTTTGTGCTCCTTTGCCAGCCAACTGCTTTCTTCAGCCTTGTGCAGACAAGGTCAGAATTCTACCAGCTCTGATTCGGAGGGGAACACATTAAGTCTGTTTTCACTGTGATATCATAGTTCACATATCTTCCTGCTATTCACACTGTGATCAGGCAACTCACATCAGAGTTTGTGACAGTCACTGTTGCCCCCATTAAATGGTATTAAGGTGCCACAAGCAAAAGTTGCAGCCGGTTATTTGCAGGACATACACAGCAGGAGGTGGGCAAATTCTCCTTCATGGCATTGCCAGCAGAGCAGTGTTGAGTGCAAGAGATCACCCTGCTAGACAGTTCAGTGCTTCCAGGGCTCTCTGTTGGGAATGACACCAGGGGTACCAGTTATACACACAGTAACTCCACAGCTGAAACCTGGGAGACTGGTCATCACCAAAATATTAATATCTTATAGTCCATCAAACAAAGAGCCATCCTTTAGTCACTACCAGCGTGGTCTGGGCAAATAGCCAAGAGCTTCAGTGCTGAAAAATCTCAATTTCTCGTGCTAGATACCATCATCCTGTATGATTCTGAACAGAAAATTAGGTCTCTGTGACTTATAAAGAATTCAGGCAATGAAATGTGAAATACAGATAAGGCTGGAACTGATCTCAGGAGTGTTCCTGGAAGTTATGGTTTGAAAGAAGCAAGAGCAAGGTCATGCTGCAGCTCTCCCTCCTCAGCACAGTTCAGACAGAATTGCTTTCTGGCTTGTCAAAAGGCAATTCAAGCAAACAATGCCAAGTTTCAAGTTGAGATTTTTATAAAAAAGGCCTAGAGCAAGGGTATCCATGGGCTTGAGCGAGTGCAGAGGAGGTTAGTGCTGCTGCAAAGCAGTAATATTCAGAATACTTGGAATTTAATAGAAATGTACACTGAGGGATAGAGAGAAAACATAAAGAATTAATAGAAATATATTTGGTATCAGCATAGTTTAAGGAATTCATAAAGCTTATAGTTCAAAATCCACTTAACACCAGGAAAAGTACAAAGAATAACTTAAAAAAAAATGAAACTACAAGATAAAATAAAAATAAAGCAGGCCAAGTTCCTGAAGCCTCTTTATGCATTCAGGGCTTCTTCCTTCCCTCAGATTTTTAAGCCTTGCTATAAAGAGATACGGTTACTTAGCACAGAGAATCCAGGGCAAAACAAGAAGAGTATGAAGACAAAAAGACCCATGTACTACAGCTAGCAGGACTAGTTTTGAGGAAAATAATTTAACTAGCACTGGATTTCTGCTGGAAGATTAGTTACCCAGCACCTCTGAGCAAATTAAACAGGAATACTACTGAACCCACAGTAACTGATTACCTGCAGAGCTGCTGAGCGCCAGCCCCGGCAGGGTGCTGGAGGTAATTAGCACTGCCATACTTCTCTTTGCTCACTTTTGCTGGCTGAGGACTGTGGTCTCATTTGCTCTTCATTTCTATGTAAATTGTTTAGAGGTGGGCTGTAAAAACAGCAGGTAAATGTGACTGTAAAGTGTTCCCATACTGATTACACAGCTACAGTTATAAATTAGGGTTTAATCACCACAGGTACCACCACATCTACAAGGTTTTTATATGCCTAGAATAACTGATACAGAATCATATAATGCATTACTAGTACAAAGGCACGTCTAAGCCACGATGAATTATTATAGCCATAATACCAAGCTGAAGCGGCACACGCTCGTGGCAGCACATTTAACACGTTTACTGTGGTTTTCCAGTGTTATAAATAGCAATCACTGTGAGCAGAAGCTGTAGCATCTCCTATCCTCTCCACCCCCACCACCAAACAAATCACTCGTGTTAACGTCAGCTTTTATTTGAACACAATGAGCTGTAATCACATGAGGTATTACTTTGATTTAATCCTACTTGCTGCAGTTTGGTTTGTAAGGAGTGGCCAGTCATATGTGGTTGCATTGTATCCAGTAGTTTCATATTTCACACCAACTTTCAAGGGCTGACATCCCTCATTTTCTTTGGCCAGAAGAACAAATAGATGTGTTCATGCAAATAAGGAAAAGACAGTCTGGCAGCAGGTATGGGCTTTTTCCTTCTTTCTTTTTACCTCCTCCAAATTGCTGGGCTGGCTGTGGCAGCTGATGGATAGATTCTGGGTCCCAACCATTTTTTCAGGTTTTTGCTGTTTTCAGCTGGTTCAGTACAACTTCTCACAGCAAATTTTGCTTCTCCAACCACCATGAAGAGAACAAGCTATAGACATGAATTCAGGTCTATGTTTATTTTTTTCATATCAACATCATGATGTAACTAAATAATCCCTGACTGGCTATAGTTGGGTGCTCTATTTCCTATGACCAGCAGAAACAACCACACTACTGGATTTGGCATGAAGTAAAAAGGCAGATACAAGCACAAAGTAGGTCACTCTGCCTATCAGCCCAGCCTGAGGATTTGGGTAGGCATTAAGCCTCACCTTCATTTCATGATCTCTGTTGGCTGAATTATGAGACACCCCCAGCTTCCCCTGGGCTTTCAACATTGCGACGGTCAGGAGATCATATCTCTCTTGGGGAAGCTGAGCTGGTGATTCCCACCAGTGCCAGGGTAGCAACAAGAAACACCACTTGGCATGTCAAGAGCCCGTATCAGGAGCACTCTTACTGTCCATCATTTCATGGACTCATTGATGGACCTGGAGCATGTTTTACAGAGAGGAGGAAGAAGCAGCTAGTACCAGAGCTAATGTAAATTTTACAGCAATGAAAAGTATTTGACTGGATCATAACTCTTTTAAACCTTTTTTTTTTTTTCCATATGTGGTTTCTTATTTTTTTCCTCTCAGATGGAAGGGACTTTAATGCCCTTAAAATAGTCACATGGGGTATTATCAACAATTGCACACACACGATTCCACATTTAGCATTCAGAAATGCAAGTTTAATGTTAAGTCTACTCTTCACTAATTTCCTATATTAGGTCATATAAATTCCTGTTAATTGGACAGCTGTACTTCAGCAAATTTTATCACAGAAGATTTTTTTAAATTTAAATTATAAAATACCATGTTATAAAAGTGTTACTGATCTTCAGGAAAAAGAATGAAGAAATTTCTGACATTTCTCCTTAGAGCAAGAGGAACCGAACTGTGAAAGTTGCTTATTCAAGAAATCAGACCAAGAATACATAAAATATAACTAGTAATTATTTTGAATACCAAAATGAAAAATTATAGTAAGCAGTTGCACCAGGTAAAATATTTTTCTACCTTTAATCATGTCACAATAACAACTGGCATTAAAAGCAGACATCTGAATCCAGTGAGTTACTGGGTATGAAGTAGCTACTCAGTGAGAATCACAACTGTCTTCAGAATTAAATCCCTTTCTGGAAAGATGTTATGCTGAGGACTGAAAGGTAAACTAGAAATTTAGGACATACATACAACAGCTCAATCTCACAGTTAGAAAAAACTATAGTTTAAGAAGTCAGTAGCATTAAAAAAATAAATAAAATTGAAAAAAAAAAACCCTGCCTGTACTGTTGATAAAATGTCAGAGCTTGTGAGTCCGGGTCACAGTACTTATTAATCAGCTACCCAGTTCTAAGTTGTCACAAATTATGGTTTTCCAAAGAATTTAGGTCAAGTAAATACTTGGCAAACAGACAGAGTGGTGAACTAGGAAGTCCATGCAGGCACCTCCGAAGCTCTGCAGGCAAACAGAAGGAGTAAATGGAAAGCAAAGTGGGCTGGAGTGTGATCCTTCAGCAAACTCCTAACTGCAAGGAACTTCCACCAGCCCAGACTCAGCTAGATAATCACTGCAGGTGCCCTCACAAAGAACTACTCTATCCTATCATTGGGTCTTTTATGTGAGAAGAGGTTTTCCAAGGTACCATGTGCTCAGTAAAGACTGTTTTGTGTTGGAAGAAAGTATTGAAATTAATTTGATTGCGAGAAGATCTGAGATGACTACAAATATGAAATGAAATTACTTGAAAATACGTGGACCAAAAAAAGGGCCTGGTGCTTCAAGAAATAGGCTTCTTCCAGCTGACACCAGAGGTGCAATATACATCTTGTCTTGTTCATTGTGGGGATCCTGGCGTGGAAGCACCATTACCCACTGCAGATACTGCTCAGCTTTAATTGCAAAATGCCCACTAGTTTTTCAACCGTTGCAGAAACACAGCCTCTGAGCCTGCACATTTTATTCAAGTTTTTAATTCTGTATTTCTATTTCCAGTTTTTAGCACTTTGTCCACATACTGTGCAGAGGCGTAGGCTGACAGGAGGCCAGACAAGGCTGAAAGGGAAACCTAGTCTGCTCTGGCATGCTCCTTCCAGCCACAGAGTTGGCAAGCAGCAGCTTGTAATTTTGGCTGTAATTTTGCAGGCTAGCTGTCCATACCCCTTTGCTGGGCTCAGAGGCTTGACTTCTCGTCTCCCACTCCTTACCATAGGCTGGCTTGCTTTAGACTGCCCAGATAGATCAGTGCTTTCAGGTTTAGGAGCTGTACAGATGGGGTTGTCCCCTGGTAGAAATGCTACTGGAACATGGGCTACCCTAAGGAAACAGAGCCTTCCCAGGGCTCCCTTTCCTATATGTCACTTTTCGTCCAACTTTCCCAATACAGCCACAGTCAGCTTGTGGCTCACCCTGTGTCTCTTCCCCACAGGAAGGACAAGCCGCCCTCAAGCAAAATCTCAACAGAAATCTGATCCCAGGATACAGATGTTGGGTCTAATACAGATATAGCTGTATGATGCAGCTTTTCCTTGATTCTTTTGTCTCCTACTTCATCCCTGTGTGTCTCCTACAGGACCACCATGAGATCACATAATTTACTTTCTGGAAGATGGGAAGCTCTATGCTGTATTTTTAATTAATCTCAGGTGTGCAAACTGAAAGTTGAGAGTACACAACTGTTATAAATAAAGCAAAAAATGAAAGCATCTCACCCTTTCTAGCTTCTGGAGGCACATGTAGCACCAAATGGGCAGGTTCTACCTCACACACAATGCCAAGCTGCTGCCGGTTTCCTATCTTTGCTTCCTTAATAACTTTCCTCAGCCAAGATCCCCCTCACCAAAAACAAAGACCCCTTCTTTAGTTTGGAAACCTCCCTAGGAAGCAGAAGGGCACCTTTTGTCCTTCTGTCATCAGGAGCAATGGGAAGAGATGATAATGTCCATCATTAGCTGGCCCAGTATTTCCTTCTGTAAGATCTAGTTTCTACTTGCTTGCAACCTCCCCAAACTCCAGCTGTCAGGACAATGTCTTCTGCCTTACATTTCCGGCTCAGATTCAGATATTTTAAGAAAGTTTCAGCTAATATGATCACCTGGTTCTAAGAATACACTTAACAGACAATACACTATGTGTATCTTGAAAAGATGCACAGTAGTTTTGCTGCTGTGACTGTTTGCTTGGGAAGTAAAAGAGCTTTTTTTACCAGAAAGCAGCAAGCTCAGCCTCCTGCCACCAATGGTCTTTTGCTGCCACAACCATGAAACTTGTCCAAGATTCCTTTGAAAAAAAATAAATAACTCAGTTCACAAAGGGCCAACAGCCTGTGCATGTAACAAGCCTAGTATTTAGCAGCTAAAAGTCCCACAAATCCTCCATGGACAGCATTGTGCTGCCCAGCCTGTCCAGGTGCTGCATCAAGCATCCAACCAGAGCCATCTGTTGTTAACATAGCAGGAACTTTTATCTGTATAAGGACTATAGATATGTGACCCCCAGCTTGGTGTGGCTGCACAGTCAGCAATTTGGGATATAGAGCAACAAACAGGGGAGAGTCACAGTATGTCAGCTCAGTGTCATCCTATATTACAGCTGAAATAAAAAGGGTTTATTTGAAGTTCAGCCTACAGGCTGCATCCATGCTGCTTATTCTGAGGCAGATTTGTAGCCCATGCAAACTACTTACTTTGGGGATTGCTGCCATTTCTCGAGAGGTAAATCCTGGCTGCAGCCTCAGCTTTAAAGAGCTCTGTGCTTCCCTAACAAGCTGTGTAACAGTTCAGCAGCTTCCATCTGTCTTGTCAGTCCTACTCTTGACATCCTGTAGAAAAAAAAAAATGTCCCTGGCTCATTTCTAGAAGTGTTGCCTACTTGATGAACAGATACATTTGTGGGCAGTCTGAGTACAAGCTGCTTAAAAGAAAAATATGCACCCAGAAATAAGGTTTCCTAGCCTGAATGTAGATGTACCTGTAAATGGAAATAGATCAATTATTGATTTTGAGCTGCATCTGGACTTTTGTACTGAGGAAGCAAAATCCTCTGTGTTTGCTATAAATCTAGGGTTTGCTGCTTGCAAAACCTTTAATCTCTTTTCATCACTCCAAGTTAAATCTCCAGTTTTACAATCTCTAAAAGCAGCACCTAACATTTTCCAAAGAGCTCTTCAAAAGCCACAAGAGGAAAGAATAGTTAGATCCCTGGAAAATCACAGCAGGCTTCAGCTCTCCAGGGATGACCATAAGCGCCAGAGGGAAAAGTGGAAGTATCCATCCTCAGTACATAGATGTTGGACTCCAATCCCATTTCTCTTCATCTGTATTTGCCACCACTGTTCACATGGCCCACAATGCCCTTCAGAATGACAGAAAGGGATCAGTAAGTCTCCTCCGAGAGGGAGAAGGCTGAGCAGTCTGTGGGCTGTCACCAGTTCCTAAGCAGTTTAGGAGCCGTGTTTTCTGAAAGATGATAATTTAGCCTAAGGTGAGCAAATTTCAGAGTAGTATCACAGTTTCTAGGGCAGGGACATGACTTTTGATCCACTCCCACAGTCAAGTTCAGGAGTGGAGAGAGCTCATTTCCAGTCAACCATTTCCTGGCTCCTCAGCTGCTGGCAGCTCTGGGATGGGAGAAGTCCTACAACACAGATCTTCTTCAGAAGCTGCTCTTTGCTCCTCACTGTGTCTGCAGAACAATCTGCTCGTACTACACTTGGCTCTTCTCCCTGTTATAGAAACACAAACACATACTTGGGATTAAGGTAACAGAATTGTGACAAGAATTGTGTCATTCAGATCTGCCCATGGTGGTTTTCTCTCTGTCTTCCATCTTCTGAATCTTTCACATGAATGTTAGGCTTATTCAAGAGTCCAGAAATCAGCAGTTACTGAGCTGGAGCAAATCCTAGGATTGAGACTCCTGTCAGGAGCACCCCAGGTTTCCGCCCACTTAAGCAGCTTTGGGCATGCCTCCCTTTCCACAATGGGCATAAAAGAAGGCACAGGGAGTGAACAACTTTCCATGAGGATCTACCAGTCCTGCAGAGCTGTGTGTGGAAACATAACATGTCCATCTCTTTTTCTGAAGCAGTCACCCAGTGCTGAACCACTGAGTGAGGAGATAAATAAATGCATACCTGGCATTCAGTCATCTTAGGAGACTTCAGCAGCTACAGAGGCTGACTCCTGCTGGAGATGTGCCCCATGCACTAGCATGGTAAGAACAAAACTACCATCCTGGTACATGAAGCGTAGGTATCTAGTGTGTGTCCATTTATACCAGAACGTGAGTTTCCCTAATGAAAGAAAGAAGCCTAGCCTTAATTTTTTGTCTGAGTCTTCCACTCACAGTAAAATCTCCTTTCACAATTTCAAACAAATGTTTAGAGAGCACAAGCTGCTGTCTTGATGGAATGTGGTTTAAGAGCAGCTTAAATTAAAGGAATAAAAAGCAGAAAGCTAAGAGAAGTAGACCTTTTATCCCTGGAATTTCAAACTGAAAAAAATCAGCAATACAGATTTTCATGAATGTGTTTTGCACATTTCATGAACAAACATGAAACCCACGTGCACTACAGACAGCCCATTGTCAAGCTCTTTCTGCCAGCTCAGATAAGTTATTATAAGTTGTTGGAGGGTGTCTGACAAGCAATGTCAAATCATAATCAGAAGACAGGAATGTTTGGCAATGAAGATGATGCCATTAGAGCTGCAAGAATGAGGAGACTGGATGAGAGAGAGCTTTAGCTGCAGGGGAAGCTTGGGCTGAGAAATACTCTCCGCGATGGTGCAGGCAGGGGAGCCTGCAGCAAAGGAAAGGTGGGCAATGATGGCTCATGAGCTGCAGGGGAAAGGCCAGGTTGGATGGGGCTCTGAGAAACCTGGTCTACTGAAAGGTGTCCCTGTCCTTGGCAGAGGCATTGGAGCGAGATATTCCTTGAGGTTGCTTCCAATCCAAACCATTCTAGGATTCTGAGAGGAAGCAAAGTTAATCTCTCTGGGCAGGTGTAGCTACACATACAATGTGACCTAACTCGAGCAAAGTCTTTGCGGAATCAGACAATCAGGACTCCTGCAAGCAGAGGGATGTACCCCCTGAGAATTCACAAGAATGTTGAAAAGCCAAGCTGCTGTCCAAAGCCACAGTAAAAACTCCAGTAAATTCCAGCAAAAGTTACACTGGAAAAAGGAAGAAACGTAGTGCACTTTTCAGTGTTTAGGAATGAAGTCCTGCAAAGCAAGGTGTTACATAAATTACTCTTAAGTCATTAAAAAAGCCAAAACCCCCCAAGAAAATTAGAGAAAAGGAAGAGAAAATTGAGAACATCCAGTAGTAGTTCAATTACTTTGATAAGTGAAACTGATTCCATTGCTACATGGGTGGCAAGCTTGGAGTTTAGCAACACCCAATACACACAGAATACTTTTATGCAAGAATATTTTTATGCAATGCTCTGCAAACTGTCAACAACTCATGGCTTTCCAGCTGATGAACCTTTGCAGACCTTAGAAAATGAGGACATCCAGTGGCTGAATGTTATAACTGGTATTTTCATCAAGGATTTATGTCTAGGGTAGAACCTCACTACTTATGACAAATTTCTGCCTTTTACAGGGACCTGAAGTAGGTTGTGTGTGGAGCAAAGGCTTTTACAGAAACTCTCTATGCTGGCATGAATTCTACTTAGTTAAAGGGATTATGGTTGTAACAAACTGAGGCAAGCTCCAATCACTTAGTAATATCTAGAATATTGTTTCACCTTTCTGTCTCTGCTTCCCTGTCATCATAGGCTTATGCCGATATTTATATTTTAAAAAAGTCCCAAGTAAAGACATAAAATAATAAAAAAAAATGCAAGCTTCCTAATTTCATCATGTTTCTTGTTTGGTCTCTAGGTCTCTTATTTAGTTACTGAGAGTAAACACAACTGTGAGTTTTAGAAACCCTCAGCACCTAGCCAGTCCCTTTGGAACCAATCAGCGCAGCAAGTGTCACCATGCTTTTAGTAATTTAGCCTTAGATGTACCAATTTGAATATTTACACTAGCTTCTATATTACAGTAACATTTAAAAACTAGTTGCAGTAATTAATCTAAATTCTAAATATAGTGTAGGAGAAGAACTAAAATAATAATAAATCAAATTCATGCTTTCCTGCCATGAAAGTGCAATAACATGATCAAAAATACCACATTGTAGGACAAGAATATTGTGTCTTGTACAGAACATAGGAGAAGCAGAATGAAAATATGAAAAAAGTAAAGTAATATCTAAAGAAAATGGGCCACTGGAGCTTTTGCACATTTGCAGGCCATGAATTCCCCTGGGGAGTGGCCTGTATAACACATATAATATTACCATCTGCTATAAGAAACATCTCACCCAACATTAGGCACTGAATTTCATTTGGCACTGAATGTGGCAGCTGAGAATCACGAAACTGCGCTGCATTTCCAGGATGAGCCAGGTAAGGCCAGAAAGAAGAACCCTTACCTTCTTCAAAAGCTGATTTGAACAAATATCACTCTGGACTGCATCAACATGCCCCAGAGTAACCCCTTGAAGATTTTTCAGGTAGTGCTTCATACAGTTTATACCTCTGAACCACCAAAGCCAACTACTTAAAACAGAGGGGGAAAAGAGCACCCCAGACCTTCTCCCAGTCTCCACCAATCCATTTCAATATGGAGTGCACAGTGCAGTCTCCAGCTTCTGCTCCCACTGTTTTTTTCTGGTCTAGGTTCATTGTAGTTGCACTGATTAAGTCTCCCCACCTGGACAAATGCAACCTGCTGCTCAGCTCACTCCAGTACAAAATGCCATTGCAATTTAAGCCTATGTTAGTATACCCTTGTCCTCCTCTCCCCTGATCACTCTCCTGTGCCAGCCAGCAGTAATACTCATGCAGGCACATTATAGACAGTGCAAGCAGATTCAACTGGAATCCAATCCCGCTGTCATTAGTAGCTGAATTTGCTCTCTGAACTACTTCAGTTGCCAAATTCCATGGGAACCAAGTACCAATTCAATACACTTTTCACGAGTTGCTTGTTTTTAGACTCTGAGGCTACACTTTCAGTCTAAGTTTAAACCACTTAGACAGTGAGTTACTTTAGGCTTATACCACTATGCCAGAAACTGAACCCAGTGCCCTTGTGATTAGCAAAAGAGAGGGTTTAGCCCTGAAGCTCCCCAGCCAGACAATTCTTTCACATTTTGCCAGTGCTCTTGCTTGGCCAAACACAGGCTGGACCATTTCTCAGAGGGCTTCAGGTCAATTTTGACCATCCTGAGCATTCTTCTGCCTAAACCTCTCTAGTTGGAGACTTCTACAGAGAGAAAAGAAGAAAAGACGAAGAGGGGAAAAAAAAAAAAAAAAAAGCTCTCTTCTCCTTTGCCTCCCCTTCCCCAGGCTGTCCTGTGCATTGGTCACAGCTGTAGGGTAAGATCAAGCTTGCTGATCCTGTAGGAAACCAAAATGGTATGAGAAATACAAAGAAACAGATAGTTTTTTTTATTTCATTGGTTTTGAATGCTGAATCAACACAGCATATAGTACATAAGCATTAGATCTGATTGAAGAAAGGGGGTGGAAATGTTTGGTCAGCAGTTTGGGAGTCTATTTTTACCAACTTGGCTCACAGCTTCGTCAGAAAAACACTCAGCTTGGTGCAAAGAAGGTGCCAGGAACATACAGCAAGAGAGGAGAGAGAGACTATATCAATGCCAGTTTTGATCAGTTCACACTGTTCTATCTTAGACTTGAAAATTTTACTGCTTTTTCATTTGGGAACTATATTTAGAGTTCATAAAAATAAAATGCTGAACAAAAAGCATGCTGGGCAGTACCAGGAATTTATTTTCTTTGAAGGAGAGCTGTAGTGTTCATAGACTGACTCTTCTAGAATTATAACACATTTTAAGTCTCTGGCTTGGGGCTTATGAAGAGCAAGAATAAGAATCCTGCTATGGATTTCTGGACCCTGTATTAAAAATTTCCTGCATGATAGGTGGTATTTGGGGTGGCCATGCCTTCTGGCTAAGAACATAAAAGCTTCTACTGTCTTTCACACATTGTAATGTAGTGTGGAAGCAAACAGCATGAGTGAGAAATTTAGGCTATTTTTCTCCCCATTACTCTTAGCGTTCTCTGTGTCTCTACTATCTTATATGTTTTCTGGACCATTAGTGTCATACTCAGCTATTTACTTGATTTTACATTGTGTCGAGGAAACCAGTGCACTAAGCAAAGTCAAGTCAAGGTTCCCAGTCAAACTGAATTGCTCTTTGTTCCTCCACAAAGATTATTTTAATTACAAACTTCACAGAGGAGCTCAGGAGGCACACCTAAATTACAGACAGCAGGCAGGGACAGGTGGGGAAAAAGTGGCTTGGAACTCTGAGAGGTGTTGCAACTGGCAAAACAACTGAATACCAATACAGGAAGGTGCTTTTCTTCCTTCAACAGCACTGTGACATGTTTTTTACATAGAGCCCTACCAGCTCACAAGAACTTAATCCTGAAATTAGAAAGATCTTTTCAATTAGCGTATTTTTATGGCTAAATTATGTGGGCTTTATACATGGTATCTGCATTTCATTGAATTCATTATGAATGCAACCACAAAGCATGTAGTTATTTCTCTAGAGGCTGCTTTAGATTATATGTTGACAAATTATATATTGACAGATGACATGGTGACAGGCAGTTCATCCTTGCATTCCTTTCACCAGCCCATCAGACAGAAACCTCACTGTACACAGGCTGAAAATGACAAAACAACCACATTATTTCCCACTCATGTGTCCAATTTGCTTTCAAAGTGCCTGTTTTCATCTGAGAGGCATAAAGGCAAAAATATTGTCACCTTTTCTACTTCAGGGAGAAAAAGAATGTGTAAGTACTGTAAAAAAAAAAAAGCGAGCAAATATGTATTTTGAGTTTTCTAATAGTAAAAAGCTTATAGAGCCATTATTTATATAAAAATCAACCTTAGATGTCTGTGGAGATGACTAAATACTCCCCTCCTTTCACTTTGTATGGTATGAAAACTGTTCTTTTCAGCTAAAAACATTCAGAAAGTTATGTAGCACCTATGGCTCATTCTCTACAGAGTAAAAATATAAATAAATAAAACCCTATTCTCCTTTAATACAAACTGGATGCTACATCATCATTTTGTCTGTATCAGCCTAAGCCAGATCTGGATCTAACCCAGTTGTCTGTAAAAGAACCCAGAAAATATAAGACAGAGAATTGCTGGCTGTATCCTGCTGAGGTTTGAAACTAGTGCAGCAACATATACTGTGTTTTGGAGAGATTCATCCATACATTCACCAAATTAGCTTACAACTTTGAAGTCCTAAAGGATACAAGCTATGCTTAACATATCGAAAAATAACATGTATATCACAGGCCTTTGGTTTTCCACTTTAATGACAGTGGATGTTTTTACTGGACTTAATGGAATGTGAATATTGCAATTCATCTGACTGTTTAAATGCATACTGCCATTCCTGTGTTTCTCAAGTTCCAGCATAATTTTCTAGAATAAATCCCAGGTGCTGCATATTAGCACAGATTTAAATGGTTCAGCTTCACAGCTATCAGCTGCTGATGGGTTATGGAAACAGCCTTTGCATGGCTACTCAACCAATGACATTCATTCCACTCCAACATAGATGCTACAGAGGCATTAATAAAGAGATAGGATCTTGCCCTGATGCTCAAAAAACTGATTCTGAAGGGATTATCCAAGCAATGGAAAATTAATTTTTCCAAGTTGAGGCTGCATGCCCTCCCCTGCCCATCCACCCCAGTGTTTAGAGTCAACCTCTCCACTCAGATTTATTCTCCAATCACAGTCTGGAGGACGTCAGTGGATGACTCCTATTAACTATTCCCCTAAAATAAGCATTACCACCTCTCTGTCCTGGAAGCTCTGGGTTTCTCTAACTTCCTGAAACACTCATTCCAATGTAAGCTTTACCTCAAGCAAGCAAGAAACTTTTAGATGACCTAACACCCTGTTCTATTTAGAGCAGGTAAAAAGAGGATGAGTATAAAGAGCCAGTGAAGTGTCAAGGCTGGATGCCAGTGGTTAGGAGTGCCAGACCTTCCTCGGAGGCGTCCTGAAAAGGATGTCCTGGGGGGCACAGGCTGGAGTGATTTAGCTTTATTGCGAAAGCTGGGGGATTCAGGTGACACAGAAGGTGTAGTGGTGAGGTTTTGAGTTTTACCAGTTTCTGTATGCATCTGTTCTTTGTTTTACAATGGTTTGTTTCATACCCTCACGTTAAACCCTTCTTGGTTTCTCTCAAGTGATTGTCAGGTGTCAATCAAATTATGGGTCCTGTCCATCACTTTGCAGCCTCACCCTGATGTCTAGAAGATTCTGGTGAGGATGTCAAGTGATTGGCAGGTTCCCTAGCTCTTCCCACCCTTGACTGATGGAATGGTTCTATTGACTGTCATTTATGTTCTGAGCCACTCCCCTCACCGACTGGATCAGTTCCAAGCTGTCCCCTTCGCCTTTCCCCACCCCCATACTTAAGGTGCTGGACAGAGAGAAAACCCGCTTTGGTGGACTCTCTCTCTGGCTATGTACAAGTCCACCTGGGCTTAATAAACCCCAGTTGAATTTCTTACAAGAGTCCTCCCTTATTCTTCGCCACTGTTCATGCTTCTGCCAAAGGCAAGAACTCACAGGATTAGGAAGTATCTCAGCATACAGAACTGTACCTTTCACTGCGGCTCCAGTGCCAGGGCTGGCCAGGCAATGCAGACAGGGGTCCTGAGACACACCAGACCACCTCAGAAAGGGACAGAGCTTCTGATGGAGTTCTCCAGGAGCTTTATTCCTCAGAGGGATCTAGGGACAGAAAACCAGAGAGGCAGGCAATACAGGGACTTTTATTCAGGGGAGGCAGGGGCAGGGTTACACAGCTTGGCCAATCAGGTTAGGGACTGAAAAATGAACCAGCCAGGGGAAGGATCAAAAATGGCCCAATTAACTGGCGTGATAAAGAGGAAGGAGGGAAAGAACCAATGGGGTACACCCAATTAATATAGCACTGATAAGGTTTTATGGGACAATTAACCTGGTACTGATAAAGCTTTATGGGCAGGGAAGGGGGGAACACACCTTATCACTATGAGAGAGAGCAGTCTCCTAAGGTTTTTTCCATAGCGGACTTACCGCAACCCTGAAGCCTAGGGGCTGCTTTTCTCTCCAGGGGAGAGTGTCCTCACCATGGTCAGGCTCCTGAGGCTTAACTCTCTCCACAGTGAAGCTCTCCAGGAAAAGGAGCAGTGAGCCTCAGTCTCATGAACAAATACATTAAGACATATCTTGAAACTAATATCACCCTCCTTTAATGTTTTGTGCTTAATTTTCTGTAGTGGAAAGTGGCTGGCTATTAGCAACACACACAAGTGAATTGCTGGCTACTCCTGAATGAAACCTGGAGGTTTGCTGCCTGCCACAGCCATGCTGCCAGTCACTGGGCTATACTGCAGGGACTGCTGTGACAAAAGGATTTATTTTAAAGCCTAGATGGAAAATGATGGTGCTCTTGCAAGGCATTTGAGGAAGTCTTCCCTCTAACAAGTCTTCCTCTTATTTAACAGGGACAAGTGACACCTGATTAAATTGCAAAAAATGCAAGCACAGACATTGCTCACTGGTCTTTGTAGACTGCTACACCGAGGCCACCAGAGCCATGTGTGATCTTGTATGGAGACCAACATTGTTACTACTGCTTTGAAGTATCTTGTCTCCACAAGATAAAATAGCACAATGTTTTTCCTCTGTGAAAAGGAGAAAAGCAGTCTTTTTTAAACCTGCCAAAAGGCATGGGAGCCAGGGTTAGGTGAGCAGAGGACAGCATGTTTATCTACTCGCTTCCAAATAGGCACAGTCCACTCATCACATGAGGCTGTAAGCAGAGCTGCAGACAAGCAATACTTGTGAGCAAAGCAGGTTTTGGGCAAAGAGAAAGCTCTTTTTTTTTTTTTAAGTCCCATTTTCAAGCGCAGGAACTGAAATTGAAGCACCTGCCTTCAGCACACACAAGCACATTTCACACTTAACAAATCAGCAAGTCAAAGTGCAAAGAAAACAAATTTAATAGACTGAAAATTATGAACAAATACTTGAAGACAGCAAACATCCTTATTTTTGGTATTATTTTGAGATACATTAGCAAGGAACAGCTGCATCTCTGAAACTAGGAAGCTTTAATTTCCTGTTGGAGTGCTATAAAAAATGCCACTGGAAATACATTTATGGAATTATCTGTAATGAGGAACAGGCAATAGTTTTGATGTTGGAACTATGGTGTCACCCCTAAAAACAAGAAAAGCATGCATGTGCAGCACAAGAGAAGGCAGAGTATACACGCTAGGGCTTCTCACAGAGACATTGCAGCATTGCTATATTGCATCAGGAGCTGGAGGAGGAAGGGTTATGATAAAAAGAGGAGGTACAGAGACAGACTGCAGGATCTGGATGAACAGAGGAGGTTCAAGGTGGGAGAGCAGGTAAGGACACAGCAGGCTGTGGGTAAAAAAAGACGTAGAAGCAAAACTCGCCTTACTCAATGTTACTGGGAGAGCTGTCAAGGCACAGAGCTACACTAGCATTTTGGATGACAGATTGAAAAAAACTTTATATTATTCTTGACCTCTCAGAGGTTCCTCTGATTTTTCAGATTTTCCATGCTTGTGGCTTTGGCATCTGTCTTGAGGAAATAAACCCTCTAAGCTGCAGACCAACATTCTCGGAAAGGGGCTGTTAAGGCAGAAGTGACCCAAACGATAATTTTCATAATTGCCTAGAGGAGTTACAGAGTCCAAGTGTACCCAGCTTCAGGAGGAAACAGGAACCTGGCTCTCACAGCTTCTTTGCAGCACTTAAAACCCTCTGTAACAATCCTTCCTGGGCCATGGAGCGGTCACTAGGAAAGATGGACAAGTAGGGACAGGGAGACATGCTCCAAGAAAGGCACGGGAGATGGCATGCACAGCACCCACCCAACTCCCTACCACTCTCAGGACTGCAGTCTTGTGGTGACCCTGTTAGCCTTCTGCTGTCAAAATTCTTACCACATTCTATTATCTGATAACTACCTTAAAAAGACTGAATGACCTTTAAACTTAGGTAAACAGGATGTATCTCAGAGCATAGTAAGGAAAAGGCAGCTCCTTGCTCTCTTCCCACAGATAAGAGCCCTAACTTCCCCAGCAGCAGCATGCTGACAGAGAAAGCAGGGAATAATGGATAGGCATCCAGGAAGACAGTCAGCACCCAAGCAAAAATGTCTTCTCTCCAAGGGAAACAGTAGTGCCATAGGAAAAGGTCATTTTTTGAGAATTATAGCAACTCACTCCTAGAAAAAAAGCCTTGTTCTCAAAATAATTCAACAGATTATTATAAACAAGGGATAAAAGATGAAACTTCCTGTTGCAGAGCAATGAGAAAAATACTGGTGAAAAAGAATGGCTGTCTTCTCACTAACCAGATGAAAGATCTCAGTGAGTTTTAACTACCAAGAACTAAGAAGAATGTAAACAGCTGCTGCTAGTCACAGCAGCAAAAACATGGCCTGTTACATCCTTGGTTTTTCCCTTAAATCTTCAGAAAAATCCTTTCTGTACTGTGCCATAATTTTGAGAAAATTATACCATGTTTTCAACGCTTAACACTGATTTATATGCAAAATATAGCTCAGTCTTATTTAAACAATCTAGAAAAACACTTCATTCATTATGCATGAGTTCTTCCACAAAGCTCTTGATACAGATTATAGAGAAACAAGATATACTGAGTGTTGAATGTTTTGATAACACTGAATGATTAAATAACTTCATAGTAAACCAAACTCTAAGGTTTTCCTGAGGAAACTCTTTCCTATGCTTCTCTTGCTAGGCAAGCTCAAGAGATTCAAGCTCTCAGTAATGAAGAACATGTTGCTGTACCAACAGCAGAGCAAACACAGGTACAGCTTATTACAGTTCTCCAGATCAGGAAACTTCTGGAAAAGGCATTCAATACAGATCACGGATATTTCCCTTCTTAGGGACCAATACCTTGCTGAGAATGTTAAATTTTAACTTCCTAAGACCACTAAAACCTTTTATGATCCCAGTCAACCCCGAACATGCCTGGGGTCTGCTGTTCCAGCTGGATCTCTAAGTTTATGAGGCCTGACAGAACTCAAAAATACTTAAAGAACTAGCTGATGACTTTTGAATGGTTTTGAGAATCTAGAGAGGTCCCAGGTGGCTGGAAGCTGGCAAATATTGGCCCAATTTTTAAGAATTGCAAGGAGGATGAACTTGGAAACAACAGGAAAAACAGGTCTGTCAGTGTCTTCTCTATAACTGGAAAAATTATGCAGAATATTATTCTGAAAGTTATTGAAAAACACCTGAAGGATGACACAGTCACCATTCACAGCCAGCACAGTTTCCTTCATAAGGGGAAAGTCCTACTGTCAAATCTAATTTCCTTTTACAACAAAGTAACCCACCTAGTTGATCAAGGGAAGCCAGTTGATACAATCTTGGATTTCAGCAAAGCTTTTGATATTGTCTCTCACTGGTCCTTCTGGACAAAACTTCCAGCACTCAGCTGAATAAACACATCATGTGATGGGTGAGCAACTGGCTCATGGGTCTGACACAAAGGGTGACAGTGACCAGGGTGACACCAGACTGGTGACCTGTCACTAGTGGGGTTCCACAGGGCTCCATCCTAGGCCCTGTGCTCTTCCACATCTTCATAAATGATTTGGATGCAGGACAGGAAGGGATACTGGGCAAGTTTGCAGATGACACCAAATTGAGGGGAGCTGTTGACTCCCTTGAGGGCAGAGAAGCCCTGCAGAGAAACACAGACAAATTAGACAGCTGGGCAATCACCAACCGTATGAAGTTTAACAAGAGAAAGTGATGAATCTTGCACCTTACCAACGGAATTTGAAATTATGCCAGCTAATTAATCAGCTGGTGATCAACATCCAGCTCACAACAAAGCCTTGTGGCACAGAGACCTCCTTGTAATAATGAGGTGCCCAGTATATCGATTTTGCCTTTTCAGAGCGACACAGAGTATTTTTCTCCTAACCTGTTGAGGGATTGCTATCTCTGGTCAGGGCCTGTGATCTTCCATCCCTCAGCTGTAAAAGCAAACTCAAGTCTCAGGCTTTCTGGAAACCTGGGGAAGCTGCTCTATGCATAAGTCTTTGGGACTTCTTTAAAACATTTCATTCTCTCCATACTTTTCTAAATACCTAAGCTCAGAACTCAGCTGTCAGCAGTGCTCAAGCATGATACTAATGCTCTAAAAAGTCATACTTTAATATACCACTTTAGTGTTTATCTAAAATTTGAGACAGACTAATTATCTAACTTTCAGACTGAAAGGTCTGAAAGTACTAAAAAGCACATCAACACAGGTAACTGTGGGAAAATGAGCTGGCTACAGCACATCCGTGGGAGAGAAAAGCTGAGAATGCTGAGCATTGTGAAGAGCTGTAAGTAGCAAAAATGCCTTGTCTGGTGAAAGAAACTTACCTAATATGCAAAGCTAGATAACATAAGGAAGTGTGCTTCAATGTTTGCCCCTCAGAGAGGTCAGCAACTTACAAAGAGAGAATATTGCTTCCCAATCTGGTCTCAGCAGCTGTTTGCCCCTCTTACAGGTTAGACTCCTTCCTTCTTCCAGAGGCCAGCAGTAGTTTGCTCCTCTCTATTTCTGCCTGAGCAGCTAATTTTCCTACTTCTGAAGCAACATCTCTTTCTGCAGTCTCAGCAATTCCATAAACACAAAGGAATAGGGCCTGGAGATGTCATAAAAAGCTTTGTCTACTGCTTGGATACCTATTTACAGCTCTGTAGGAGGACAGCTACAGAAGATTTTCCAGAGTTGTTCAGCCCTGTCCCTCAGCAAGTGCCATTTTTAGGTCTGTCACCAGGGATAAAAAGAGGCAATTTCCCTGTAAACAGAGCTCACATAACATACGCTGGTGAAGGCTTCCTCCAGCACTTTCCACAGCAAGCACACAATTTAGGGTTTAAGCTACAAAAATTACAAAAATTTGTGACTTTGTAGTTTCACATTTAAATCAGGATTTTTAAAGTTCTGCAATAACAAAACTGCAACCTCTCACACTATTCTGACCTGAATTAGTTTTATCTTCAGAAATTAAAAGTAACACTTGGGTTCTGAAACTAGGTTTCTATGCCTTTAAACAGTTAGCCATTTTCTGAGTTTTTGACACTTCATTTCTGGAAAACTATGACAGTCTCATCACAGTTTCTTTTAGAAAACCTAGCACTTCCAAGCTCCATTTCTAGTATAATTTTTGTCTAGGGCACACTGGTGAGGAAGTTGGGTAGGGTTAAAATGCACAGGACTGTTAGACCTCAGATTCCAGGATGTTTCATCTCCAGGCCATCAGAGAGTTGGACTTGGTATGTCCATCTGTGGAAACAATCTCCTCAAGTCTTCTGGGATAGTACATTCCTTTACACATTTGGGAATGCTTGTTTTTCATCTGCTTTTTTGTTGTTTTAGATCCAAACTCTCTACAAATTATATTTATCTTTTGAAAAGCCTGCAATTCTGCCTCTATAATATGTGTGTAGTCACAGAGCCCCTTTTTTGCTAACAATTAGGGTTGAAGTTTTAAAAACAACCCAAGACACGTAATCAAAGGAATTCTGTACAAAGAATTCTGTACCACAGAATAAAACATAATTCAGCTCTATGAAAAACTTTAGAGAGGGAGAAGACACAACAGCTGTATTAGGATGCAATTCATGTGTTCAAAACAGAAAATTGAATAAAGCACATAAAAAAATGTTTACTAGAATTTGTAAGAGAGGAGGCAGATAGATTGCACATCACTTCCATTAAGCAGGAAGAACAACCTGTTCCCATTCTCATGTCAAGCAGCACAACTGCAGAGTGATTCCATCACTTTCCTGAAAGGTTTCACTGCTAAACAATGGTACCCAAAACAGAGACTTTTGAGAACCAAAGGCAAATACTCACACCAAAAAATGCCGAACCCAGCCCCTACACTGGATCAAGTATGATTGATCAGAAGAATCCAACACCATTCTTTTTCCCCTTCAACTGATTCAGCAGATCATAAAGGAAATGTTTTGGGGGCTAGAGGGAGAATTGCTCATATGGAAATTAGTGAGAAAAAAAAAAAATCACAGTACATTTGTCCTGTGAATAAACAAGCCCAAGATCATTTCTAACAATGTGGTCACCCAGGAGAGACTTGTTCCTCCACTGGCAGTAACTAGTTACAACTGCAGGAAAACAATCTTGATAAATTTTACCTCTGTTCAATGGTGGAGGTGGCTGAAAGGGGAAGATAGTAAGCTGTTTAACCAAGGCCTTCAATCACTGACTCAAAAACCTCTCCTGTCTTTACAGGAAGGACAGGGAAAGGAAATAAATAAAAGAATGAGGCAACTCTCACTGGGTGATTTGGGTTTTTTTCAAATGGTATTTTTTTCAAAGGGTTATTTTTTCCCCTAAAAGCAGTATATAGAGGATAGTCTTCTTATCCATCAGTGCATCAACATTTTTCAACCCCACTAAACCTTGGCACAGACATTTTGCCAAGCTTTCAGATGGCAAGCCTGAGATCTGCACTGTGTGAGGGGATTTCTTTTCTCTCTGCTGAGGTTATCTCCTATGACTACCAGAAATCCTCAGACATCCCCAGGTACCACACAGCCAATGGCATCATGCTCAGAGCTGTAACCTTCCTGCTCACAGGGATCCCAGCTATGCCTCACTTTAGCAGCAGCTCAGATACTGACCCCTGAACAGCAACAACTGACAACAGCATGCATGGGGCACTGCACTGATGTCTACAAATTCTTCCAGACGGATCATGCCAAACCCTACACCCGATTCTGGCCTTGGCTTAGGACTTAAGCTAACATTTAAACGCCTACAAGGTCCCCAAGAATGGCTTAGCTCCTGGAAATTCACATGCCTTCTGAGCAGGATCTCATAAGATTGAACACTTCACCTCAAAACTGTTTTCCTTCTCCTACCACAGGGACTGTTTAGATGGCAACATCACACATCCTCCTTTTTTAAGTGGTATAGCTGTCAGGCCAAGCTTTCTTCTTGGGCCCAACCACTAACAGGATGGAAAACGTTCCTGAATGCTATGAAACAAACATTGTCGGGAAGTGGAAAGTGGTTTTTATGCTTGAAAGAAGAAAAAAGCTCAAGAAGAAATATTACACATTTGTGGTCTTCTCTGCAGCAGGATGTTCCTTTTGTGCCCATATTTTTCTCCCATTACTTATTTAATGTTTCAGAAATTAATATGGAAATTGCTTATCACCTGGAGGGAAAAGCATTATGCTGCTGGGATAAAACATTCCAGAGATACTGCAGGAGGACTAGGAGCTGCAATGCATTTTTAGGGAAGGGAACACCATTGCGCACTTGTAACATTCAGTCTTTCTGTGAAAACAGTCCCTTATTCAAGAAGGATCAGAGATCTCCTCTGATGACATGTGGCAGCCAGGCTGGGGAACATGCAACAAAAACAACCAAACATCTTTCACCCATCCACCAGAAGGAAAGTCATCTGCCTCAGGCCAATATACTCCAAAACCATGTGTACTGTTAGGTATGTCAGATGCCAGGAATACATATCTAGCAATAATTCCTCTATACTGGAGTAACCCTACGTAGGAATGGAAGGCAGGAGACTGCAGAAGCATCTACATTAGTGTTCTAGTCCAGATTAAAAGGCTATGCTTTTGAAGTCAGCTTTGAATTTGCCTCCATGATTGATTTGTTGTATCATCAAGCAGTGTCAAAGCACAAAAACAAGATTCCTCACAAAGATGCATTCCCAGAGCACCCCAGCATACTGCAGCCTTAGGTAGGCATTAGTCCATAGCACAAGCAAAAGAAAAACTCTAGCCTAAAGTATGTGTAGCACCAACTACTTTACAATAAAGAGATTTGCTTGTCTACTGTATTTTCTAAATCAGAAATGGTCAGGATGACAATCTGATCCCATGAGCATCCTCTGCATTCTCTCATCACAGCTATATCTAGAGCCTTTGAAGTGAGAGAAAGTGAAAAGAGGAAATGAAAGCCACCTAATCCTGAAGTCAAATTTGCCCTCCACATAACGCTGCTACCATTGTCAAGGATAGGAAAAGTTATTGCCAATCAACAATGGAAGTCTATTAGTTAAAACAACTATTTATCCTTCAGACTCCAAAGTGGATATTCCCATCATCTATATCTGTTCTGGATGGCTGCATCTGTGTTCTCAAATGCCAGAGCCAAATCAACGACTTTGTCTTTTCTTACACAAAAAGATACCACTCTTGATAGAAACCTTCAGCTGTATTGAGCTTCTGCCACCAACTGATTAGCAACAAAGAGTGGTACATTGGTCATTCAGCCAGATTTAAGTCTTGTAAAGAATGATTTGGGGATGAACTGTTCAGGTATGTATGACAGATGCTGCATTACCTCTTTTACTAGTTAATGTTTGTTTTGATTACAGAAACAGCAAAAGCTTCCCCCAGCATTTCCAGTTCAACATGCATGTTTTCAACTTCCATTCTTTTTAGTGCAATTATAATGCATGGAGAAAAAACACAACACAGCAGCACACCTGCTGACATCAAATCCCTGTATAAACAGGGCATTTGCACAAGCTGTTATGTATGGGTGACTATGTTAATGGCTGAAAAAGCCATTTTTAGTAGCAGTATTTTTGTAAACTACATGTAAAACCTAACATACAGAATGGTGAGGAAATTCACACAAGGTGTTTTGAGTAAGACACATCAACTCAAAGATTTCATTACAGCCTTACCCTGGTGCTTTGTGAGTTCTAAGATGCCAAATCCCATGGAAGTCCAAAGGAAGAAATAAGACCTACTTGCAACTACTGAGTGCAATTGATAGAGTTCCTCCATTTCTAAGCCATGCCTTCAAGGCAAAGTCAGGCTTACAATTCATGCAAATGAACTGGTTTAGAAGAAGAAACTACAAAGACATCTCATTTCTAAAACTAAACCCATTCATAGACCAATCCCAAACTGCAGTAGTCCCTAACTCTTGAAACGACAGCTATCCAAGATCAAATAGGTTCTTTACTTTATGACAACTAGCAGTGAGGTTGTGAGCTAGATCTCTTCATGACAGACTGAGAGCAGCAGATCAGAGTATAGTCCACATTTTCTTTTATCTTCACACTTACAATCATAGAATCACAGAATTCTTTGGGTTGGAAAAGATCTTGAAGATCAATGTCCAACTGTTAATCCAGCACTCTGATCTGAATGCCACATCTACCCATCTTTTAAATACGTCTAGGGATGACAACACAGGCACTCCCCTGGGCAGCCTGTTCCAATGATTACAACCGTTTCAGTGAAGAATTTTTTCCTAACACCTAATCTGAACTTTCACTGGTGAAACTTGAGGCCATTTTCTCTTGTCCTGTAACTTAGGAGATCAACCCAAACCCATGTACAATCTCCTTTCAGGTACCTGTACAGAACAATAAGGTCTCCCCCCCAGATTCTTTTTCTCCAGACTAAGCCACCCCCATTCCCTCAGCCATTCCTAACAAAAACTTGTGCCCCGGATCAGCTTAACCAAGCTTTACCAGCTTAAACTCATAAATACTTCACCTATAAAGGTTCATATAAACTGATTTGTCATTAGTGTGTACTGACCTTATTTCAGTTCGAGTAAGAAGGCAGCAGCATGAAAGGACTCGGAGGTTTCAGTATTTATTGCTAATTATTCACCCATGCAACTATTTTAACTAAAGCAAATTGAACAGTGCTTACATGAACATTAACTTCATTCACTGTGGCATAATATACACACAGTCACATCAAATAAGCTTCAAATACACATTTTATCTCATTTTATCATTGTCCAACTCTACTTCTCAGTGCTTTCAAAGTTTTCTTCATGATTGGTGCAATTTCTTCAATAAAAACAAAACAAAGAGACCAGTTAGGATTACAGCTATGAGCAACTTAAAATGGTATTGGTATAATATTATGCACTATAATATAACTGGGCAGAAAGTTAAAACAATTAAATTGATCATCTTAGGAAATGCCACTTACTTTTGGCAGACTTCTTTCCATCTTGAATCATGACACCTGAGCTAGAACTTCTAGAGCTGCCAGGAGGGATCAGATTTGATAATGTGTTATTTCTGTCTCTCATTTCTGGAATCCCTATTCTTTTAAAACATGCAAGAAGGAAAAAAGTTAACATTTAATATCAAGTTACTATTTGCTTTGGCTGATTCTGAAAAAAAAAAAAAAACCAACAAAAAAAACCCTAAACCAACAGCCTGATTGCACACATTTAAGAGACTTTATACATTTCAAAGTCATAGGATAATTCAAGAACTGATCACAGAGGACCATCTTTTTCATTTTAAGTCTTGAACAAATATTACATTTATAAGGTTTCATGTCACTTATTAGTCTTTAAAATTAAATTACCAGAGTTTATGACAAATCAAAATGGCCAGCAATACCACTGTGATTCATAATGCCCTGCACTCTAGTTTGCACCTTGTGTTTATTTTTCTCTTTGAACACAGCTGAACTGCTAACTAGCTCATTGACAGAAAACGAGGGCAAATGTTTAAAAACAAAACCTCTAACTGGTTAGCAAAAGGCACAATAACTAATTAAACATCATGTTGGAATCCTCAATCAACAAGACAGGACTGAGGCAGATACATACACAGAGCTGATGCCTCATGCTAAAGACCATTAGCCCAACATAGCAATAGAGTGTCAGCACAATGTCACCAAACCTGACCAGCCTTGTACTGCTCAGAAGCAGTCACTGAGGATTCTACCAGCACTTGGTACCACTTCACGCTGACTGAGAATAGCAGCCTGTTAAGGATATGCATGTCAGCATGCAAATCCTTAGGATTTTTTTAGCTCCTGCAGGACCAGCTTCTCTAAAGATTCTGCAGCTTAAAAAACCAACCCATTGTGCCTAAACAAACCCTTTGGTTCTCAAGAAGGCAAATCAATGACCCTCTTACAGTTTCTTTCATGTCTGAAAAAAAATAAATGCAAAGCTTGGTCTACATCATTCAGCTACTGGTCCAGAGATTACTGGAGCACAAAGGACATACATACTTGTATGCTACTGGGCTTGAAGCACCTAAACTGGAAAGGCAGGTCTGTCACAATACAGAATCAACCTCCCACAGAGCAGCTGAAAGCAGAAGTGCAACTCAAAGTGCCTTAAGCTACTGCCTTGGTAAGGGACTATCTTTTCCCTGGAAATAGCAACAGTATGGAAAGAACCTTCCAGATCTCACCAGCTAAAAGCACAGTTATGAAAATTTATCCAGTGTAAGAGCTGAGTTTAAGAAAATTCTTACATTCAGGTTGCCCTTCCTAACCCACACTTACAACCACCTCGAGCAGCAAGTGTTTGACTAAGCTTCTGAAATTCACAGGAGACAAAAAAAAAAAGTATTAGAAGTTCCTGCAGTTCATTCTGTATCACACCAGGCAGCTGACTGGGATTTTATCAAAGCAGGAGAACATGTGAGGCTACTAGGCAGGTTTATAGACCCAAAACATCAACAATGGAATTGCCGCAGGATGCCAAGAGGCTTTACTGCAATCTGGAGAAAAGAAACAGCGTCCACTTACACTCCAGCTGGGAGAGTGAATTCGCTGGCACTTTTGAGAAACGTGACATGAGGAGTAAGTACACAAGGCAAGTTTGTTTCTAGCCACTAGCGTCTTAAAAAAGGGAAAGTAAATAGAGTTACTTAGACCTTTAAATTATTTTGCAAGCATGATTATGAATTGACAAAGACACAAACACAAGCTAAAAGCATAGTACATAGCACTTACTTGTACTTGGGATGAAGCTGGATGACAGGTCCTGCTGTCCCATGGATTTCTTGCTGTCGGCAAATGCTCCTGGGTGGTTTTGCTGCACCAGCCACATAAGCCATTTTTACTTGCCTGCCTAATATAGAAGCAAGGAATAGAGAATGCATGGTTTTTCATGTCCTTTATGTCCAAAACCCTTTGCATTGCTGCTTAGAATCCTTAGTCCAAGCAGTAAGGTAAGATTTGTCTAATGCATAATATTTGCAGGATACACCAACATATTATATTAATGCTTGTGTTTATTTTTTAAGCAAATTTTAATTTAAGAGTAACAGTGTTCATTCTTGATGATTTCTCCTGGAAGTACAGCATTAGTACTCACCACAAACAAATCACTAAATCAAACATATTGCCAAGAACAGTAGACGAGATTTGGTTCTGTAAGTGGAAGAGCTAACCAGAGTTTTTACCTTTTGGTTTCTCAGACTGAGCTGAAAGAATAACTTTTGTAAGGATCTTCAGTTTTTCTTCTCTCTGATTAAACATTCTCCAGTACATTTCACGCCAAGACTCGTATTCCAGAAGGCTCTCACCTTTAAAATCTCTTTGGCAATGTTTCTTCCACAAGTGGTCAGTCTCTTTTATAAACATCTAACTTGAACACAAGATATCTTAAATCAGAGATTTTAAAATATTATTTTCAAGAGTACCTGTTTTCTGAGCCTACAGACACAACCCAAATCTTTGGCAGAAGGTACAGACCAAATCCCACCACTGTGCTGACAGAGGTACCGACACTGTGGCAATACCATGCAGGGACACTGACTACAGCCTGGAAATCACACAGCTTCAAGCAACAGAGCTGGAGTCAGTGAGCCATGCTTACAGGCTAGACTTGTGTTTACAGCACAGGCTCAGGCCACTCCAGCTCTCAACTTGAAGCACACAGAAGAAAGGCTAACTTGCCCTAGGAAGGACTGCACACTCAGAACATCAATGTCCAAGTGCAACATGGAGCTCAAGCCCTAACAGTGTAGATAAGAAATCTACCACACGCATGAAATCGCACCCCAGCTACTTCCTGACCGATACGCTTTGCAGGCTTAATACTCTAACTTAAAAACAGTTGGTTCTGACTTTCCCAGCTATTTCAGTGGTAAATACTATGGTCATCTTTTTTTCTTTCTTATTTTTAGAAACAGAAATACTCTTCTACACACCCTGTCTTTCACTTAGTCATCAGTAGTAATTCTCTTGAATGTTTTAAACTTTAGAAAGGGAGACTTGATAATGACAGCAGAATTCAAAGAAATTAATATGCAAGACAGAAAACCAGTGCAGCCCGTGGAGTTGTGGAACTCTGGTTCCCCAAATTTAACAAGGCAGAATTTACCATATTATATTTCTCTATTCGAAACAACTGCTCTGGTGTGCAACGTGTTAGCACAGGCTCAAGAATTTCAAAGGGCACACCTCCTGCTTCTTGTAGCACTACAAAAGAGGACAGTACTTTCAGTATCTCACTTATTTTACTCAATGGGTAACACCCCTCAGACAGTTTAAAAATAAAACCACAATTTTAGCAAGCACTAACACAACATCCCATGTCAGGCTATGAAAATACTTATAAATCAGCAGTTCCATACTGACTAGCAGTTATACTTGAAGATGGATAAAGCATCTTTAAATAGTCATTGCCAGATCTTTACTGATATGCATCACTTCCTCCTCCGCCTATGCAAGGAAGAAAAGAATGTCTTGATCACAACAAACATGGAGGGCAGGCACTGAATTTTTAGCCTGTCATTTATAGGATATTATTTTAAGTAAACTCAAACCTTTAAAAATTGTAAACTTTCAAAATAAAGCTACATTTAGTACAGCCATCAATCCATTTCTGCAAGTGGCTTTCAACCAAGTCACCATTAGTAGGGAGGGACAATATATTTTAGGGTGCCACTGGTTGGCAGAGAGGAAAAAAAAATCTCATCCCCTTAGAGCCAGAAGTGCTACAAATCCCCTGCAATACTCACAGTCAATATTGTTGTGAAGCATGCGGACACACTGCTCATACAGTGTGAGCATCTTGGAAAGGCAGACTGCCTTAGAGCCAGAGTACACCTGCATTTTAGAGTTCATTCTCTGTCCTGTGAATTGAACTGTATCATTGACTTGCTGGGGTGCTTCTACAACAGGGACTGTGGACACTGCAAGCAAAACATCAGGCAGGTTTCACAATGCTTTAAACATTCAGCTCTGAGATAAACATATATTACCTTTACTTACATATACAAAGTATTTTCTTAATACGAAGTTACTGCATTTCAGCATAGGACCCTTGCACGTATTGTAAATTGCAAAAGCCCATTCACCATCATCTAACTCCAACATGTACAGTGCAAGTGAGCTGCACCAACTCAAACCAGTCTTGTATTTTTATCACCACTATGAATACATGAGCTGTATTCATACCTGGATTGTTCTGTTACCCATGTACAGAACTAATCCTCCCGAGTTATCTTAGAGATGCCAGGAACTACAATAGCAGCAATGTTTCAAGATCCCAGTGGTAGGAAACCACTGAAACATCAGAAGAGCTGCCAGGGCAACCACTGGTATTTTATGTCACCTACCTATAAGACTTTGCCTGCTCTAAGGTATAGAAATGAGTAAAGATAAATAGAGCCAGTAGAACTGCTACTTGATTTATGCCTTCTCCAAGTCTGTGGTAACCTTCTTCAGTATTCCTTTACTCAGCAAGCCATACGAAGGAAGGCCTTGTAACTCCCACCAGCTTCAACAAGATTTCTACAAATGAGAAAGTGAAGCCCTTCTTTGCCATAGACTCATGAGCTAATACAGCTTATTGGAAAAGAGGATAAAACATTTCTACACAGAGCTGTAAAAACCTGCACTATTTCACATTTATCAGCCTTGTATATTACTTACCTGTAAAGTCTGCAGTACACGGGGGAAATAATTCTGAGAGGCCTGGCAGAGTTTTAGGTAGTGGAGTATTAAGAAGCTCTTGGAGGGATACCACTTTGGCCTGTGCACAGTAAAGGAAAGATTGCTTCATTATTATAAATTTGAGGTTAACCAAGCTTAAAATAAGCTACAATAAACCCCCAAACATTTATGCAAATCCCAAAATCAACTAGGATAACTAGAATTCTTGCTTTTCTACACTAAAATTTACTCAAAGGATTACTTTTCAGTATATCCTTTCATACTCCACTTACCAAGACTATACCACAAAAGGAACTTGGTGGGACATCTGCAATTAGCACATAGAAAGATTAAAGAACAGAGTAAATATGTAGAGCTAAATAAAAATAAATCACTATTGAGGCATGCAGTGAATGAGGCAAAACTGCAAGATAACAAAAGCATAATTCTAAAAGACAAAAAACAGCTTTATACCTGGTCCTATCAAGTCTCCTAGATCACACTCAGTAAGCCATTTAGCCTAAAACATTCACAGCTAATCTCCTAAAAAGGGATTTAAAGATGCAGCAGCCTGTTAAATATGGATCCCTACAAATAGATCAGGTGCAACATCTAAATTGGGTCTCAGGTGTCCTCCAACTGCAAGTCAGGCACTTACAGCCCAAAACCTGCATTCCCTGCACTTCATTTAAGTATCTATAGTAACTTTTCACAACTGCTTGAATATCAAAGGTTTTTTCCTCAAACTGTTTATGTTAGAGTATCATACATAAGCCTCTACATTAGTATTTCCCCGTCTGGGACAGATGATACCACATTCAGATTGCAGACCTTCCATAATAAAAAAAGCCTGAAGCTTTCACATCACGGTGAAGATATAAATCTGAAGATAACTCTAATTTTCAGCGCACAAAAGGTCTTCATTTAAAAGGTCTAATTAATACACATTTTTGCATACATATTTTCTCAGAGGAGCTATTTAAACTTTTTGCACTTGAAGTGACTAGGACAGCTCAGATTAAGAATATATATAATCTAGTTTTATATGCAATACTGTGGTTTACTTCAATGCTTTTAAGGAATGTTCAGTTCCACTGCAAACCTTAACATTCACTGTTGAAGTGCCACAGCATCTGACAAAAGGACTGTTCTATACATAAAAGAGCTGCAGCAGCAACAGATCAGGATGGTCAAAAAAGAAAAAATGTGGACGTCTTTCCAAAGGTAACTGCCTTTATATTTTGCAAGTCAAATGCAGATTAGTTGGTAAGGACCAAACACTACTGTAACGTTGGAAATAAGGCTAAAAAAGTAATTCAATTTCAAACTGTATCTCTTTTTTTTTTACCCCATTATTGTAAATATTGGCAATTGCAATGCAACTGATATATCAGAGTCCTGCAATCTGTTCCTTAAAATAAATACAGATAAATTTAACTGAAAGTATAAGTCCAAAGCATTTGTTTGTCTGCAGTTTATCTGCTGTTATCTCGATCCTGTAGTGGTTTACCTTTTTCCTGGGAGTTTCTGATTGATCACTCTCACATTTTTTTACATCTTCAACTCCCTCTTTTGCCTGAGAAAGTTTTGAAGTCTTCTGTTCATTGCACTTTTTTGGCCGTGCACCTGTAGAGTAAACCTTTCTCTTTCTTTTGTTGGTAACCTCATCATAAGTAAGATAAGATTCAAAAGACATGGTAGGGGGTTCAAATTCCTCATCACTAAATGATTTGGCTTGGTCTTTCATGACAAGATTTTGTTTTGGTTTCTTCACACATTTAGGATTTCTCTGTTTGGAAGCATCCTTACTAGGCTTCTCCTTCAGGGGTAATAAGCCTTCATTGGCTGCAGAGGAATGCTGCTTTTCTGAAATTTTCTTGCTCTCTGTGGAGATGCTCTCTTTGAACTCACTTTCTTTAGCCTGAGAATTGGTACCCTGGGAAGCATGCTTAGAACCACTGCTGTTACATTCTTTATTATCACATTCTTTTGGAGACTCAGAATTTGTACTTTGATGGGTCTTTCCACTACAAATATATTCTTTATTCAACTTTGTAGAAATGGGAGAACTGTTGGAACTTCTAAAGGCCAGTACAGATGTTTCAGATTTCTCTAAAGGCTTAATCTCCTTGGAAACAGAAGATTTCATCTCAGGTTTTTCTTTTTCATTTTTTTTTCTTCCCCTAGGATCACTGCAACAATAAAAAAATTACATCCCATTCTGCAGCTGATGCTAAATTCTTAAGCAATCTGTTTTTCCAATATTAATAAAACTAAAAGCATAAAAATCACACCATGTGTCATAGTTTCACAAAACCCAGAATTTAGTTCTGCACTATGTTCTTTCTTCCATTATCAGTACAGAACCACAGAGCTCTTGGGTCCAGCACCACTAAATAGAAACAAGAATTGATAGCAAAACAAGTGGAGAGTAGGGACAAAACCCTGAGAGGAAAACAAACCTGGCAGTACTATCTGCTTATAACATGCTGGATACCACTTTTCACAACACTTCCCTGCAAGCTTTATAACAAAGACATGGTGCTTGAAATAACTAGGAGACAAAAATTTACAACACACTCTGTAGGTGATACAGATTAACAGGTCAGCCTTTATGATTTGCTTATCACAGGTTCTGTTATTTTACTTTCCTGCTGTTTGAACAACTTCACATTTAAAGTGCACTATTTAGTCAAATTATTCCTTTGGTTTTCTCAGCTCAACTGTCTGGAACTGTTTGAACTCTGCAAAACACCTAAAGCAGAGCTGGCTGGGCCATGGCAGTGGTGGCTGCTTCAGTCTCACAAGAAACTGTATCTCTCCACTGTCCCTCCTCTAGTGCTGGAAGCCCCTCTCAGCCTGCAAGAACATTACAAGAAAAACCTCTATACAACCCACATCACTGGAGAGCTGCCTTATTTAACCACCACCTCTGGGAGAAAAGAGCAAGTTTCCCAATTTCCTGAAGTGCTGAGCAGTGCCCATCATGGCTTAGTCCCATTTACACCAGCTGGGACCTAAGCACTTGTGCCAGTCACAGGAAGCAGCTGAAGTCAGCGTGATGACTGGCCAGCCAACCCATAATGGTTTGATTGTTTTCCTCATATTTCACAACTGCATTCTCACTCTTGCATTCAATTCACATTCTAATTCAATGTATATTTTTCATTCCAAACACCTTCCTAAGTTTCCAATGTGCATTTTAAAATTACACTACAGTATAATTAACTTTAAGGAAAAAAGTTCACACCTACCTTTTACTTTCTGGAGAAATAAGTTTTTTCCATTGTTTTAACAGACTTTTAGCTACCTTCCCAGCAGTGGCATGTTCCCTAAAACTGTTAACTGTTTTTTCTATGCCAGTTTCCTGTTGAAAATAGTGCAAGAAAGATGGGCAGAATAAAGCACAACTCTTATTCCAAAAAAAAAAAAAAAAAAAAAAAAACAACCCTCTAAAACTGCTACAAACAGCATTAGACTAGTATTCAAGGCAGTCCTATGGCAGCCA
Organism: Zosterops lateralis; assembly: GCF_965231275.1. Lineage (NCBI taxonomy): Eukaryota > Metazoa > Chordata > Aves > Passeriformes > Zosteropidae > Zosterops > Zosterops lateralis. The sequence goes on from NC_139764.1 coordinate 90,076,730, forward strand.
AAGAATAAGCGCCCTCTATACTGCAAATGGAATTGAAGGAAGTAGTTATTTATAACCAAATATGGGGAACAAAATGCAGGTTTAATTCATAAAACTAAAATAAGTAGTTTTCCTCCATTAAATGTACATATTTCAGAAATTTCACTTCCCTCAAATGCTTAAGCCCACAAAATGCCTCAATTCAGATTTCCTTTAGGCTTATGAAGTACATTTGAGCATATTAGAGAGCATATATGTTGGGCACCGTGTAATATAAACTACATCTCAACCAGTAGTACAAGGTTGAGGGGTCAGAGCAGCAGAGTTATTTTCACTATATCATTGTGTCTTCAAGTCTCACTCTAGTGTTTTGGTTAAGCAAAAATGTCTTGCAGACTTGGAGTGTTTGTAGAATCATAGGTGATTTTAATCCTGTATTATCAGCAAGCACTTCTGATTCACAAACACTCACTTTTAAGATGCACGCAAAATATGGAATTCAGTGGGTTCACTGCAACCTGTGAATGCTCTTGCTAGCTGGTGAAATTATACTCCTGTGAAGTCTGAGCTACACACGTTACTCCCACATAATCAGCTCAGCCTCTAGAAAGGGCTTCCTTAAATTCACTTCAAATATATTTAGCTTATATATAATTTGAGCAACCTGATTTAGTAAGTCAGTTATGGCAAACAGATGGAAGAAATCTGGTGGGACTACTTCATAAAGCTATTTATGTTCTTCAAATGCATTAAAAATATGTGGAACCCTCCACTGTAAGACATCACTTTCCTCTATTTGACTTGAAGGCTTCCATCAAAGTCTGTCCCATTATAAAGCATGCAAAATTTCTGGGAACATGAATCATCTACAGAAATCCTTTGTCATTTTAAGCAACCAAATGCAATATGATATTATGTGTTTTTATTGGAAAACAAAATAAATATTGCTTCATTTCAGTAAAAGTCTGCCTGTGTCTAGGCAGGCAAATGTCTTTACCTGAATAGGCCATCTAAATATCTTGGGAACTACATTTTTCCTCTTACTCTTCAAAGAATTCTCTCAAAACCCCCACATTTTTCTTCTTTTCAAAACACAGGCACATTGCTTATAACAGCTAGAAGCTTCACAGGCCAGTGTGTGAATATCTAATATAAAATTTGATAGGATGCAGCTTGGATGAGGATAAAAGTCACAAGAATCTTTATCAGGGAATCCTGCTCTTTAAATACAAGAAACTTCAAGCTGCTAATGAAAGATGGAAGAGTCAGACAATTGACCTAAAGAATGGTTCACCCGTATCTGCTTTAAGCATCGATTTAAGGCAGTTTTACAGTGAAAAGAAGCCAATCTGATTAGCAAAATGTCCTCTATATGCTCAGTTCCCTGCTCTGTATTATTACTGTTGACATAATACTGCATTTAGTAAGCTGGATGACCAGCTTTTGAAAAATTAATCTAACCAAATCAGATATAAATTCAAAGTTATAAAATGCAACATGTTCACCACTTGTACAAATGCACACTCTTGATATTTACATAGTAATTCACTACAGACGGGTTTAATGTATTATTAATGACTACTTACCACTAAAATATCCAGTGATAAATTCAAACCTTGTAGTACTTTAAGTGTTTTTATAATCTGGAAAGAAACATTAGATTTATTCTAAAAAAATACTTGGAAATCTTATTCTGTTCTTCTCATCCTCATTCATATATTAAATTCAAAAATACACAATAGTGTTAAAAGGAGCATCCAGCAACTCCTGGAAAATGTCAGCACTCCTTTACTGCACATCAGGGCAGTGTTTGCAGTCTGTGCTGTGAACCAGTATGGTCTTGCCAACCCCTTAATTTCAGTAACAACAGAGCACCCAATAAATTGTTTGAATTCACTGCTACAGAGATTACAGTAAAAATCAGTAACACAGAAGTAGAGGCTACATATATATGCCTATTCATCCTGTAGCAGTGGCTCTCATTTGCCACAGAGCAAAGTACAAAAGCCACATTATACAAAGCCACCAAGCAAAAATCAGCAAGCCTCAGTCAGCAGCCCTACTTCATCAATCCAGGCCAAGAAAGGACAATAGAGCTGGTGTGAGCCCAGACTGCACAAAATAAGGTTTTGAAAACATAACTGCAATTTGAACTTTAACAAAACAAGCTCAAACTAGAATAACTGTTTTCTTTTGCACTGTCAAAGCTTGCACCTGTTACAAAACTCAACACTTCTATAAAAGCAGGAAAGATTTTTTCACATACAAAATGCTCATCTTCCTATGAGAAGTGTTTTAATAACAATGAAATCTCATTTACAAGCAGAGTATAAATTTCAACAGCAATATAACCCAATTTATTCAGCAAGGGGTATATAGCACCCTGGAGTCTCACAGCTAACCATACACAGCAAATCTGTCTTTTCTTTCTATCATCATTTAAGAATGGCATTCCCCAATTTAGTGCTGCCACTGAAGCACTCTCAACCACACACATGAAGCTATGTTATGGAGACTACAGAACTAACATACAACTGAAATAACAGCATTTCATAGGGCTTTCTCAAAGCCTGAAATACTAGTTAAGTGTTTCAGATCGTTACACTTCTCAGTGTAACAGCAGGAACACAAAACACACTACTCAGAAATCTTCTGACAATAATAACAGCTATATTAATTTAAATAACCAATCAATTGTCATTTATTATATTATATATTGCTTCTGAAATGGCATTGCAGGAGGTGGAAGAGGTACTAAAAATGATTGGCAAGCTTAAAGAAACATTTTACAAATTGCACTCCAGAGATTGCTCTATTGTTGCTCTAAGTTTCACTGTTCCTATAATGCTTTAGAGCAATGGAACACCACACTTGACACTGATTTTCATTGTGTTCAGTGGGCTCTATCTACACACGCCTGGCAGGCAGTTCTGTAAATCATCCACCCTGAAACAGTGCTTCTGAGTCTAGACAAGCACAGGAAAAATGCTTCACAGCCTGGGAAAATGTGAGACAAGGTAAAACATACACCTAGGATCAGAGGTAACAAATCTGTCCCAAGAAGTTCAGCTAGCTACAAAATGGCACAAAGATTTCAGAACCAGCACAAAAGCCATATGAAGTTCTGCTTATCTTTAAGACAAGGCACTCTCCAAGAAAAATAATAATTGCTCACAATGTTAACATAGCTTCTAATGCTTGACATGATCAGTGTCAAGTTAGTTCATTTTATTTAATTAGAAGAATACATATCCTCATTGATTTAATTTATTTTGCAATGAAAAAGGAAGTAACCTACTGCTAACACGTTATATTGTGATATTTAAGATGTCTAAATAATGAAGCAGTGCAAACCACTGGGAATAAATCTCATTTATTTTGCCAGAGACAAACCTTTTTGTGGAAGAATACTAAGGGATGTTTTCATCAAGAGAATAGGGGTTTTGAATAGTTCCTCTTGATGGATTTTGAACTAAGTTAACTCATAAAGCCAAGCTGATTTCAGAAGAAAAAATTCAGGAAGCAGGCAAATACTATTCATACTACTTCGAACCAACAGGCTAAATTACAAAAAAAGTACCTATATGACAAGCATGTTCAAAAGCAGTCAACATATTTTAATGAAAAACAAAACTTTCAAAGTTTTCTAAATTACAGACCACTCTGCTCATTTTGGTTACTTGAAATATATATATCACACTTGGAAAATTAAATCAAATAACACTCTTTCATTTAAAAAATAAAAATAATGGATCAGACACACTTGATAAGATTTTTAGAAGTGATACCAACCACTTAGAAGCAGGGAACAGCTCGGGCTGCAGGGGAATCAGCAGCTCTGCTCATACAGGACTAGTACAAGACTCTGTTCTGTAACTGGACAAAGTAAATGGCCACATCCAGCCTGACAGTAGGAATCACACATCTCCGAGTTCTCAGGATTTAGAGCCAAACTCACAGACACAATCAGAAAACAAGAAAATATAATTTGTGCCAAGCATCCATATCAGCAGAGAAACTTTGTATTTATCCTATTTGCTAGAGATCTCTGATTTGTCTACCAAAGACAAAGCACAAATGTAGGAGCATCCGTGGACGGCAGGGAGAAGGAACTCTGCAGACCTGAGATATTCTAGAAACACATGGTTTTATTGCAAGCATCGTGGGTAAAAAGGGCTTTGCCTTCAGCCACCAGCCTCAGCTGATGGGAAGCCCCAAAGAGAGAGGGAGAGAGAGTCCAAGCTCCAGCATCTATTGGGCTTTGGAGAAAGGTATACTGCAAAGCACAAGATACAGTACAGTCTGTCACTAAAACCAGAGGTTGCTAGAAACACAATCCTTGTTGTCATGATACCTATACATAGTATACCATTATTATTGCATAAAATAAGGCAAAATGATGAAGTCTGTTCTGAGCAGGCCTTCAAAAACAAAATAAAGACTGACTATTGAGGGATCTTTCTCTAAACATTTCTTTCCATCGTATTTGTGGCCTATCTGACTCTTATCTCACTGGACTGGATCTGGTAATTTCTTTATGGAAGACCTTCCATATACACACAATGCACATGTAACCCTCAACTGGTTTTCAGACTATTTTACCTCACATCCCACTATTATTTATATCCTTGTGGAAAAACTCTACCAGTTTCAAAAGAGACTGTAAACTTCACAGAAAAAAAATGAACAAAAGCTATCTTCATATACAATTCCTGGACTATTTTACATAATTCCTAAATACTGATTTATAAAGAATGATCAAAACCCTTTAGGATTGGGTTTTTTTCCATAAAATACACTCCAAGAAAAATCAGAACCTAGGGCTTCATGCAATAAAAATAAGCAAAGCCTTATGGACAAGCTGAGAGCTGGCACTCTCTCTGAGTGGTGTGAGACAAAGGCAAAGGTAACAGTAGGAACAAAAGCATGCAAAGATGCAGGGAAGAAGGGAAAGCAGGCTGGAATTCGGAAAGCAGAAATCAATGGTAATGAGCAATGGGAAAGAAGCATAAAAGCAAACAAAGTTTTCCAGAGCCAAAACAGAAAGCAAACTGGTAGCAGCTGCCAGGTGCACTGGGTTTGGTCATTTCCCACTACACCAGGGCTGGTCCATCATCCTTTATACAACTGTTGTACAGTCTCCTCTTATTTTCCTATCTGAACCTGGAACCTCAGGAAAGATGGAACCCATTAACAGGTTCCCAGACCATCTGTCCTCAGGGGCAGACAACACTTCTCTATAGTAATTCCTGTTTTCTCTCCTTCCTCGGTCAATCGCTGCATTTCTCTTTCAAAGCCCTAGGGAGCTATGATTCTTTAGCTTATTCTCTTGTATAACAAAGCCTGTGAAATTCCATCAAGTCAATAACTTCTGGCTGAGCTCAACAACTCATTTGAAAGAGCACCAGGACTCTGAGGAAAACACCTTAGAAAAAACCCAACTCTGTCCCAAGCAAATAATCCCTATGCCCTCAACTAACAAAAAAAAAAAAAAAAAACCAAAAAAAAAACAACCAAAAAAAACCACCACCTGAAATACACACAAAAAAAAATACCCAAACACAGATGTTCACCTAAAACAATTGCCTAGTTTTGTTTTCAGCTACTAAATCTAATGATCTGGTAATTACACTAAAAGAGTTTTCTTCCAATTATCTTGCACAACACAGAAACGTAAATACTAATCACACACTTTACCTTGGCTCTTTAGTTTCATGAGGTTATGCTAGCCAGAGCTACAGCCATCCTCTGACTATCTTTCCAGCTTGGCCAGCGTTGTTTTTAAAAACAGTCCTCAGAACAGGACATAATATTCCCATAATTGTCCCTCTAAAGCTATATAGCGATAATAACATAGCCCTACTAAGCTACTCAAAGATAGCATTTACTCCATAAGCCACTGCACTCTACTGCAATTTCATGCTCAACTGGTAATACATCAGAGCTCCAAATCATTTTCTGAGTCAATGCTTTCCAAAATACAGTCTCCTATCCTGAGTGAGCCATATTCATGGCTCCTAGCTGTGACTTTCCACTGAGCCACGGTAAAACATGTGTTGCTTAAATGAATGTAACCTACCACGTGACCAAACTTACTGATATAAATTACTTCAGTATGTGTAGCATTTCCCTATAATGCTTGCTGTTTTCTAATTAAGGAAGATTTCAGTAGCATCATGTCACAGAGAGATGCATAATCACTCTCTACACCCCCAAAAAACACCACAAACCCACAACCCAACATTGTTTCCTGAAGAGATCTGGCACTTATTTTTGGCAACTGAAATCAGTTTTATGTATTATATCAGGCCTGTAACACTGCTACTCTAATCAGCATTGTACAGAAGCAAGTCAAATGCCTTGAAACTTGCATATATTTATGACAATTAGTGTCAGCTAAATAAAATTTGAGATAAATTTGGCAGAACATATCTACCTAACATCTCATTGAATGGTATGGATCATGGCACCACCCTTTAATTCTTCATCAGTTACATCTTAATATCATGCAGCTGCTCAGGATGTTCCTTTATGACCAATACCAATGAAGGTCATTTCACTAACCTTTAACATAAGCACAGTACTTTTTTCTCCATACCTTCCCTAGAACCATAAGCATCGTTCAATACCTCTTTTTTTTTTTGTCAGTTCTCTGAAAACTGTGGGTAGCCATCAAACCTCACACATTAAGAAGCTTTTGAAATGGACAATTGATGTTCTGCGAGGTTATCATAAGCTTTTCAGCAGTATTAAAAACTCCAAAGACAAATATTCTTAGTATGGAACAGATGTATTTGAACAACAACACTTGCCTACACACACATCTGTAATATTAACTTGTAATATTAATAAGTAATTCTTTTCACACATTTCTAGAACTCTCCTCTTTGCCTGTGAAGATACTAACCACATAATTTATCTTATTAGATTCAACTTCTGTTAGGAGTACCTTTCGTGACTGCCGATTTACAGCTATCAGTTTCTCACTTTCCCTGCCACTCCTGCCCTGTTACCCATAAATACTTTATTTCACTAGACACTCTTACCAGGGACAGAAGTGCTGCAGCACCACCATTAGTTCCGTTTCATGCAGCACCTACTTGCAGCTATGCTACATAAAAACATTGTATCTTCTACCGTAATGAATCCAAATCAGAGAGAGGAGTTCTCATTTTTCACTTCAGTAGAATGCTTTGAAACTTACTGGTTTGGGATCATTTAAAACTAACTACCTCTTAGAACTGCTTATTTTCTTTTTCTTTGCTAACTCTTGTTCAAAAAGCATGTCAACACTAATCCCAAGTACAAATTCAGACACTGTAATAGCTTATCATTTCTGTCGCACAGGAAGAGATCCTAGGTTCATTGAACTGCAAATTAAAACTTCTGAAGAAGCACCTGCACAGATTAGACAGATACTGTCTACATCACAGGCATTGAAGATGATGAACCATAATTGGCTATGAAAATCAGTATTTCCTCTATATGCATACACATACTTTGAAAACACACTGTAGATATGATTAATAGCTAAGCTCCTCATCAACTACTAAATACAATGCCATATTTACTGCTGCCCTTTGCCTCCAGCCACAGACTGGCAGCAAGTTTTTTTAATGCCTTTAAAACCCATCAAGGTAAAAGCGTCCTTTGTTTTCAAAATGAATGTGACCCTCCAAAAAAGAATTAAAAAAAAAAAAAAAAAAAAAAACAAAAAAAACCAAAGCAGGCAAAAACCATACCACTGCTTTGAATACACTTTCTTCAGTCGAATAGAATTTATTATTTCATAAAACATCGAGCCAATTTGGCACCCGCTACTTTGCCTCCATTTCCTCGGGAGTGCCGGCTGCTGCTCAGAGAGCGGGGCGTGCCTCGGTCCCCTCTGCCCCACGGCCTGGCCTGGGGTGGGGAGTGTCCCCTCTGCCCCACGGCCTGGCCTGGGGAGGGGAGTGTCCCCTCTGCCCCACGGCCTGGGGAGGGGAGTGTCCCCTGTGCCCCACGGCCTGGGGAGGGGTGTGGGGTGTCCTCTCTGCCCACGGCCTGGCCTGGGGTGTGGGGTGTCCCCTCGGCCTGGCCTGGGGATTGTCCCCTGTGCCCCACGGCCTGGCCTGGGGATTGTCCCCTGTGCCCCACGGCCTGGCCTGGGGTGTGGGGTGTCCTCTCTGCCCACGGCCTGGCCTGGGGTGTGGGGTGTCCCCTCGGCCTGGCCTGGGGATTGTCCCCTGTGCCCCACGGCCTGGCCTGGGGTGTGGGGTGTCCCCTCTGCCCACGGCCTGGCCTGGGGATTGTCCCCTGTGCCCCACGGCCTGGGCTGGGGAGGGAGGGGGAATCCCCTGTGCCCCTCCAGCGCCAGGCGCAGCCTCAGCTCCTGCTCTGATGGCGCTCCCCGCTCATCTCTGCCCCCTTCAGGTGTCCCGTAGCTGCTCCTCGAGTTACCGAGCAGCCTGGCCACCCTACAGGGGTTGTTTCAGAACAGCCTAGTCCTCCTTGGACTAAGAACAACAACAAGGCAGGGCGTGACAGCCATTTCGCACAGAAGTAACTCCCCGGCAGCTGCCGCGTTTCCCCACACGCCCGGCTACCTCCGCGGGCTCCCGCGCACGGCGCAGCCGCTCCTGCAGCTCCTGCAGCTCCCGCGCGGCGCCCCGCCCCTGCTCCGCCATGGCGGCTCCGGCACCGCCCCGCCCCTGCTCCGCCATGGCGCCGCCGCCGCTCTGCCCCTTCTCGGCCTCGGCGCCGGGGTGTCTCTGCCCCCGCCCCGCTTTCTTGTAGCCGCGCCCTCTCCGCCATTGGCCCTTCGTGCGGGCCGGGCTGGTTGTTGGCTCCCCAGCTGCCAGCAATAACAGGGCGGACTGTGCTCTCTGCCCCGCAGAGAACGCACAGTGCGGTACCGGGCAAGCGCTGGGCGAGCCCGTGCACACCGGCCCGGGAGCGGCCTGCCCGGGGACGCCGCGGCGAGCGCTGTGCCCCTGCCGGCCGTGCAGCCTCGGAGCAGCCCCGGCGGGCCCTGCAGTAACCCCAGAACCCCGGCGTCCCTGGTGACCGTGCGGGGCTGCCCTGGGGGACGGTGCCTTGTGCTGGGGTAGCGAGGCCGAGCCGTGAGGACGCGGCTGCCGCCCCCACTGCGGTCCTTACTCGCTGAAGGGGACAGCTTTTTCTTTACGTCCTGCCATTTTTATAGCCTGATGCCTAAGGATTTTGTTGTTGTTGTTGTTTTGGGGGGGTTTTTTTAGGTGGACGGAGCACTTTCAGGCCCTGCAACTTTCAGCAGGGCTCTGCCATGGATTACCTAGAAAGCGTATGACAGAGGGTCGGCCCTGTGCTGTGTGAACTGCGCGTCGGAAACGAGATCTCTGCCACGGAGCTGGTGGGCTGAGGATGGGCTTGTAAGACTCCCAGCCTGAATGAGTCCCCCTTAAAAAAATCTGTGTTTGCAGAATTTCCTGTGAAGTTACTATAGATGTAATGAAAACGGGTACAGAGAACATCTTTCACTCTTTACAGCGGTGTTTGGGAGAAGTGTTAAAAAAAAAGTGCACCCATTCTGAACTACACTGGAGTTTTAAGTCGGCAGCAGTCTGGTATTTCCACGTTAGGATTGCTGCTCTTGCAAAATAGATCTTATTACGGCTTGGCACACTTTATAGCAAATTCATCAGTAGAGAAACAAAAATAGCTGATAGGGCAATACAGTAAATAGAGCACTCAGATTGGAAATGGAAAATGTAAATCCAGGTCCCTAATGCAGACTCTCTCTCCAGTTACCATACTTAAGTTTTTATTTTACAGAAATAATCATCTCATCTTCACAGTATGTAGAGGCTTCATCAACCCTACCTTAAAATAGGCCATTCACAACTAGTTTTAGTAGAGTAGTTGTTACCAGAGTAACAACTAGTTACTCTTCAGTTTTCTGGCCCAAATAGTATAACAGTATTTATACAAAATGGCATTTATGCAGAAGAAATCTTCAGAAAAATTGAGCCTACACCAGCATTATGATTAAAGTCATTACTGAGTAGGAAAGTTGAGGGTCAGATTGTCATACGGATTATGTGATTAAAACTGGAATTCCCATATGTTGTTTAAAAGCCTAATTGTCAAACTACTGGATTTCCTGGGATGAGGAAGATGTTCTTGCATCCCAGTTTTTCTGAAAGATCATGATTTCATGAAGCGAAGACAGTATTTAAAATCTCGTAAGTTTTCCTAGAACAAGCAAAATATTTTTAGCCCAGACCTAACTGAAGCACTTTTCATACTGCTTGTCATAACTGTCGAGGAAAGAATTCCAAGTTTACTTAGTCCTTCAAAACTGCAGCCAATTCTGATTATTACAAGGATTTGTTTGTTTGGCATTGATGCATGACTCCTCTTAGGAAGAAGTGGGCTTGACATACGCACAAGTACAGCTCCAAAAATTGTTCTGACACTACGTGCTCAAGGGGTGTGTTGTACCATCAGCTCTGCTGAAGGCTTGCAAACTCTCTTCTTACCTTTAAGGACCTCCCTATGCCCTACTGCCAGTGCTCAGTGAGTTTCCAAGGAAAGATTGAAGGCAGAAAGAGGAATGGGCTTTGTTTGAGCTCAGGAGAAGAGCCTGGTGAGAATTTCAGGGGATGAATCAATGAGGTTTGACTGCACAAAACTAGGCAAGGAAGTGAGATCAGGTACAGAGGGAGGTCTGAGTGACCCACCGGGGCTGGTGCCGTGCTGAACACAGTTCTCCAGAGCCTCCTCTGTGAAATCAAGCCCTATGCATTTGTTCCTAACAATGTTGTTTTTACATTTGTTCAGCAGCTTAAAAAAGCCCACATTTCTTTTCTATCTCTTTTTTGAAAAGACTGCAGATCCTACTGAAATCCAGTATGCTTTCACAGTTTTCTCCTGTCTGCATAAGGAATTTCACCCACCCTAAAGGCATTACTGGTACGATTACCCAATACGTTCAGATTAGTGCATTAGAAGGTATTTTTCATAACTGTTTATCATAGAAAACTAAATTTGGGCTTTGAGAGGGAGTGTGTTATTTGGCTGAGCTTACACAAAGTGATGTGAGCAAACAAAACAACCATGATCTAGAGCCTGAGTTTTGTTTACATCTTCAGTTGACCAAGGTGTGACACTTGAATTCCACCAACAAATCAGTGCATCTTGACTTCAAATATATGGCTTTCCATTTCCAGAAAGAGCACAGTAATGATTGTGCATGGATAAAAAAATGGTTTTAATTGCCTAAAGGCCTGTTTTTTCTAACAAAACAACTTTCCCTATTGTTGATTCTGAACCATGCACATGGAGCAAATGATAACAGCTGTTTTTGTTCATTAGTCTGAGAACAAATCTCTTGAAATGTTTCCACTTTTTACCCCTAAAATGTTAAAACATTACTTTATGACCTGCTACTGCTGCATGAATTGATAGTATTGTCCTTAGTCACTCATATAGACCAATTGATTATGAAGAAAATTAAATATTTTTCCCCAAGATTCATTTATACCTAAAAGGATGCATCTTGAGAGGCTCCAGGTACTTAAAAAAATGTATTACTCCCTCTTTAAAGTGAGAAGACAATAATCTGATGGCAAGGACTTCAGTCAATATAAAAATGTTTTATAGTAATTAAGTTCTGTGCCATTTGAAAGGAAATAATCAGAAAGAACGTGTTATTTCCAAGATATGAGGGAAACAGTATTGAGTATCTGAAAATTAAAAAAGCATATTAAATCAAAGTTTGCTTTTTAAAACTTGCATTATGTAAATTATATATATATATGATCTGCATTATGCAAATATACAATGATTTTTGATCTTGGTATTAGTTACTTTTAAAAGACTTTATTATTAATTATAATGCAAAAATGAGAAAGACTACTTCCAAGACCAGCTTGTGTGCCACACAATATCCAAGTGTGCCATCGGTTGTCCTCTGGTCTTGACCAAGTAACTAAAGGTTTTGTGGATCTTGTCCTAATATAGAACCAAAGTTTCAGAACTGTGTCAGTTTTAGCAAACTGAGTGGTTGGCTCAATCCCCACAAGATGGTTATCTCTATACTGCCCAGCTCAAAGCATGTTCAGTATTTTCTGGAAATTAGAACTTAGTTTTGTCTTTCCAGTAAGAATGCTTCTCCATTGGTGCTTCTGGGTTTTTTTCAACAATGAATCATATAAGGATGTTGGAAACACATTCACAGAGACTGAATAAGAAATAAATTTATTTTACAATATGCTAGTAATTTTAAAGATATGAAAATTAGAATAATATCTTCTATATATCATGATACTGTGTCCTGTTCTGGAGGACAATAGTCCCCTTTATTAAAAAAAAAATCTTTCTCTGAAAAAAGTTGACCTTTTAGGGCATCTTAAAATTATGAAAATTGATAGAAGTCTGGACATGAGCTGTTAGTAAAGGGAACACTAGGTAACTATCGTTCACTGATTTGATATATGTTTAGTAGTGGTGTTTTAGAAATGTGTTTGTTCTACCTACAAGACCTGATATATTACAAGTTCTTAAAATTCATGGAGCACTGTGCAAAGTAAATTCTTTGTGTAAAAATAATTATAATCAATCCTATTAATGTAAAGCTTCAAATCTTAAGGATAGTTGTTGATGTGAGTAGTTTTATAATTAGATTGAACTGATAAATTAAAGTACACTGAGATGTGTTAAGATGATAAGAGATGTCATCCAACATATGAAATAAATGCTATAGTTAGTTGTATTTTTGAGGTAGTAGGAATCTACATGGGAGGAAAAAAGGACATTAGTTGTATTTTTGAGGTAGTAGGAATCTACATGGGAGGAAAAAAGGACATATGTATTGGTTTGGCATGGCCTGGTTTTAGGTAGCAGGGGACCACAAAGATGGCTCTTGTGAGAAGCTGCTGGAAGCTTCCACCATGTCCAGCAGAGCCAGTGGCTGATGGCTCTGAGGATGGACATGCTGCTGGCCAAAACTGGGCCAATGAGAGAGGCTGGTAACATCTCTGTGATGACAAATATAAGAAGAAAATAAAAGTTTTGCTTCTAGTCAGAGATGAGAAGGGGGTGAGAACATGTGAGGGAAACAACATGGAAACACCAAGGGAAGTGGGGAAGGAGGGGCAGGAGGTGCTCCAGGAACTGGAGCTGAGATTCCTCTGCAGGTCATGGTGAGACCATGGTGAGGCAGCTGTGCCCCTGCAGCCTGTGGGGATCCACGGGGAATGCAGAGATCCACCCACAGCCCGTGGGATCCATGGGGAATGCAGAGATCCACCCACAGCCCGTGGGATCCATGGGGGATGCAGAGATCCACCCACAGCCCGTGGGATCCATGGGGGATGCAGAGATCCACCCACAGCCCGTGGGATCCATGGGGGATGCAGAGATCCACCCACAGCCCGTGGGAGAGGTGCCCATGCGGGAGCAGGTGGATGCCTGGAGGAGGCTGTGATCCATTGTGAGACCCAATGGACAGAGAGGGGCCCTGCTGCCAGGCTGGAGCTGTCCTTGGAGAGCTGCACTTGTGGAAGAGTGACCCACGCTGCAGCAGGTTTGGGAGCACTGTCTGCCCATGGGAGGGACTCCCATTGCAGCAGGTGAGCTCTGGCTGCTGCTCCTGGGAGTGGACCCACGCCGGGGCAGTTCACAGAGGGCTGTCCCCTGTGGGAGGGACCCCACGGCCTCTCAGGGGAAGGACTCCACTCCCAGGGCAGCGGAAGAAAATCTCGGTGATGACCAAAACCCCCACGCCCTCTCCTTGCGCTGTTGGTGGGAAAGAGGAGGAGCTGGTGGGGGACCAGTGTTTTATGGGCTTATTATACATCTCATTATCCTCCTCTGATTTTGTTAGTAATAAATTCACTTTGCAATGTAAGTTGAGCCTGGTTTCCTCTTGAAATATTTCTCCTGGTCCTTATCTCACTCATGAAACCTTTGTGGGGTTTTTTTTTTCTCCTCTGCCTGCTGTAGCAGGGGAGGGTGAGCAAGCAACTCTCATGGGTGCCTGGCACTGGGTCAACAGCATAGTAGATGGAGACTCTATTTTTACTAGAAATCACAAGGAAAAGGTGACGGAGGATTACTCCTGAGGAGATGATGATTTGACATAAGAGGAAAATTTTTCCCAATGAGAATATAATCTCCCCAGGGAACTAAGTGGTGGATTCTCCAAGGTTAAACACTTCTAAGATTTGCCTGAAGATAGTGCTGGGCGATGTTGTCAAGACAATGCTTTTGCCAGGAAAGGTGTGACCAGGTGATCCTTGGTATTCCTTCCTACCTGGTATTCCATGATTCCATGAAAATGAGGCTTTGTCCTTAGTTTTTCATAGCTGCGGCCCTATTTTTCAAAAGGAAAGCTGGTTACCTTGTTGCTGTTGGGAGGGCTGAGCCTTATATCCCTCTCCTTCAGTCTCATTTCACACATTTGATTGACTCTAATTTCCTCTTCTGTTTTTTCATTCTTACCTTGTGATGTTTTGTGGCTCCACCCACACAGCGATGCCCTTCTGTTCAAAATGGCAGGTGTTACTTTGCAGCGGTTGTTTTAAAAGACCATCTGAGCCTGAAGGCAGCCAAATAAATCTGTATGATACAAGGCACAGCCAAGAGAAAATCTTCCTGTTCTCAGACTTCACATCCCCAAGCACTCATCTCTTCCCATGCAGACACTTGCACTCTTTTTATCTCTCCCGTGGGATGAAATTCTCCTGGGATGTGGAGGTTTGGCTTTATATTATTCCTGAGGTTGCCTGGCAAGGATGCAGAGATAAATATAATGCCCAAGTTGGGATACACGCTTGAAAGACAGAAGATCAAAGTTCACATCTCTGAAAATGTATCAGGAGGTGAGCCATAATCTTTGAAAGCTGAGGCAAACCTTTATGGAAGGAGTGACCCATCTCCACAAAACAGAACATGACTGAATCCCCATCAGCTGGTCTCCTTTCCTCTGCCTAGAGTTAAGCTGGAAAATCTAACAAAGTGTAAGGTGCCAGCTTTTCCATGGTGTTTTCTGTGGGTTATTTTAGGTCACAGAATAATAATAGTAATCATAAAATGGGTTTTGATGGGACCTTCAAAGACTATGTTGTTCTAACCCCCCTGTCATGGGACATCTGCTAGACAAAGTTGTTTAAAGTTCCATCCAACATGGCCTTGAACACTTCCAGGGATGAGGCATCCACAGCTTCTCTGCGCAGCCCATTCCAGTGCCTCATCACCCTCATCAGAAAAAGTGTCTTCCTTGTGTCCAGTCTAAACCTGTGCCCTTCCCTAACCGTAGGGCTGTCAGCCAGGCTCCCAGCTGGAAGCTGGGGAACCCAGTGGTTCACCCTACACTTACCTGAGGCAGTTATTACCTGCTGTATTACCTGTATCTTCACCTTCCCCTCCCTTTCCTCTCCTGTACCTGTGTGTTTGCAGGTACAGGATCCAGGCTTGTCCTCCTGATTTTCAGTGGCCAGGCAGCCCAGGGAAGCTGAGCTCCCGCGGCTGGGCAGAGGCAGGGAGCAAGGCATGGAGAGGAGGGGTCATTTTAAAGAGCACCCGAGCACAGACTCCGGTCTCTCTTGCTCACTGTGACAGCGAAGTGCCTCACTGAAAACCAGTGAGCTGGACTTAAGTGGCCTCTGATCTTTCTCACTCTTTTTTCCCCACAATTTTGTGTTCGCATTTTCCAAGGAAGAGGCATTTTCACGGACAGCTCTGGGAGAGTATCTTTCTGAGGAGGGTAAGAGGTTTTAAACTCCTCACTTTGATAGTTTTTAGAAGGTGGCATTTTAAATCGGGGGAGGTTGGCTGGTATAATGCATTGTTTTGGGACCCCAAGTGTTTTTCACATGACTGCTACTTAAGCTAAAATAAAGTAGGTGAAAGCAAACAATCATAGAAAACCAAATTACTCAGGGTTTTCGAAGTTCAGTACCTTGGTTTTATTATAGGATTGTTTGATTTGTTTCAGTAGGTTTGCATGTCCTGTCACAGTGTTTGTACAGTAAGCTAGGTTGTGAAATTTCTGCCGATGAAAAAGCGTTTCTCAGGAAAAAGCTTTGGACAGTGAGCATTTTTGAACAGAGAGCTTAAAAAGTTTTACTTAAATGAGCTCTGCGATCATGCAATGAGGCAATAAACATTGAGTTTAAAATGTATTATATTAAAAATTTTAAGGTACAACTCTCTAAAGATAATTATAACAACAGATAAGGCTGCCAAATGAATATGTCCTTGCCATCTTTAAAATTGTGAGTATTAATATGCAAAGCTCTAACTATGTGTATAACATACAAAGTTATGCAAAAGTTTTGTTTTGCTTTTTTTCCATGCCAACAAATATATGCTACACTTGCAAAATCATAGGGGTTTTGCAACAAAAGTTGTGTTAAACAGCCAAGTATACTAAAACACCAGCTATATCTTCAACTGAACCTGTCTTAAAATGGCAAGCTGCTGGGAGGCTGCTATTCTGGGAGGTGACTCTGATAGGTCTCGACAGATGCAGCTCCTGGAATGCAGCCGGAGCGGGGGAGCCGGGCGGCAGCTGACCCCTGCGCTGGCACACTGGCATATCAGGGATCACAGCTCACGTCAGCACAGGCTGACACTGACACTCTGGGCACACATGGCCCTCTCCCTCGCCTGCTCTGCACATGGTCCTCACCCAGCAGCAGCAGCAAAAAACTGCTGGTGCTCACAGGCAGCAACCATTCCTTTCTATAATTAAATTACCATTTTGTTACATGCTGTGTTCTTAAGGAAGAAATGATGTGCTGAGATTCTAGATTGAAATATTACTGAAGTCTTTTTATTTCATTATCTACAATAAACCAGTCATTTGATTTATCATTAATCAGCATTTTTTCATGTTTGAGTTTTTATGACTGCAAGGATCACAAAGAAAATTAGCATGTATAAATTGTTTTAAAATCAATGGATATACTGGAAATAAATGCTACGTTTGAATCTATTTGAATGCTGATCTCCATAATTCTGTTTAAATTATGTTATTGAAGATCAGTGCTTTTCTTCAAGTATATTTGAACATACATATATTTGTTTGAAGTAATTCCTTTGTTACTAGGGGCTGTTTCACACTGCATTTGACAAAAAAGTGGCTCCTTATTTCATTGAGAGCTTGCCTAGAGCTGATATATATAATTTAAATATGTGTTCTAACATAACTATGGGGCTGATTCTTACCTTCCCTTATGCAGAACTTGTTAAAAATAACACATCCTGATAGAGTTTGTGTGACATTTTTTTCAAATAAAAGTTAGGCATCTTCTCCCTAAATCTCTACAAAATCCTAAAAGTAGGATTTATAGATTTGAAATTACTGATGCTGAAAAAGCAATCAAAGTATGCTATGAGCAGAAAGTATTTGTGCATCTGACACAGGAAATAGAACACTCTCAGTCTATAAAATCAAAAGTTACAAAAAACTGGAAGAGGACCTAAATCTAAAATCAATATGACATCATATTAAAATCCTCTTTCTCTTTATGTCTCAACTGGCTTTTGTTTCTTTAGGAATTTTCCCCATACTTAATAATTCCTGGTCAAGTTCTGAACTCACCTATAAGTCTGTAGCAACCCTGGAGTAAGGATGAACAAAGCTGGGGGCCTGTATTTTTCCTATGCTTCAGGCTGATGAATTCAGGTCTAGAACCTGTCTGATTGAAATAAATATATACAAAATTTTACACTCTGACAAAGCCATTTAGAGAATTTAACTTTCTGAATGTGGTGATAAGAAGTGAAGGTTAATTTATGATCTTTTTATTTAAAACAAAAAGAAATTACTGAATTACTTGTAGGTATAATCTTCACAGTTGGAGTATTGATTGTTATTAATAAGCAGCCATGCTGTAACCTAGAACTTAGGAAGACAGATTGTCCTGGGTGTTTGGGTTTGTGGCATTATACTTATTATACTTATTGACAAAGGTTAGATTTGTTGCATAATCACATAGCTATTAAATTTCACAACTGTGGTGTTTAATTTTATTTTTAGCAAGTACTTGGCTGTAATATTTCATTGCAGTCATGGCACCTAAGAAGAAGAATGTGAAAAAGAACAAAGCAGATATCAATGAAACAACTATCATTGTGGAAGATGGCCCCCTCAGTAAACTAAATGGCTTGAATGGACTCTTGGAAGGAGGAAATGGTTTCAGCTGCATCTCATCTGAGGTTTCTGACCCATCATACTGCCCAAACCTCTTGGAAGGTCTAAGCAAAATGAGACAAGAAAATTTCCTTTGTGACTTGACTATCAGTACCAAAACCAAATCATTCAGTGTTCATAAGGTAGTGATGGCTTCAAGCAGTGAATACTTTCACAACATCTTAAAGAAAGATCCATCCACTCAAAGAGTGGACCTCAATGATGTGTCCCCAGTGGGCCTAGCTACTGTTATCACTTATGCTTACACTGGAAAACTTACTCTCTCACTTTACACAATAGGTAGTATTATTTCCACAGCAATTTATCTACAGATTCACACTCTTACAAAGATGTGCTGTGATTTTCTAGTCCAAGAAATCAGTGTTGAGAACTGTATGTACATTGCCAATATTGCAGAAACATATGGACTAAAAACAACCAAGGAAGCAGCACACAAATTTATTAAAGACAACTTCATTGAATTTTCAGAAACTGATCAGTTCCTAAAACTTACTTTTGATCAGATTAATGAACTTCTTGCAGATGATGACTTACAGTTGCCTTCTGAAATTGTTGCATTCCAAATTGCAATAAAATGGCTGGAGTTTGATCAAAAAAGAGTAAAGTTTGCTGCCAGTCTCTTAAGTAACATCCGTTTTGGTACCATCTCAGCCCAAGACCTTGTCAATTATGTTCAAACTGTGCCAAGAATGATGCAAGATGCAGACTGCCATAAGCTCCTAGTGGATGCCATGAACTATCACTTGCTTCCCTATCACCAGAATACACTTCAGTCCAGAAGAACAAGGATCCGTGGAGGTTTCAGAGTCTTAGTTACTGTTGGGGGACGCCCTGCTTTAACAGAAAAGTCTCTTAGCAGAGACATCTTATACAGAGATCCTGAAAATGGATGGAAGAAGCTAAGTGAAATGCCTGCTAAAAGTTTTAATCAGTGTGTCACAGTGATGGATGGATTCCTCTATGTGGCTGGTGGGGAAGACCAGAATGATGCCAGGAACCAAGCCAAGCATGCAGTCAGCAATTTCTGCAGGTAACTGCTATTTCTTTAAAAGGGATGGAGGTACCTAGTCCACAGAAAGCAGGTAGATAGACTAATCTGGTTTGTGTCATGCAATGTGAACCACTTGGATAAAGAGAAAGGGGGCGATGTAGGAGAGGTATAGATGCTATTCTATATTAAACTTTGAATGAACAGAAATATGCAACTGGAGTAATGCAAAAAATTTCACCATGGTTACACATGCACACTGAGAAGTGAGGAAAAACTGAGAAAACTTATTCCAAGTGGAGGAAATAGATAGGAACATAAATAGGAAGTCATGGGGTGTTCTAAGGAGACTTCTCAAATTTTCAAAAGCTTTTGATGCCTGAGAAAGCTCAGGCAAAACACCTTTGGAAAAACACCTTTTAGACATTATAGCCTTCACTTTCTATTCACCATATTTTCAACAATTTTTGTATTGAATTTAATATCCTTTATAACTTTTTATTATTATTATCAAGAGTTTAAAAACAATAGTACCATTGCTTGAAGGCTATCTTTTACAGTGTACCCCAAATAATACCTTGCTTCTAAAATATTGCAGTTCCTATCTATAGCCATCTGAGACTGCACTAGTGATAGCGAGGTCAGAAGTGTGCATACACTAACACACAATGTCACATGGCCAGTAGTAGTTTTTAAATAGTTCAGCCTAAAAGTTGGCAGTGCAAAGTAGCTTGAAGCAAAGGCTGGGAAAACTTTTATCTGCCTTTTATCTGCTAACAGACTGTGGTCATGCAATGGCATTACACAGCCACAGTGTTTCCTTTTCTATGTCCAGAAGGAACAGTCAGCTTCTCCTGAGGACATCAACCAGTGGACAAGTTAATGAATGAGGAACATTCTCTAGATCAATTTTATTGTGTAATCTACTTTGTCAGAAAAATATCTGCTCTCTTGACCTTCTGCCTTTAAGCTATGCCTCACATTGTCACAAAGAGTTGTGTCCTCAGTGCAGACCTTAGTTGCAGAGAGAAGGTGGAGGAATCCTCACTGTGCCCTTAACCTTGAGCATGTCAAGTCACATCAGTATGTCTGTGGACTTGGAGATGACAATGCTGAATGACAATTACTATTTACTTTCCCACAGTCTTTTTCTCATGTGATTCTCTGGTCTCCTTGACATGCAACAGAAGTGAGTGGGTCCACTAATGTACCTCACTCAGCATCTTCAGGAGTCATAATTTGACATTTCCTATTTCAAAGTTTCTCATTTAAATGTCAAGGACAAAGAATATTATTTCAGATAGGAATAGTGTTAGAAAGCACAGATGCTCTTTCCACATAAAACTTACTCCATGAGAGTGGAGAGAAAAACATATTTGCCATTTAGAAAGCACTAAGAGGACACAAGTATAGATCACCACCTAAAGTTTTTAAAAACTCTCAAAGTAAATTTATACATTTTTGCTGTGGGTGTAAATTGCAAAAGAACTTCTAAAATTTCTATTGTATCCTGAAAGTATCTCTTCCTAGTGTTCTAATGAGATTATTGTACGAAATCAAATTACAGAAGAATCAGATTTACTTCATTAAAATAATATCAGGTTTGAATGATACAAAAATATTTTTTCTCCAATACAAACATGAAGTTATTTGGAAATTTAATCAGGAGTACCAGTGTCATTACACTCACTTTTAATAGGCTAAATAACTAACTAAAATTCTATCAACTTTGCTCTTGCAGCAGTGGCACAGGAGTCCTGTATAATTTAGCAGTGCAGTAAATAAGACTGTTGCCTTCTTTTTTTTAATTCTTTCAGATATGACCCTCGTTTCAACAGCTGGATTCATTTGGCGAGCATGAATCAGCGGCGCACGCACTTCAGCCTGAACGTGTTCAATGGGCTCCTCTTCGCCGTGGGTGGCCGCAACTCCGAGGGCTGCCTCTCCTCTGTCGAGTGCTACGTGCCTGCAACTAACCAGTGGCAGATGAAGGCGCCGCTGGAGGTGCCCCGGTGCTGCCATGCCAGTGCAGTGGTGGATGGCCACATCCTGGTCACGGGAGGTTACATCAATAACGCGTACTCTCGCTTGGTGTGCATGTATGACCCCAGCAAAGATAGCTGGCAGGATAAGGCCAGCCTCAGCACCCCAAGGGGCTGGCACTGCGCTGTGTCCCTGCTGGAGAGGGTCTACGTCATGGGTGGGTCTCAGCTGGGGGGGCGAGCAGAAAGGGTGGATGTTCTCCCTGTGGAGTGTTACAGCCCGTACACGGGGCAGTGGAATTACGTGGCGCCGCTCCAAACCGGAGTTAGCACGGCTGGTGCCTCCACCCTTAATGGGAAAATTTACTTAGTGGGTGGCTGGAATGAAATAGAGAAAAAGTACAAGAAATGCATTCAGTGCTATAACCCAGATCTCAATGAATGGACAGAGGAAGATGAGCTGCCTGAGGCCACTGTGGGTGTATCTTGTTGTACTATATTCATGCCCAACACCAAGACAAGGGAGTCCAGGGCCAGCTCAGTCTCTTCTGTTCCAGTCAGTATCTAAAGACAGGTCTAACCAGCAATAAGTAAAAATGTTTACCAGCACAGCAATATAATTAACCCTTTAAGTAGAATTTCTGTGCTTATATGGAAAAAAAAAATCATTGGCTTTGCAAACGTACTTTTTAACAGTGCAAACTGGCCAGTTTTCATGAACTTTGGTATGGCAAAAGGTGGCATGAAACAGCACATTAGGGATAAGATCAATTTTCCTAGCAGAAAAAGAGTTAACCCATAACTACAGAATTTCATTCTCTTCCTAACTTTGCCACTGACTTACTATATCTGTGGCAAATCATTTCATTTCTTTATGCCTTGGTTTCCTTAGATTTTTGAGATAAAAAATTGAAGATAAACTTGCTTCAGAATATTGTTATGAGGCTTTTTAATACTAAGTTTTAAACACTTTCAGAACCCAAAATGAAAGTCAAATATGACTAGTAATAAATCTCAATATAGATCAGAAATGTGCCATGTCATCATAAAATTCATCAGTTCTGTTCCTTTCTAAGCATTTTCCCAAACAGAAAAAGGCAAACCAAAACTACCACATATAGCATGTGCATACTTTCCTTTTGGGGCTATGGTATTCACAAAGACTTCTCAGAGCATTTTCTCCTTCAGAAGGTAGAAGGAGTTTCTCATCTTCTGCCGTGAAACCCTTTAATTCCTATATCAAATGCTGTTACATGGCTTTTAAGATCTGAATCCACAAAATACTTTAGCTCCCATAAGCACTATGGGCCAGCCCCAAGGGACTACTTTGGATGTCAGATGGTGGCTGTCCTGGCCTTTGTGTACACCAAGGAACATCATCCTCCTCCTCATGCCAGGGAGACACCCCTCTCATTCCAAGAGGAAAACCCTGGAAGCTGAGTTCATGCCAGGACACACAAAAGGGTTAATGGCATCTGAACATGAGGAATATGCATAGAGCAAACTCCCTGACATTACTCCAGCAAATAACCATTGGAGTGAGGAACAAAGATGGAATAAAGACTTCAGGATCTGCCCTTTAGAATTTGTGTGGAAAACAGGGAATCATGGGAAAACTCCCTTAGTAGAAACAAAGAGATACCTTAAACACCTTTCTTGCCAGGTGTAGGCACAACAACACCCAAAGTAGCTTTCTCCTGGGCATACCATTATGCATCTCCTTCTGAAGCTTCATTACAGCCCTTTTTATGGAGATTTCATTCATATTATTCCAAAGGCTAGACTAATGCTCTTTGTGTTGAAGTTTTCCCAGTGAATAGAGTGGAGTCTTCACTCAACTTAGCTTACCTTCCAAGAACTTTTCTTCCTGATTTCAGCATGAAGTGAGGGAATTAAGCATGAAACCTAATCCTATTCCCATAGCCAAAGGGATTTGCAGCCCATCATGTCCCATGAGGATTTGAGACCAAAGGACTGCTGTCAGCACAAAATGTCTACATCAGCATAAAATGTCTACATCCTTCTTTTGGAGAGGAAAGAGGGAATACAAGGAATTAAAATGATTTAATATAACCAGAAGGGCACTTACCTTAACCAATTCATGGAGGCTTCACATTCAGTTTCCTCATTATCATTGACACTTCCGGGCTTCAGTGCCAATGAGAAGCCGCGCCTTTAGCACGCAGACATTATGAGGCAGACAAATTTTGATCTCATTTGCAAAAAGGGAACACTATAAAATTGTTTGTCAGTGCAGATGT
Source organism: Zosterops lateralis (assembly GCF_965231275.1). Classification (NCBI taxonomy): domain Eukaryota; kingdom Metazoa; phylum Chordata; class Aves; order Passeriformes; family Zosteropidae; genus Zosterops; species Zosterops lateralis. Next base: position 90,100,121 of record NC_139764.1, read on the forward strand.
TGTTGAGACAAGCATTTTCAGGAGCCAAGCTCTTTGTAGGTTTGTTAAAGCTGCACATTGAGGATCAGCATGAGCATGACATGGTATTAGAGATGAAGTAATTCCCTCTGTTGGTTGGGATTAAACTCCATGGTACTCACTCCTGTTTTCCAGTTCTAACTTAGAGTTCATGTTTGCATCCTGACTACACAATTCTAAGTTTCAAATTGTATTTTTGAATGCTGCATGTTATTAGAATATACTACCACCAATTACTTGTGGTCAGAGTAGCACTGTAATATAATTTTGATTCATTTAATCAGCATATAGTTGTTCTCTACTCTGTGTAATTCAAATAATAACAAAAGTAGAACAGAGGAACAAAGTAACATTACTTTAAGTATGAAATTCTGTTCTTGCCCATTCCAGTCACCAAAAGCTTTTCTGCAAGAGAGAAAAAAAAATCTCTTTTCCCAAGTCATGATCACATGTTCCATATGAATGCATTTAGGAAGCTCTTTAGAAATAACCATCTGTTCCAATAGTTTTTTGTAAATTTTTTTTTAATCAATCCAGTCCAAAGAAGACACCTGTACACATTCAATTATAACTGTATACATGGTGTAGTTACTTAGTTTTTATAAGATATCCATAAGGTATTTATGGATTGAAAAAACAATTATTGTGGCCTCAAATAGACATTGGATGGAATTGTCATATGCAAGTGTCTCTTTTTCTCTTTAGGAATTCAGTTCCAAAGTACCATGAATAGTCAGACATTGCTGCATGCTTTCCTGTTTCTGAGCTAGCACTTCATGAACATCAATAACCATCTTGTTTTTGAGTAGTAAATTATTTGTATATGATGGGCTAAGTGCAATGAAACTTCTCTCTTACTACTTAAAGGGTTAAAAACTTTGGGGGCCAAATCCTTTTCATCTTACTCACAAAAAAGTTTCCATTGACTTCAGTGGGACTACTGAATAAGATGTACAGGATTTTGAACTCTTGGCCAAATTCTGGCAGAACAGTAGATAAGACTGTCATACCCAGAAGGAAGACTGCTCCTCTGCCTCCAGTGCTCTTGGCCATGACAAATCCACAAAGACATGTCCTAGGAAAGGAGCAAAACACCACTGGCCATGTGTTCCTTCTGTAGCACAAGTTAGGTACATACTTCAGGCCAAAAATCTTAGGTAGATTAACAAATGGTATTGTTACCAACATAACACTACAGGTTGGCTTTACATTATTTTCTCTAAACATCTGTTTAGGCTTCAACTGCACATTGAGCCAGGATTTGGCCCTTAATATGTGACACTATTAGCTGGACTTAATATTATGTTGAATCATACTATGTACTGAGCTATTTGTGACATTTTTATGTATGACCTTCTTTTGTTAGAACTGTGAAAATTATTTGTATGTTCTGTTTTATGGGATGGTGTCCTTTCATTGTCTGGTACCATATATTCATTCAATCTCTAAATGTTTAATGACATCTCAGTTAAACTTGAAATACTGTATATACCAAAAAGAAGTTTTAAAGTACAAGGAAGTACTGTATACAGTAACATTAAGTAGAGCAGAGGACTTCAACTGTATGAGATGCAGACTATTAAAGCACGACAGGGATCTTCTTTAATGCTATACTAGTAGGAGGAAAAAAACCCAAAAAACCAAAATTAATATAAGCTGTTATTCTCAAAAATCTGTATAAAACACCCATGCGTTTTATAGTTGACACCTGTGCTTCAAATTCAAATCTGAAAAATAAGCTTTCTTCAGTCTGTGAGAGAAGCAGTTTGCAAGGGTTTGTGGTTTTTTGTTGCCTGACTGTTTAGGTGCATGGGAGAGTGTGTTAGAGATTGCGAGGGAGGAACTTACTGTTGGAAAGTTGTGCTGAAAGGAAAGTGTTGTGTTTAGTCCTTAATGAAGACAAGATCATGATCATTTAATGTCTTCTTGAAGTTAACCTGTAAGATCATCTGTGGATCAGTCAAGAGTCCAGTAAACTTGAATCCTTCAAAGAGGGAAGCAGGCAAAATTAGCATCAACCAAGCTCAATGAGGTATTGAAAAGTACTTTGTGTTGATATTTTTAAATGGTAGTTCTTGCAGAAAAGAGGATGCAATTAATGAACCGACTGAGTAAGAACATTTGTATTATCCTGAAACCTAGATTAGTTTATCTCACAGTTCTAACTCTTACCAAATCATACTGGGTTTAAGGAGCAGTTTTTAGCTTGGTAATTCTAGTTGCAAACCCAGCACACAAAAAGTTGTATGAGATGCATACCTGGCATTCAGTGGGGCTTCTGCTATAGAAGTTATTCTCAAGGATTTATATTTTGAAAAATAAAATATAAGAACTAAATCCACGAGAAGACAAACATCAATGTCTAATTAAAGCAAACATAAGGGTGTTGGATCCTCAACATCACTATTCACTTATCATACCAGCACATGGCATTTTTTGAGACTCAATTACTCTGTAATGATAATATTTCCTTGGAATGGCTGCTCAATGAAATCCTATGTATACTGCAAAGGGGTTTTGTGCAACACACAGGATGGGAGGTGCTCAAGTCCATGGACTAGAGCAAAGGCCAAAATGGAGTCACTTAGAACCATCAGCAAACTAAGATTTTGTTCCCAGTCTTCAAGGATGTTTGAGAAAAATGTACTGGAAAGAAGCACCTACTTCAACACATACTTTTTCATAAGCAGTTTAGCTTATGTTCAATAACTGAGATTTTCATTATCTTCCTGAAGAAAAGCAAAGATCAATTTTTAACTGTCTGTACCTCCAATTCTCAGCTGAACTGAATTTTCAGTCCATTTTAACTGTCTAGCCAAGCTGGGAGATCTTTTTCAAAGTCTGAATTCACCTGCTCAGAGAATGCAATTGGAGCTAGTAGTCCTATTATAGGTTCTTGACCTTTTTACAATGAATCTTCTCATCTTTTTTTGTCAAAGATTTGCTTTGTATAAGTACTCAAAAACATTGTAATGCACAGATTTATACTTTGACTTCTCCTTGAAAGAGGAAGATCTCGTCTCTTTTGATTTCTCTTTTCTTATCCATAACTGAGTGACTATCAGCACCGAAGAAGATGCACAGACATGAACAGTACATAAAAGCTCAGCTGTGAATCAGTAAAAATCTCATTGCTGGTGGCTGCAATAAAAAGACACATTCTGAAATTCTTGCTGGGTAAAAAAGGGTGAAACATCACAGAACCACAGAACATTCAGAGTGGGAAGGGACCCATAAGGATGACAGGGTCTAACTTTTAAGTGAATGGCCTGTATGGGGATCAAACCCACAACCTTGTTAAGAAATTAGTTTGTTTGCAAGTGTGCTCATTGCAAATGTGATCCTGCACAGAGCTCTGTATCCAGAAGTTCCCTAAAGAATAAAGGAAAATAGGTGCAGTTCTATACTGCTGGTGTGAGAGATTTGGTTAATACCAGATAAGTTTTGCCATGCAAGACATACTTGTCTCAATGAAAATTTTCAATATCAATATAGGCAATTAATAAACTTATGAGGAATAGGCAATTTCTGTTGGTAAGAATGGGAACACACACATTTAGATACACTGTGAAAGGAAGATGTTACTCTAGTTGCAGTCTTAGCAGTTCCTTTATTGACAAGAAAAGTTAAAAATATAACTTATTTGTATAAAGCATTTTCCTGGCTTATAAGTGTTAAATTGCTTATACAGAAGGGTTTTCTAAGTGTACACTTTAAAGATGGACTGTGATAACACAAGGGAACGTATTACAACAGAAAAAAAATCTGTAAGTGTAATGTGAGAATGTTACTACTTAAAAACTAAAATTTGTAGTACAGCAAGTTGTCATTAAGAGGAAAACAGCATGTTGGTATTTTTCATTGTGTGCTTTAAATAAAGCTGTTGACACATGGTGCAAACAAATTATTCTTATTGTAAAATCAGTTGGAAACTGCGAGACTGTCTTTCTGACAAATGCCTGGTTGCAGTTGAAATATGCTTTGTTTTCTGAGCCCTGGGCTGATCCTTGCTTTCATATCAGCCAAATGGAATGTTTGTTACACCCAGGGTATCAAGCCACCTTCACAATAAGCTGCACAATGTGACACTGGAGCCACTTTTATCTTTTCCCTTTTATAACAAAGACAACAACTTGCTTTTTTACAATTAATTTCACAGTCTTTTGTTGTAATCAAAATGCCTAACAAGAAGTGATGATAAATCAGATGTCTGACTAGCAACTGAACATGTTTTCATTTGGCTTGTATGGCTAACAGTACCAAAAATAAAAGCATCTAAATTTTGAGGAAAAAAACTTGTCCAGATTCTGAAGATCAATTAAGTTGTGCCACAAATGAAAGGGTTTGAGACGTCAAAAATTGTTCCCTGTGTTGTGACACCAAGGACTTGGTTCAAAGTGTGATTCTATAGGTCACAACCTGAAGGGTTACCTGGCCTGTGGCAGTGCCAGAGATCATGACTGTGGGCTCTTAAGATTCCATAATACACAAGGACACAGAGGCTTTATCCTCTAAAATTTTCTACTTTATTACAGATTATGACAAAGATCACTGCTAGCAAACATACCATGGGTATTACAGCTAATATGAAGATTAATAAAATTAATATGAATGTCAAGCTATTACAATTATTATCAGCAATCAATAATATAAATTCGGATTAAAGGTCTTTCAGTCTGCAACTTGTGTTCTTTTGGCCACAGAACAAATCACGACTTTTCATTCTGTGTTTGGGTACTGCCACTTTTAACTACGGTGCAAATGGTTATGCAGGGAATATCTTCGATAAGGCTGCTCTTCAAATTGTTACTCAGATAACCAGGAACGCCATGTTGCTGTACTGAACGTAGCAAACTTGTTTTTCTCAGCCTGGTTTAACGTCAGCTGGGCGCTTCTATTCCTTGCCTTTAGTCAGGGGCACAAGGCTGGCCCAGTTAATTTAGTTTCAATCCTTAATTCGGCACCTGATGCTCGCGCACCCCGAAGGACCATCACTCTGGGCGGAACCTGTAAAGGGTTTGCTCTGCCGAATCGTTCCGGGAAGGGACACTGGAGGGCAGCAGAGGCCGCGGGTGGCCCGGGCGGGGACAGGAGGGGACAGCGGGGACAGCCGGGCACGGGCCGTGCGGGGAGCCGGGGACAGGCGGGTCCCCTGGGAGGCTGGCGGCACTGCCGGGGACAGGGGGGTCCCCTGGGAGGCTGGCGGCACTGCGGGGACAGGCGGGTCCCCTGGGAGGCTGGCGGCACTGCCGGGGACAGGGGGGTCCCCTGGGAGGCTGGCGGCACTGCCGGGGACAGGCGGGTCCCCTGGGAGGCTGGCGGCACTGCGGGGACAGGCGGGTCCCCTGGGAGGCTGGCGGCACTGCCGGGGACAGGCGGGTCCCCTGGGAGGCTGGCGGCACTGCGGGGACAGGCGGGTCCCCTGGGAGGCTGGCGGCACTGCGGGGACAGGCGGGTCCCCTGGGAGGCTGGCGGCACTGCCGGGGACAGGCAGAGGGAAAACCACCGAGTGTTTATTTCAGTCAGCAGGGCTGGCGGCTCTGGGGAGCGGGACAAAGCGGGGAAGAACATTCAAGTCATGAGTTATTATGTAAAAATACTTATTTCAGCAGTGCTCTGCCCACTGTCTCTTCTCTTATGTCAATCTATTGTCCGTAAACATCCTGGAAGAAAAGGTTCGTACCTCTGGACGATCCCAACGGGTTGGTGCCATGATCCTAAAAAAGTGGAGTGCAATTCAACAAGGATGAGCTGAAAAAAATCCCGTTTGCTAAAATCAAAGTGCACAATGGTGCATGAAGTTTGACAATATCAGTGTCAGGGAAATTTTTCTTGGATTCAGAATGAGTTTCTGGTCACCACAAGAGAGTACCATCCCTGCTTTCACAGGGTAAAGGACATAGTCTTGACTGGGGAGGACGCACAACTTTCATGGTTTTTGCTTACACCGGGGACTTGGTTTGCATGTTGCACATACATGGTCTCGCCATGAACCTATTTGAAAGTTTGTCAGTCTCCTCTGTCAGAGCTGTTCCAGTTTGAATACATAACTTAATATTTACCACCCTTGCAGGGTAGGGAATGCATTTCTTTTCAGCTTCCCAAGCCAGTCTGTTAAATGCTGATAGCTCAGGACAAGTTCTTTCAAGAACATATTTTGCTTTCATCCCAGTGCAGTATGAACACATTTTTTAAATTACTGACATTTAGCAGATGGGAAAACCAGTTATTTCCCATGTTGCTGGGAGAATGGTGCAGCCAACAGATTCCTGGCCCAGCTGCTGCTTAAAGCTGTTATGCTGGTCACTGCATACACTTGAGAGTTCAGCCAGTGAATTATGGTTTGCTATAATAAGAATATTTTGCTTTCCATTAGATCACACTAGGTGGAACAACAGCAAATGCACTGAAGCAGCCAAAATGGCTGTCAGTGACATTTCAGGGTCCCTTTGCTTCATTGCTGGTGTCAAACAATTTCTGGCAAAAGGACACCTTGGCCACATTGTCAGAAATAACAGATCAGCTCTTCTGAAGGAACAGATGTGGCAAGCCAGGCTAACTGCAAAACATTTAAGACTGCAAAAGAATCTCAACAAAGCTGAAAAATTGAAAGCAAAGATTATAAATCATGTATTAAAACTCAATGCAGAGATCTCTTAAGGTGTTATGTGAGTAATAGCACCCTAAGATGTTAGCAGCAACTGGAATTCTTCTTATGCAATCCTTTGAAACAAAAGGTACACCTGTCTCCTGGATGGAAATTGTTACAGGGAGTCACAGCAGAGAGACTGGTTCATGCAGCAGAAGCAGAGCAGGAGGACATGTCAGTTTGGGTCACTACCCAGAAGTGGGATCTGTTCATATGAGAAGTAAGTGTTCAAAGAATTCCCATAGGATCATATCTCTTTGGAAGGGCAGACCACTTAAAAAGGCCAGATCAGTCATGCAAGTCATGAAGCTGAGGAGTTGCAGGCATTTGCTGCTGTGTAAGCTAAATGCTTTCATATCTGCCACTGGTTCTTTGAAACATTGAGGACAACCCAAGGTCAGGGAGCATAAATTTAGACATCTATATATATGCACTAGATATTAAACTTCAGTTACAGGCAGTACAGTCAAAGGTACACTATCAGCCAATGCAGGCACATAAAGTGATTCATTCAGTCACCCACAAGTCCTACTGTAGGATAACCCAAGTTACTCCTCAGGCTTTACTGACTGTATTGGATAGAGACAAGATTCACACATAAATGTCCAGCACTGCCTGTGTGCTGGGAGGGTGTCCCCTGGCATCCAGCCATTCCAAAAGGACATGAGTTTCTTTTATATTTAGGTGCCAGGCACATCTCAGACTTCTGAAATTCTTCCAAAGGCACTAACATTTAGGCAAATGAATTTAGGCAAACATTTAGGCAAACCACTAGTTTCCACTGATCCATTGATCTCCATAATCAAAATATAGACAGCAAGCATGTTTATATCTTTACCTACATGTAGGCATATTAATTTAAGAGCCTCCATCTTGAAGTGAATTCCATTCCAGATATTACCTGGTTTTCTCTGTCCTTGAAAATTTTGTTGACTAGACGTTTAATTTTGAAGCTGTTGTGTCTTTTAATTTTTGAAGCTCTCATGCTTTGTTTCAGTCACCTGAAATATGTCACATTCTTAAGTTCACATTCTTAAGCCTTAATAGGCTGATGCAGAACAAGTACATGTGCACACAGGTAGGTCAGTGTTTAGAGACTGCACTCAGACTTTCCTAGCTCTGGCTTACTCATGTTTTGCAAGAAAATCCCTGGAAGGCAGCCCTGTGGACCTCCTTCAGTGTACAGGGCAAAAATTGTATTTATGAGGCGTTACAGGTGAAATGGGAATGAATGTGTTTAAGAACATCAGAAAAAAAACAGTGAAATCAGTTCAAAAGAATGGTCAGTATTAATAACCAGGGACATGTATGGAAGCAGTGAGGCTGAAAAATGCTGAGGTATGAGCTGATCATTTATATCATGACCAGAAGGCCTCTGCTCCCTCTGCAAGAGGATGGCAACAAGGATGTCACATGGGCTTCCTTCCACTGTGCCATGAGGAAGATGAGGATACCCAAACAGAGGTATAATGGACAACAGAGAGCAACCTTGCCAGAGTTTTATGGAGAACAAAGCTTTTGAGGATGAAATGAGGTTCTGGCGTTCACTGCTTATCATTCAGCGTTGGACTCTGGACCAAATTCTGGTGAAGATCAGCTTGGGAGTGATTGCTAGAGTTCATTTGTTTTGAAGTTTTTCTCGCAGCCTGCGTTCTTTTGTTTTTGCTGGAATGAAACACAAAACAAAACCTGCCTGACATTCAAACTACTCTGCTGATGACTCATTGACCCACTCCATGGCTTTAAGCTAGCAACTAGCTCACTTGCTATCTCATTTGTGCCTTCTGAAAAACAGGGTAATGAGTTACACTTTGCTGATAATGAAAAAGTGAACCTGAATGGAATTGTTCCCAGAAAGTAAATTACTAAATAAATATGGATTAACAAGTGATCCTAAGACAAGAATATGCTTGTTGGAGCACCTGCATTTTCACTGAGGCCAGTCTTGAATAATGCCCTGCCTTACAAAAGGCTGAGAGTCACCGTGACAAAGCACAAATTGCTACCAAGGTTATTAAGGCGATAGTGACTCTTTTCATTCAGTGGTATCACAGGGATCAGCAAATGATGTGGCACATTCTTCAGTTTTGTTTCCTCCTTTTGTTGTTGTCTGTGGCTGACCCTTCTGCAAGTACGGCTTGATCCTGCTTCTCAGTCTCCTTCCACAAACAACTGAGTGCCCAACTTAACCGGGCAACTTTGCAGGGCTGGCAGTATTTTAGAGACATTGTCCTAACAACTTCCAGACCCTTCAGTTTAGAAGGAACGCCACTAACATTCACACATCAGGACAGAACTAGTACGGTAATGTATTCACATTCATTTACTTGCATTACCATAAATTTTATAGACACAGGCAGGTGTGTTGACTTTTATTGTGCTCAACAAAGAAAAGGTCTGAACAGAAGCGCTTGGACTGGGAGCTGTGAGGTAGAAAGTAACAGGAAACATAAACAATCAAAGGCAACACTATCGGTATAGCAACCACTCAGCTATCATCAAGAGTTCAGTGGGCCTGAGGACTTTCAGAGAAAATAATTAGGTGGCTAAGAGGTGTTTACAATGACTTTTTTCAGAGAAAAGAGTGTGCTTCTTGGAAAAAGCATCAAAAGCACGTCTGAAAATTATGAGGTTGGAAATGGAAAATTACTAAATTGCATCATAAACTGATCAGAGGTAGGGCTTGACCTCTAAATACTGAGAGAGTTATTCTAGAAGTTGCTTCATCTGAGCAGTCACAGCACACAGAGTTGTGGTGAGTTTGTGGGAATAATCATTTAATTCCACAAGCAGTAAACCTGGTGAAGCCTGGTTTATTTTGAACTCATACTGTATTTTCTTACTTGCCCAACACATTAACATCTCCTAAAGCTCTTTATGACCTTCTCCTCACCTCAGCTGTACTTCTTCAGCATGTTTCTTCTCATGACCTCTAAATACCACCTCATTTAGCTGAAGGGCTCCCTGACAAGGGGCATGTTCTGCCTCTCAGCCTGATACCCACAGTGAGTGCCCAACCACTGTTGGTGAGCACACACTTCAGCTTTGCCTCATTAAATTTCCTTTCTTATGTAGAGATCGTCTTCAGAAGTCATGTAGAAAATTCCACTATTCTTCATCTCAGATGATCATCCTAATTAAGCAGAAAAAAGAGAAAGGCACTCTTAGTCCATGATTCATCCTATCCCAAAATAGATATCTAAATCAGGTCATTTGAATCATGGTTAAACATGCCAGCTGGTCTGCACTAACTGTAAGGACAACCAAAGGGATTATCTCAGATGAAGACATTAGTACTACAGAAGTCTAAACTTAGGTGAAATGAATCATACTGTATTTTTTTTGAGCTCTGTATCACTTCATGATGTTAAATAGTGGTGGTTGGTTTAAAAGCTTTTAGAGTGGGACAGATGGATGGACACTGTGATCACTGAGTCTTCCTTCATCTGAATGCTAGGCAGAAAAATCAAAAAATCTCCCCAAGGAGAAGAATGAAAAAACAAAAATATATTTGTGCATATTTTCACAGAAGAAGATGCTACATTTTTGACCACTTTTTTGAGCTCTCTCCATCTGCTCAACAGCCTCTGTACATGTGTGAGTTGTTAGAGCAAGACACCTCAATGCTGGTGTCACCACCATCTTCCCACCAGATAAAATCAGTGCACATTGACAGCAAGTACCAACAAGTTGCCCTCTTACACAAAGGTGAAATTAGTTCACTTACCTTTGTAATTTTTGTAAGCTTTTCCAGGAATTAATATATATTTTTCTAGTCTGAGATAAAGAAAGAAGGTGATGAAAGAAAGAGGATGAAAGAGAAGTCACACTAGATATATTGGTTCAAACAAGATCAGAATATTTAGTTGTTCTGTATTGCAAAACAGAAAAAACAACCATTAACTAGTAAAGGACCTTGAAACTTTTTCTTGCAAAACCCTCTTTTGAGGACAGCCCGAGTTTCCACATGCCTCTTTCTCCAACTCTGGAGCTAGCCTGCAAAATCCCTACTATGGGCTAGTGCGTAGATATAGAGGTGCTCCACAACTCTGGCTTACTTGGTTTCTCAATAGACAAAGAAGTCAATTGTATGCAACTTCATTTTGAAAAGCCACCCTGAACACACACTTGTACAATAAATGCTCATGACTTACCTTGTGAGTGAAATTCTAGGACAGCTGGGCTGGGGGCACCTCCCAGCATGTCCTACACACCATTTTGCATACTCATCCTAGTTTGCCACATGCCCATCCCTGCAATTTTTGTGGCTGCCTGGGGAATGCTGCCTGAGGCTCCTGCTCATGCCTGCTGCTCCAGCACTTCCATCCTGCTTGTGGCATGCTGTGGCACAGGGCTTGTGCTCATGCATACACCATCTCAGCTCAGGGAAGTAAGGATCAGAAAAGTTTCCCTAAGGCTCACAGAGCTCTGCTGGAGGTCACTGTCACTGTCTCCAGGTTAACAGCCACCCCCCAGCTCGGCCATCCCACATAACCTCACCTGTGAGGAAGCACAAGCTCCCATAGACCACTCTGTATCCTCCTCCCTGGTCCCCTGAGGGAGTTCTCTCTCTCCCCTCCAGCTCTGCCTCCTGTGGGCACACATGTCCACGTGGCTGGATGGAAAACCACAACACAACCCTGAGCCAGATTACAGCTGTGGTTTTGTTCCCATTGGCTGAGACTTCAACCGGATTAATTCCTTTGTTGTTCAGACCAGGCTTGCGAAAATTCAAGGGAGAGGGTAGGAATGAGCAGGAGGGAGACGGCTCGGTATCTTTTAGCACCAATTCTGGCAAATGTTAGCTTAAAAATACAATTCTTACCCCTGAACCAGCTTCTCAGCAGGGCAATCCTTTTCAGCCTTCTCTCCATGAAGGTGGAGGGCACATCTGCATCTGCAACTGGGCTACACAAGACACACAGCCCACGAAGAGCAGCTGTTGTTAGAACTGAAATGCAAACTGAAAGTGCCAGGAGAGGAGGCTCTGAAAGCGCTGGCTTCAGATAAGTCACCAGGTTTGTGAAAAGCTGAACGAAGCATTCAGCTGCCTGCATTGCATGGGAGCCTCATGGCAACCCTCAGGACACAGTATTCTTGTTATTATTTTAATTATGTTTTAATTTAGTTGTGACTAAGCAACTTGACAAACTCTTGTTCTCCTGTAGTGGTGTGAAATTTCTCCCCTCTGCAAAAAGAATTAGTAGTTTTGAGCTGTACCATGACATGTGTGATGCTGCTCACTGACACAGGCAAGAGAGACCCAGACAAGGTGCTTTTGCTCCAAGAGGGCTCCTGAACCAGCCTGGCCCTGTGCAGGTGAACTCATGGAAAACGCTGTTGCTGCACAGTGACCTCCCCACAAATACTTTGAGGCTGCCTCCTCTCTCCGTGCATCCCCCTTCTCCCTATAACTTGGAAGTGCAATTAAAAAGAAAGTTACCAGAGTTTATTTCCTGAAGCTACTTTTTCTCCTGAAACTCTTCTGCAAGCTGTGCGGCTCTGCGGAGTACCAAAATTCAGTTTACATCTGCATATTGCACTTGAAGCTTTTGGAAATAATTGATGGTGCCAAAGACTAAAATAAACCAACTCACCAACCAGAACAGAAAATACCTCTTGCCATAATTATCTTTATTTCTGTTTTAGTATGTTTCCTACCAAGTTTTGGTAGGAAAGTGGCAGAGTTGATGGCAAACTTGATCTGTCAATACAAATGAGGAATTAAAGTAATTTAGGAATAACAGGTGCCACCTGGAAAACAAGCAAGAGGACTTAAAAATAATTATGGCTAAAGGTATTCATTTTTTGCATTCCAGAAGGCTCCCTTTGGACTGTCCTGAAAATAATACATAACATTAGGATGAAATATTGGCCTGCTGTTCAAACTTTTCACCTGAGATTAAATTATAAGCTATAGATACTGAATCACTGGTCTTTTTTTATTAGCTCAGAGAAATAACATGATACCACACAAGGATAGAGACCAGCCAAGTTTTTCCAAAGATAATAAATGGATTAACTTTCTCTGGAAAAAGAATTCCTTATCTTTCTGGCTTCATTTGGTAATACCTCAACAGAATACCAAAATGAACTGATAAAAATTATTTGTTCATTTTTTTCGTTACAGAATATTTGATCCTTTTAGATGATTTCAGATAGCATCATATTGGATTGGAAATTCCTGACTACCAAGGAATTGGAAACCTGATTTTCATAGCACTGCTGTCACATATTGATGTAACTTAACATGGAAACCACCCCATATTGATTATATATAACCACAGTATAGCCAAACAACAATACAAAGAAACATATCCATAAATTTTGTTTTCAACTCCAAGCAGCCTAAGATCTGAGCAGAGAGCAGAGATTTTAGGGGAGCATGAGAACAGCTATTTAGTTCAGATGGAATTGTTCAGATTGACAGAGAGAGCAGAGACTGTGGTCAGTACTTTCTAAAATGCAGCATCTTATGGGTTTGTTATAAAATAGTGATGTTAAACTTTCAGAAACAAAGACCATAGTGATGGGCCACTAATTAACATACAGCTTGATCCAGGGGAGCTCCTCTATTTGTGCTTGCTGAAAAGCAACTAAATATTTTTGTGTATTTTTGGAAATTATATTTACTTTTGGTACCATCCTCCCAAATAGCAATGTTCCATTTCAAAGTTCAAGCATCTACTTTTAGATCTCTTAGTATTTCAAAAGGATGAAAATATTTAAACTACATCCTTAGTGCAGTCAATCAAATATTTCTCCATCAACTAGGACAATTTCTATCTTCTGCTTCCTCTCTCAGATTTAATTCTATTTTGGATTCTGCTACTGAGAAGCTCTGTAGGTCTTGAAGTCAGTGTGCAAGTGGGACAGCTTAACAGATGCAGAAATCTGAAATGCAGAAACTTGCTTCCTTCACAAGTACAATATGCTACTGAATAGCAGCTCTTTATTTTACAGTGGGCAAAATTATGTTCTATTTCTTAAAGAATGATGTAATCAGGACAAAAATTAATAATTTAGTGTTTTCTGATTGGTACCATATACAAATACAGCATCAGTGTTTACAGGATAAAGTGTCCAGTGGTTCTCACCTGAAATTCTCCATTTGACTTTGCAAGATTTCCATACAGCTGAAAATTTTCTCTCTTGGTATCATTAAGTGTACTCATCATTACAAAATGTTGACAAAAATAGTTGTCATTACTGAGAACAAGAAAAGACATGAAACGCACCTTCTTTATGGAGAGGTTCAGTCACTGTTGAGAACATGACCAGGTGGGAAACATGCTGTTGATGATCCCTTGGGAAACTCTTTGGTAACTATTTATTTGATGAAGAATTTCCCACTTGGAAAGGTGAGGGTTGCACAGTATGAAAAACTCCTCAAATTCCAAGGGCACAACAAATATGGGTTGGAAGTGCTGAGGGGGCCCTGCTCCTCCAGTCTGTGGAGGTTTATGAACCAAGCAGGGGCTGACAAATGTCCCATCCCCACACAGCAACACTGCAGCTGCTCTGCCTGGGCCAGCCTTATGCTCTTGTGAAGGCTCCAAGGCAAGGATCAGCACACAGAGCCAATGGATCAGCACAAGATACACACTTATCACAAAGAAATTATGAAAAGCAAATACCAGACACTTCTGTGCTCAGTTAATCTCAGCTTCTTCTGGAGCTGGGAATAAGCAAGTTTCATTTATCAGCATATAATGTATTAAAGGCAATGAGAACACAGATGTCTTAGCATCCTTTTGGCATTGACTCCCTGGGAAGGGCAGCCTGTCTCCAAGTGCAGTTCAAAGGGCAGAGGATGTGTCATGAATCAAAAACATCCTAACTTGCTGAGGAACGCATGAATGACAACATGAGTATTGTATACATAGAAGCTCTCCATTTTCACCTTCCCAATTTTGTGAAACTATGGGGTTATTCACATACACCACCCAAGCAAAAATGGCCCTGCACTGAAAGAAAATTGTTACTGCAAAGTCAATCCCTTTAATGTCATGAAATGCCAGAATTAAGCCTGCCTTTAATGTGACATCCTGTTGTGTACGTATTATTATATACTTTTTTAATGATACAACTGCATTGTGCTACTTTCAAGAGATCCCTACTTTATTCAGTACACAAGAACAGATGAGATTTCTTAATGAGATTCTAGGCAAGGTTTTTATTAGCACTGATCTTCTACACCCTCTTTTGTTTACTGAACTCACTCCCAGTACAGCTCTGAATAGGAAATTAAAAACATAGTATTTTATGTAATTATTCTCAAAGTTCAGCTCAACTGCAGCTGAGTTCTATGACTCAGTAATCCAAGACAGTAAACTAAAAAATGCAGACTAAACAAGCTGTGAAAACTTAGTTTTCATATCTTGTGTCCCCAGGCTGTGTGAGACAGCCATGTCCAGCTGCATTTACTGTGGCAGTACTCTTACCCTCATTGAAAGTTCTCCACTCAACCCTAAAAGTTGACATTTCAGAGAGCAGCATATTTCAGCTCAACCCCAGAAAATACACATTTTTTTTACTCTCACTGGGCACAGTTACACCAATGTCCTCAGGCTGACTGACTGACTGTAGGATATGTTTGCACAGTACAGACTACGGAGAATACCTGAAGGTATCATAGGGAAATACAAAGTTGAAAGCTTGAAATTCCCTCTGATCTATGCCAGGACAGACCACTGTATTCAATGCCTACATACACAGACAAAGAAGAAAAGAACTCCTTTCTTCAAAGGAAATGTGTCCACCTGAAGGACATATTTTTCCTTGAGTTTTGATTAATCTGTCCACTTGAAGGTGGACCTTTCCTCCAGTTTTCCAGGTGACAAAAAATGATGGATGTATTTGTGCAATCAGAAGCACTGTGGTGAGAGCTGCCTGTAAAGCAGTGGCAACTGCAACATGGGAACCTTGACCCTCGGGCTGCCAAGAGGTCCAACATGCTATGCTAAAGAAAAAAAAGAAGCACAAATACCCCATTTGTTAAAAACGAAGTGGAAACCATAATCCATTTAAAGGTTTCAGAGGAGAATACGTTAAGGAAAACCAGCAAGTACATTCTCTGTGGGTTAACTCTTTCACCCATGACTTCTAAACACACCAGCTCTAGGGGAACTTTCAGGAAAGATGTAGGTTTTCACACGCAGTTGCCCTCTTGAGTGCCTGGCATATCCCACTGTGTTGGTTGGTGGAACCACCACACCCATCCAGCCTCCAGCCACCAAGGCAGAGGGCAAGGAGGTTCAGTAAGTCCTGTGTTGTATCTTCAGCCCTGTGTGGATGTCCTGGCCACCCTCAGCAGTTTATCTCCAGGCATCTGCCTTGCTCCCCAGCACACACAGTTGTCCATGTTTTGGCATGAATTGCCCTTGTGCTGCCATGCAACCGGTGCTCCAACGTTCCTGCCACAGCACCTGCCCAGCCAAAGCAGGGTGCCAGAGGCAACAGTGAGTCATTGCTATGTTCACCCCAAGACACTGTTGCGTGAGGAAGACAGGTTCTTGCTGTGTTTTGTTTATAGCAAGGCTGAAGCTGTACTTCCCACAGAGCCTAAAAAGTGAAAAGAAAGCCTCAGATGACATTTCAAGAGAGGATAGCTTGGGAGGTGCCTTTCCTTTTAAACTAACCTCAGTAGAAGAATGAGGATATAATCAGATAAGTGTCAAAATGAATGATTAATCCACACATCAGATAACTGACCCATTTTTAAAAGCATATCTTTGTTATTTTAGATTGAATAACAGGATGGTTCAAAACTAGGGGATTAAAACTGCCCCAACTGCAGCCAATGGAAATATTGCCTTTCACTTCAACAAAAACAGAAAATGTCTTCAGTTAATCTGAAGAAAAAACTTTGAAATGCTGGAGTGATTACTAGTTGCTGCCAACCATTAACTTTCCTCCTTTTCCTTCAACTGAATTATGTCAAATCTTTCATGGGCAGTACATTTCATTGCCATTTACTTATTTGCTGTCTTGTTTTTCTACAGATTTTTGAGAGGAAGATGAAAAACCGATCTGTTTCCAGAATTTATGATAGGGAAAAAAACAGCTGAAAAACGAGGTGAGGGGGCAGGAAAAGAGAGAAAGAAAGCCTACCTTAGTCCAGTCCCATGGAGCTGGCAAGAGAGATTGTTATCTCCTGGAGAGAGCTGAGGGACAAGCTTATAGAACATGCCACTACTATTGACCACCCTCCCTGAGAGCAAAGCCCTGTTGCTGGTGTCTCACTGGTCTGTCATACTGCAGTCCCAGCTTTATCCACTTACACCCATGCTGTGAAAGACAAAACCATAATGACAAACAAAGATAACATGTATATGCAGGATGATGCTGGTCTGAGCATGAATAGAATTTGGCCATTTGTTATTCAGGAGTAGTGGCACTTTACCACAAAGAACATTGACCAGATCTCCATTGCTATAAAGCTCTTGATTAGTTTTCCTCCTGCTCCTTTCTTTAGACCCAGATCCAGTCACATCCTTTACATTAGCACTGTGCTCAAAAGTACATTCATGCTTTAAGTCAACTCCATATACTATCACAAATGATTCACCTTTTTTCCAGTTTAATATTCTTCTCAATTCCAGTAATTAGAATTGGCTTGGTGCAGGGTCAGAAGACACAAGCCAGTGCATGTAAGGAGAGGTAGGCCAAGGCAGAAGGAGGACAGGGAGAAGGGCACAGAACCTCTTTATGTGGAAATGAGCTGTTAGACAATGTCAAGCCCAAACGTGTAACTTTACCTGTGCAGCTTTTTTGCAGACACTTTAATTGTTATGTGTCCTACAGGCTTCTCCTAATAGCCATCTGCAGCCTGACAGTAATTTTATAGCCTGGCTCAAAGGCTGAGCAATAATGTGATAAGGTGAACATAAAGAACTCCAAGAGAAAGCTACCTTTTTAATATGTTTAGAGGCCTAAAATGTTGAGTAGTGTTTACTGAGGTGTTTCCAAAGCACTTAGCCATCCCTTGAGAGCTGCATGTGTCTGTTTAATTGTAGCATTTTTGTCTTTGAGAATCTATCCCTTACCTCTCAACAGCCTCCTGGGTCATTTAGGACTGCATCTTTCTTTCTGCAACAAAGGCTGAGAAAAAAGTGTGGTAACACCACCAAAGACCCTGCAGCCCATGATCCATAGCTACTTCCAACAGTGGTGTTTATACAGCGTGTGGAAGCAGCAGTGAGACAGTAGCTGGGAGCTGTTCCCTCACACAATTCAGTTTCTCACTGGGAAAAAGCAGATCTATTCAGCTTATAGTCCACCCATTTCTCAGTACCTGAAGCTCCATCCAGAAATACAAGCTGCCAAAGAAAGATAAAAATCTAATGTAAAATTATTCAAATACCTGAACTATTCAGTGGAAGGCCAATGTCATCTTTCTTGATACTGCCGGTCTATTTGCAAATTGGTGGTTTAGCCTCACTAGTATTTGCTGAGCAAGCTAACAGCCTGTTTTACTCGAGATGCCTGGAACATGTTTAGGCTTATTAATAAATTCAATCTTCTCTTACATGTAGTAATACACAAGTTTCTACTTGGGATTTTGAACAACCCCTTCATGATATAGTTAAAGCCTTTTCCTTGGTGGAGTGCCACAGAATTACACAGCTCTTATGAAAAAGAAGATTAAACCAGACTGGAATAATGAGAAATTTGAGAATAACAAAGGTTTCGCAGGGGGTGATCCATATGACCAAAACCTGCACACATATATGCACACTAAAAGGGAGGTTATAACTAGCATTAGACTGAATTATTTAAGCATGGAATCTTTTGGCTGTATCTGCTGTTCTTCCTTCTTGCTCTGCTGCTGTATGCCCCCAACAGCCTGCACTGAGGGAACCTCGCAGTCTTCTCTGCCTCTTTGTACCAAGCACGGATCTGTGCAGGGCACAAACACAACAATGCTGCCTTGGTGCTGCTACACAACAGCTTTAGCCTTGGAAAGAACAGCTGGTAACAGCTAATCCGACAGGCAAAACCTGGGAATCCTGGTGTCAGCGCCACGGAGCGTGAGAGAGCTGCAGGTTTGGCAGGCAGATGGTTGCTCTTTTACACAACTGTGCAAAGTACAGTTCTTGTGATAAAACATTACAGTTCATGACAGGTTATTTGGGGCAAGGGTTACATTTCCCTGAGTTTTATCTTGGTGACTGATGCATTCTTTGGCAGAAATGGGAATTTGGACAAAGATTAAAGAAGTTACGGATGTGAACAACTGGGTTACCACATGGAGGTTGTATTGCTGTTACTGGCAGTATTAGGAGAGGTTAGAAATGTGAGGAATATAATCATTTACAGGCACAGGAGAGAAACCAGGTGGTTATTTTCTATAAACCTCAAATATAAGAACAATGGAGCCTTGGGGAATTTGGTAATGCAAAGCATGGTTTGGGTTCCAACTCTTACCTCACCTGCTCAGGTTTAACTATTTCTTCATACTTGAAGTAAAAATCTTCCTGAATGCATGTATTTTATTATTATGCATATATATATATAGGAGAGCTTGAGCTAAAACAGGGGATATAAGCAACTGAAATGTGAACCTTGTGCAAAGCAAGGTTAGAAATACATACTCAATATATGAAGGTGTGTAACTATTTTAAAAGCTTTTTACATGTATTTCTTACTTTATCATCACAGGTTTAGTATCCACTGGTGAATGGCCAGGAGAATATGGTTTGTCAGCCCTTCCCAGACAACAAGTCTAAGAGGAGGTGAGGACAGTACACACTCCATCTACCTGCTCCTCTGACCTTCTGCACAAGGAAATAAGTAGGTCACCATCCGTCTCTGAGCCTGGCATCAGGGGTTTGCCAGGAAATATACAGCTCACACCAACACATCCCTCAGCAGTTCGGACCTTTCCAACAGCCCACTCTGACCCAGTGCTCTCCCCTCCATGTCTCACTCACTGCTGTTTCTGTATTAAATGCCTTTCAGGGTTGCAGCCCACCAATTATGCTGTTTCATGAGTGCTGCCATAGGGCAGGGATGCCACTAACCAGTTTCTGGCTCCTGTTAGCTACGTAGATGGAAGCAGTCCGATGAGAGAGTGCAGGACAAGAACCATATCTAACAAACCATTGGCCAGTTCACTGCCTGGTGACCCCTGCTGGAAGGGGGGGCACAGCAGTGGAGCACAACATGGAGGGAAGCTGTGTACCTGCCTGCAAAGCCCTCTGCAATCCACAGGCTGCCTCTCCTTGCAGGCAGGCTTGTCACTCTCCACTGCCAGCAGCCCTGGCAGGCTGTCACAACTGTTTCTTATGCAGTAATTCCATGGCAGGTTTTATGGGAAACTGAGGGTCTTACTCAAAGAGAACTGCATCAACCCTTAGAGCTGGAGGCCTGAAGATAAGAAAGGTAAGCAATAATTATTTCAGGTATTTAAATTAAGCCTTCTGTATCCCTCACAAAGCAGCCTGACATCTCTGCTCCTCTGCTTGTCTACCTGTACACAAGACCATCTGTGAGTTCCTCAGCAGTGCTATAAATAACAGCAACATATTACAAAGTGCTGTAACTCTAAGTAGGAGGCCAACTTTTAAAATTGTATCAATTAGTCCACCTGAAGAAATTTCACAAGAGGTATTTTCAGTATCATGTTTGATTTCTCTTTGAAATGGAGTCTCCAAAACATTTGTAACTTGTCTTTGGAAGAGAGACCCTGAGAAGTACTGATCTGCTGGAAATACCTAGGAGGTATGAATGGTGTTTACAGTAACCTTCAAAGAGTATGTCATAGCAAACACTGAGTTTCTCTCTAAATGCTCTCTTTTGCCAAGGTTTCTTCTTACTGTTTTAACTTGGCACTCATCTGTCTAAACTCTTTAAAAAATCACCAACCAACCAATTTCATTCATAGAGACAAGGGGAACGCATTTCCAATAATTTTCAAGTTTTCAACATAACTTAATACTCCAAATAAAATCAAATATACAATATGAAGTAGAAGAAATTAAAATACTTTGTAAGTAAAGATTTGGAGACATGGCCCTTTAAAATACAAGACAATTATTCCCAGTTGGTTCATTGTTACCTGACCAAAAGCCTACATGATGAGCAGTCTTGTAAATATTGACTACTCCCACCAGGAACTATAACTTATACTGCAGTAACAATATTGAAGGATGAAAGGAGACAGAACTGCAACACACAAGCTGTGAGGCAATGAACAAATACACAAAGTGGGGGAAAAACAGGTCCTGTCTTGGGAAATTTGTGGTATTTCCAGATTTAATAGTGTGGCAGTTTAGTATCTTGAGCTGGACATGGCCTGAAGGAATGTGAGTATGGAAGAATCAAATTCATATTTGGTATCTACACAGCTTTCAGATGTCTGTTTTCTCTGGCAGGGAGACTTCACTACATTAAGGCACATCAAACTGCCCCCAGGATGGGATAAGCCTGTGGCTCTGGGTTGCTGCCTGGCAGAGGAATATGCCTCCAAGTGGGACCCCTGAGCCCAGGCCCAGCCCAAGGCAGGAGCACAAGACAGTACAACAGCCCCTCTGCCCTTCAGTGGCCTGGGGTGTACCTGGCAGTGCAGCTCACGGGCTCTGCTTTTAATTCCAGCCTGTAAAAAACTGATGACTGAAAACTGATATTAAAATAGACATTAAAGCTGCTACTAATGCATCTTACTTAGGAATTCTACTATGTTTTTCACTAAGGATCAGTACTTTATTCTTAGCTGTAAAACTTCATGTAAAAAATATGTTACAGCTTGAGTGTGGCAAGAAAGATGAGACAGTTATTAAAGAGAAATATATAAATTATTTATTCTGCTTTTTAACTAACTTTTGAATGCTCCAGCCCACATTCAACTAATATTTGTGGGTTTGTGGATTTTTTTCAGGAGATGTTGATGATGGAATTAGGACTTTTTGGTGTATTGTCCTTCAAGAGGATACATGTGTGCAAAAGAAGTGCCACACGCCTACACTCCTGCCTGTGGTGGGAATTCAAGTAACCAAGGAACTCAGTTGCTTTGTTAAGATGCACACCCTGAATCCAGGCTTTTATAAAGCTTAATCATCAACAGAGTCTTTAGAAGGACTTTGCACTCAGCCACTATTTTTCTTATGTCTAAAAAATTTCACTGCTTCTGATACTCACAATGAAGTGATGCATTAAAGACAACAACTTGGCATGCAGAGAGGATGAGAAGGTAGCCCTCAGCTTTGCTATAATTTTTATTTTATATTACACAGTTATCTACTAAGGAAAAAAACCCCACAGGTCAGCCTATGGAAAAGAATATAAAAATAATTCTATAATAAAGGGCGTCCATCTTGGAAGATGCTGGAAAGAAAATAAACCAGAAAATAATTTGGAAGTTCTTGCTTTCTTTGGAATACCTTGTATCTTGTGGACATCATCAAAGAGCCTCTTTAGGACAGATTTTGACACAGTGACAGCTGAATTGGTAGGAGGGTGCACTTCCAAGGGAACCGGTGGTGGCTGGAGAAAAAAGTGAACAAGATGCAACAGGCATCAGTCACCATGCCAGACCTCTCTGAGAGGGGCAGCTCAACAATGTGCACACAGAATAATTCACACACTACAACTGCTATTACTGCCAGATGCATTCATGGCATGATTAGATAGGCCCAAGTCAGTCAAGGCACCATAATCATGTCCTGTCCACAGACACAGCAAAAGAATATGTGGGCTACTCAGAAATGAGAAATTCAAGTTCCTTGCAAAAGGAACATCCTAATACAGACCAAAGTGGTGAAACAATGTGATTATATTCACTTTTTACATAAATGCACAAAACTTTATAGACTGAAATGCACAATTCGTCCTTACTGAAGTAAAAAACTCCAAACCTCAAAAATAATGGTTATCAATAAAAAAATCACCAAAAAACATCCTAGAAATGCACCACTTAGACTCATGACATAACTTAATGCTACTACAGTCATTTCTACATCAGGAAACAGAAAAAAAAAAAAAAAAAAAAAAAAAAAAAAAAAAATTAAAGCATTACTGACAAGCCACAACACTGTCTCTTATACACTAATTGAGAAGTTGGCTTGGAGAGGAATAAGCATTACTAGTTAGACTAGAAAAAGTCCCTATTAGTCATATTCCTCAATGCAAAACAGGAAGACTTTAACTGGAAGATATATCAGAAAATCCTTCACTTGAATCTTTTCAGTGTCCTGACTTCCTTCTCCCCCTAGACAGATCATTTAATCCAAGTTGCTAGTCAGCAAGACTTTGTGCATCAAGAAATAACTGACCGAGCACGGATCTCTCTAGTGCCTCAGGAAATGTCTGGAGACCTCCTCACTCAAAAGGAAGCAGTTATTGCATCTGCTGCTCACCTGAGTCCATTATACTGGACAAAAGTGCATATCATAAATTACAGACCTGGAAGCATAAAAATTTGATTAAAAAAAAAAATCCTACCAAACATACCATTTCAAAATTTTGGAAGTGGATTGTTTCATTTGAAGTCTTTTAATTTTATTCCAAGAATAACAGAATATTCAGCAATGCCAGCTCAACAATCACCTTGAACAAAGGTGCTTTAAAATTGTTTTGCAGATGATTCATGAAGTAAAACAAATCTTTCTTTCTTCCTTCTAATAACAGTCTCATCACAAGATGTTTGCTCATTACTTATTACTTTTAATGACAACCAGTAAAAGAAAGGAATCTGTAGGAGTGGCCTCACCTATGAGTCTACATATCTTTCATCTCTCCCAGTGGGTATATTCTCAAAAAGCCAAGCTACTCTATTTAGATTTAGTGGCAGCTGATTTGAATAGCTTTGCAGCTAAACAAAACACGAAGTGAGTTATCTTCTGTGGAGAAAGGCAGGAACATGTCAAACAGCTCCTTGCTGTGCAGGTTGCAAGTCAAATATTCTCCTCCAATCAGCCTACTAGATTAGAGGTACATCAACCTTTTCCCTCAATGATTTCCTTTGGACTGTTCAGAAAAAGTAGTTAAGCCTTGGGGCAGGGAATATGGGTACAGAGTAAACTAATAACATCATCCAAAGCACTGCCTGTATGTTTGGAGAAGCTTTTTTTTTCATATTAAGTGTATTGGAAGTAATTATACATGATAGTGTACTGGAAATAATTATACAACATTAAGCATGTAGGCAGATATTATACAATGGTGGTTTGTCCTGAAGCCATATCTTAGGTGATGTGCAAATGAACATTTCTGCATGTGATGCTGTCAACTTTAGAATGGTTTAGTCCTCCACCATGGATCACCCCACACTGCCAGAACACATACATTAGAACTAGAGGAGGAAAAGCTTCAGCTGAAGGTAGTGAACACTTCATAAACAGAGCTGGCCTGTCAGCAAAAGGAAAATATCTTGATTTTCTGTTATAAACAATGTATTAGCTCTATAGTATGAGACTAAGCACACAGGACTTGAAATAGAGCAAATATTGGCACTTAAATAACACAAAAAGGAGCAGAGTTTAAATATCGAGAAAGACAAGACACTGAAAATTGTGCCCTTGAATTTCAGGTCATAGAGTAGCATTAGTGGTCAGCTGAAGAGTACAGGCTGCATAATAGCAGCCTGAAATATAATAAAACTGATCTTAATTTCAAAATTTTGTGCATGTTGCTGGAATTGTTTACAGTGCACTACACACCAGCACACTCAAAGCAGCTGGGGTTATACCAAATACCCAATTCTTCCAGATAAGTTTCTCAGTAACACAGGGCTCTTGCTGTCAGCCAAGGGAACTGAGAGCATGGACCCTGAACAGTGCAGACAGGTTGGCTCAGATTCATAAGACGACCATGTTAACTTTGATTTGCTACAACGAGATTTGCTCCAGACCCAGGCTCACTGCCCCAAGAGCCAGAAAGGGGCTAACACAGCTGTTGGCTAAGACTGCCAGGACTCCCCAGGTGCTTCAGCTCTAACTCAGAGCTGTGGAAAAGCTGAGGCTGGATGGCAGCATGACAGCACCAACATGGAATCTTGGTATTTGGGTGCAATTGCCCTCAAACAAGGCTTTGTCCCCTTAGATCTGAAATAAAGTACAACTTGCTTTCCACATGAGAGATATGCCTCATCAGACTGCCATTGCCAGCTGTGAGACTTTTGGCCTCTTGTTTCAAAAATAAAAAAGGCTGCAGGATTTTTTAGTTAGAAGAAAAGATTGTTTTCTTGTCCCCCAAACTAAGTCAACCAGCCATCTCCAGATCTACTACAGCACCAACAACAGCACTGCTTTCAATCAGGCCAGCCTGCACAATTTCAGCCAAAACTATGAGGGTTTTTTTTTTTAATCATGTGCTCCTAAAAAACCAGCTCATTATAAATTGTTTGTATAACTGTTCTGTCAGAGCTGCCCTTTGCGTAGAAACTTCCGTCACTAAAATACTTTTGAGTCGTTTTGCTTTAATATTTGGTATCTTCCACTAATGCATTTTAGTTTTGTTATGCTATTATCTTGGGAGCTTATTCTATCCTTTAGGCACCTCATATCCTGGAATAAAGACAATTAAGAAGTTCTTGTAAGTATAGTCATTCAGTTAATGAAATATCTAATAATACACTCCATCCATTAGTGGTCTGTATCCCAATTTAAATACCTCACTAATCCTCAGAGCATTGGTTTATCCCATACCAGCCCTGACTGTCCCTGCAGCCTATGACGAGCTTTGTGAATGTATCAATGAGGGACCAGGAGTAATGAATTTCTGCTTCTCAGCAGTGAGAAACTGTCCCTTCATGTTATGTTCAGCCTTTTGTCTCTTCACAGACTTAGTCTAACAGGCCTTCTACTTTTTATCCAATGTGAAATACATGCCTTGACACGTCCCCGCATCCCCTTTGCTGAGACAATGCTGTTGTAAATCCCTCCAGAACAACTCTCAGGTAACAAACTCATTTTCTGCATCTTCACGAGCTGGGTTTGTGCCTGACACCGCCACCTGTGGGTTCCGCGGCCGGGGAGGCGCACAGGAGGCTCCACGGGGGACGAGGCGCGACCTCTCTGGATTTCGCTCCCCGCACTCCGAGCATCGCGTTTTATCCCGGTGCTCTGACCGTGATATGCACAGCAGCGTTCGCACACTGTCCGCGCCCAAGGGCCTCATCAGGGCCTTTATTACGGCGCTCTCGGGCCCACAAGGGTCCCTTTCCCCCGGCACACCAGCCGGGCCAGACGAACCCGGTCCTGCCGGGGGCACCCTCCCGCCACCATGGCGCCTCCTCCCCTGTGTCCGGGCCGTGGGCCGGGCCTTCGGAGCCGCGGGCTCACAGTGGCTGCTGGGTTTGCCTTCCCGGGGCCGCTCCATCGCTCCCTCCCCGGCGGTGGGCGCGGCGGGGCCGCCAGGCCGCGCTCAGCCCTGGGCTCGGCCCGGCTCCAGGCTCAGCCCCGCTCCAGGCTCAGCCCCGGGCTCGGCCCCGCTCCAGGCTCAGCTCAGCCCTGGGCTCGGCCCCGGGCTCGGCCCCGCTCCAGGCTCGGCCCCGGGCTCGGCCACGCTCCAGGCTCGGCCCCGGGCTCGGCCACGCTCCAGGCTCGGCCCCGGGCTCGGCCACGCTCCAGGCTCGGCCCGGCTCCAGGCTCGGCCCCGGGCTCAGCCCCGCTCCAGGCTCAGCCCCGCTCCAGGCTCAGCCCCGGGCTCGGCCCCGCTCCAGGCTCAGCTCAGCCCTGGGCTCGGCCCCGGGCTCGGCCCCGCTCCAGGCTCGGCCCCGGGCTCGGCCACGCTCCAGGCTCGGCCCCGGGCTCGGCCACGCTCCAGGCTCGGCCCCGGGCTCGGCCACGCTCCAGGCTCGGCCCGGCTCCAGGCTCGGCCCCGGGCTCAGCCCCGCTCCAGGCTCAGCCCCGCTCCAGGCTCAGCCCCGGGCTCGGCCCCGCTCCAGGCTCAGCTCAGCCCTGGGCTCGGCCCCGGGCTCGGCCCCGCTCCAGGCTCGGCCCCGGGCTCGGCCACGCTCCAGGCTCGGCCCCGGGCTCGGCCACGCTCCAGGCTCGGCCCCGGGCTCGGCCACGCTCCAGGCTCGGCCCGGCTCCAGGCTCGGCCCCGGGCTCAGCCCCGCTCCAGGCTCAGCCCCGCTCCAGGCTCAGCCCCGGGCTCGGCCCCGCTCCAGGCTCAGCTCAGCCCTGGGCTCGGCCCGGCTCCAGACTCAGCCCCGCTCCAGGCTCAGCCCGGCTCCAGGCTCAGCTCTGGGCTCGGCCCGGCCCGGCGGGGGCGGCGCCGGCGGCGGAAAGTGCTGAGTCACGGCTGACGCGCGGCCGCCGTCACGTGCGGCCCGGGCTCGGTCCCGCGGCTCCGGGCGCTCCCGCCGCACAGCGCCCCGCGCCCGCTCCGCTCCGCTCCGGCCCCGCTCCGATCCTCGGCCTCCCGCCTCCCGGCCGGCATGGGGCTGCTGTCGCAGGGCTCGCCGCTGAGCTGGGAGGAGACGCGGCGGTACGCGGAGCACGTGCGGCGGCACGGCATCATCCAGTTCCTGCACATCTACCGCGCCCTGCGCGACCGCCACAAGGACGTGCTCAAGTGGGGCGACGAGGTGGGTGAGCCCTCCGCGAGCGCGGCCGCCGCCGCCCCCCGTGGCGGGGCAGGTGCCGTTCCGGGCCGGGCCGGGCCGTGTCGCGGTGCCCGTAGCGGGCCGGGCCGGGCCGGGCCGGGGGTGACGTTGGGCCGCCCGGCGGGGCTTTGTTTACCTCACGCACACGCACACGCAGGCGCGCTCCCCCGCCCCGGTGCCGTGCGCGGCTCCCCCGCTGCTCCGCGGGTCGGAAGCGCCACAACAAGTTTGAGCGTTTCCGCTTGGCACCGGCCGGGTGCCCGGGCAGCCCCTCGGGAGGTGCGGGTGCTCCCCGGGCCGCGATGTTCGGCGGTGCTCGCTCCTTCCCCGGGGTTTGTTTACGCTCTCTCGATGTGTCTGAGTAACGCGTGTCTGTGCCTCCGGTGTAAGGCAGTGCCTGCTCGGCTCAGAGCCGGTTTTTGGGAGGGAAGTGAGGAAGCGGGAGCAGGGATGGGCGGCCCTCTCGCGCGTTCCTCCTGCATCCCGGGGTGAAGGGGACCGCCGAGCCCCGCTCCACCCCGGAGCTCCCCGGGCGGCCGGTACATGCCAGCCTGCCTCCTGAACCGGGACCGGGATGAGCGCTCGGGTCACGAGTTGAACTTTGTTACAGGTGCTTTGTGCCCGAGGACCGTAACTCTAGTCCCGGGTCTTGGGCGTGTTGCCTTGTAAACCTGCTCTCGGTTGTGCCACGGGCTGACAGCAGCTCACCAGGAGCGAGCGCTGCCTCCTCGGTTCATCCGAGCCCCAGGAGACCGGGAGCAGCTTCCCGGGAGCCATCCCTGTCCGTGGTGTTGCTGCATCCGGCACTGGTCACTTGATGTGGCTGCGGGGAAGTTGGAAGAGCAGAGTAGGACACGAGCAATGTGGGGACTTGGCCATTGCATCTCTGTCTCATGCACGGTTTGCTTTCTGAGCAGCAAAAGC
The DNA here is from genome assembly GCF_965231275.1 of Zosterops lateralis. Lineage (NCBI taxonomy): Eukaryota > Metazoa > Chordata > Aves > Passeriformes > Zosteropidae > Zosterops > Zosterops lateralis. The sequence goes on from NC_139764.1 coordinate 90,128,263, forward strand.
ATTTATGAGAGAAGTTTATTCAAGTAATAGCTGTTCACAGATGCTCTTTGCCATAGGAGACTGTTGTTCACCGTGTGCACCTTGAGAGAACTTGTTTTTTAATGTCAGCTCTTCTTTAAATGAGCCCCTTTTATAATTAATTTAAAGGCAGGGCAAGTGTCAGTGCACAGGAGCTGCTTCCATGAGGGAGTGGGGGCTTGGCTACTAAAATCTGTTTAATGAATGTGTAGCCTAGACCACAGAGTTTTGCAGCTAGAGTTCTGTGGACTCAGGAAGTTTAAATATACTTTTATCTAGCCCTGCCTGACGTTTGTGTTCCCACGTCATGTATGACTGAGGTTACACAGACAAAAGAGTCTCACAGTCTTGAGTCCAGGAATATAGACAGAGTCTTCCTGTTGCTCTGAAACTTAGCTTGAGGGTTTTCTCATTAATCTTTAAGAGATGGTACTCATTTTTCAATGGGTGTTAGATTTTAGTTGTCCTTGCTTTCTCGGAGTGAGATTTCACATGATAGCTAAGGCTGATCCACTAGCAAGCTGGTTCAGCTTCCCTCCCTGTCTTCTGGGCTTGTGTTTCTGCTGCCTGCCTTGTGTTGTTACTGTTCAAAAAGTTAACCCAGCTGAAAACTCTTCTTCTATTCAGATTTTTAGGGTGATTGGTTTTCTCAGCAGAGCTTCAGGTCTTTCACAGGTAGAGCCGACAAGCTCTGCTTAATGTGAGAAAAGTACCAGGAGTGTGTGGAGAAAAGGGTCAAGTACAACCAGCCCCTGCAGCACCCACAGCTGATCTCTTGGTAATCTTAGATGTATTGTGAGACTGGACTCTGGGAGCCTCATTCTTCCTTTGGCCTGGGGACCATGCTGAACAAAGTGTTTATGCTTGATAAACAGTGGAGTGTTATGTTAAAGGAGATTCACAGTTTTCTTCTGTCATGCCCCAGCTTGGAAGAGGCAGGATTTTAAGAGCAGTATCATTGCAGACATGATTTTGATAAGGAGCTGAGAGCTGTATTAGAAATGTCTGAACATTCAGAGAAGGTCGGGTAACCTGGTTCATTGTCTACCTCTTCATTTTAGCAAATGCTGATAAACTCAGGTGTGGCAACTTTGTTTTATTGTGTTATGCAGTTACATATTTTTATGTAACACAGCATTTAGGAGTGTGTTAATTGACCAGGTACTTGTAGCCAGTTTGCTCTTGTGCAAACACAGAACCATACCTCAGTCCATAACTTACTTGAGCGGTGCTGTAGATAGACTAATGCAGAGGGCAGTACATTTGTTTTCCATTTTTCCTCTCAGATATCTAGTTGTTAGAAAGTGGTGCCACATTTTTATGCAACTTAGATGAATCAACTGACAAATTGGACAGTTTTCATAAAAAGTCTTCTTTGCACTTTGACCTTCATGTATAAAGTTGTAGCCTGAGGGTGTTTAATTGCATTAAAAACTTCTTGAAGATAGAAATCAAGAATGAAGATGACAGCCCTCATTTAATGGTAGAGATAATATCAGAATAAACAAAATTAGTTTTGTGTTCAAGAGATGTTTCTGTGATTGTGTTTAGTAAAAAATGTATTTTGTAATTTTTTTTAAAGGAATGTTTATGAGGAAAAACCCAACTTCAGTAGCACATACTGGGTTTGTCTTTCAGGACATATGTTTGAATACTTGAAAGATTGTTCCCCGTCTAGGTGATGCTGCTGTGAAAAGGAAATGCTGTCTTTGCTCATGAGTGTAGATACCAGCCTTTGCTTCATTAGGACTCCCACTTCTCCATGTGTGTTTGAAGACTCATTCCAGAACTGTGGGGTTCCATTGGGGTGCTTTTGGCCTCCCAGGGACTCCATTCCTTGGGGTTCCAAGGGAATGAAGCTGTGGGGAATCATCACGTACAGTTTGTTGGGTGTCACACAGAAGTGTTAAGGCTCAGTGCTAACAGAGCATGGTGATAGCATCTGTTTTGAAGGGAGTGAGACAGAATCACAGCTTACATTGCAGGGTAGCATTCCCTAGTGCTCCCATCCTGTCCTGAGTAAAGAGCTGGAAAGGTCAAAACTAGTTCTGCTTTGAAAATTCAGCTTTTTCATTGCTTTTGCAGTGTTAATAGAACCAAGAGCTGTTGTCTGTTTTGAGGTAAGTTGTTTTTTACTCCATTTTCCGTAGCCATGAAGCCTATGCAGTAGTAAAAACAAAAGCCTACCAAATATGAGTGTAACTGAGTAAGAGTTCTCTAAAAAAAACTTTCCAAAGGGCTCCTTAAATTTTCATTTGCAGGTAAAGGTCCTCTGCCTCTTAATCATCTTTCTACCTCATTTAAAACTGACAGTTGACCTCCATGTTTATGCTTGACTTCTCCTGACTGTGGAGCTTACAAAACAGTGAACTATCTCATTATCCCTCATCAAACCCCGCCTTACTATCATTGTCTTAATGCTCACAAAGTTCGGGCAACAATTACATCTGCTGGTGAGATCTTGTCAAGCTAGCAATTACAATCTCCTTGTGTTCTCACCTTCCTCTTCCATCCAATAATGTGTGCTTGACCTCGGGGTTGCAGAGTTGTGATCATGGTTTATTTTTTTTTTTTTCATTTTTGTGTAGCAGAATCAAAAACCTGCAGCTTTTCAGTACGGTGTTTCAGAACTCTAGTACAGTTAGCAGATACTATATGAAACAATTAGTTTCTGCAACTTGGCAGACGCTAGCCTGTTCTGCTGCTTCCCAGCTTTTATCCCAAAAAGCTCCCTTCTGTGCCGGTGCATTAGTAGTCTCCTGTGCTGTTCAGCACCTCTTGTCTGCTGCTTGCATTCCTCTAACTGACAGACGTTGCTTAAATTTCCCTTTGGAGCTTTATACGGATGCTCGGATCAGACAAGTGGAATGGCTGGCCCTTGGCAAGGCTCACTGCTGCTGTTTTGTGCTGAGAGTGCACACAAGTGTGGAGTCACAGCATTTCACACTGAACTACGTATACATATGTATTCACATGTCCATGTCATACTTGTCTTCCACAGTCTATAAAGATGAAGGAGGAGCTGTGTAAGAAAATTTTGAGAAATGTGTGCCAGAAGGAGATCTCAGAAGGAAGGGATTTAGAAAGCAAGCACGGGCAAAACATGAGAGTTTTATTTTAAAGTACATATGAATGAAGTAGGAATCTGACTTGCTCAGCCTTGCTTAGTGAAATTGGACATAATGACCCTTTTGTTGTGTATGAGTCTTGTTCCTATCAGCGTAGGGAATTAGCACACAATAAGCATCTTCAACTTTTTAGAAGTTTTCTTAATGCAAACTTGAAGTGAAATTTGGAGGCCTTTAAAAAGATTTGATAATGCTCTGTATGAGGCAGCATGAAAAATGTACCACTGCACTGCTTGAGAGTTTAAGTCTTACTGAGTTAATTCTAGTTTGGTTTTGGTTGTTTGTTTTCTTTCCTTCCTTTTACCTCTTCTCAGTCCTTTTTAAGCTTCTTTTGATCTTTCTCCTGTACACTCAATTCATTCCTCTCCTTATCCTTTAGTTTTTCAACTATACCTTATAAATAAGTTAAATGAGAACTAAAAGGAATGTGTGCTTATCACCACTTCCTCATGCAAGAAGCAAAGCAGCCCTTCTCAGGAGCTACAACAGGCCAGAGGTTTCTTACCAGAATGTCCCAAAGGTGTTGCTTCTCATTAGGAGATGCATGACTCTCTTGAAAACTTTCTCTTTTCTTCATAATGAAAGGCTAGGCTGTGAAAAGAGCTGCATTTCCTCTTGAGTGATTCTTTCCAGGGAGGTAGCTATTGCATTAGTATTTTGTTACAGTCTCTAGCCTGTTATGTTTTTGGGTGTTTCCAGGACAGTAGCATGGTGTAGATGTCACATTACAGTCTGCAGAACTTCAGACTGGTAAAATTATTCCTGCGTATTAAGGAAATGAATTTGGGTTCAGATGCACACAATTTGAGGCTCCAGTTTGCCTGTCATCCACTTTAAACCAGGAACAAAATCTAGGGCATTGTTTAGCAATGGTGAATCTGGCTCACCAGCTGCGTAAAATAAGTACAGGTACTACCCCTAACATATACAGAGAAAGTTTTCATCATCTCTTTGCTAAAAAGACAACCAGTGAGGCTTGGTGAGGGACAGATACACATGCATAAAAATGTTCAAAAAGAGTTAAGAAAGGACCAGAACTTACAGAGTGGGTTCAGAAAGCATCATGGTGTACAGAAAGGCAGTGTTCATTTTTCATTTTAGAAGAAAGTTGGCCAACCTGATGAACCAGAAGAGCAGATGTCCTTTTAAGATAATTACTTATTTTACAAAGCCTAGATGCCCTGTGGAACAAGATGCCGTATGATAGCTTTGAAGCTGAGATAGACATTGACTTATATGGACAACAAGAATAGACAGTTTATTATGGTTTCTTTAAACTTTACATGCTGCAAAATGTTTGTCCATCTGTCCAAACCACTTAGATAATTGTATAGTGAGTTGTGGGATTTCTTTAGTGTTTATCTGAAGCTTTCTACCTAGCTTTTTATTTTATATGTTATAAATAAAATGGAATCACAAAAAATAGTTGTTGCGTTTTTCAGAATGCCAGTAAAATGTATGGTCTTTAAAAAAAAACAATCCAAGTCATTGTACAGATTCATCATCAATACTATGATGATCTCACATCGTTACTTTGTAGAAACCGCTGCAGTATACCAGTGTGCAGAAATCGCTTTTTTAAAAGCTTTTTTTGGTAATCTTGTGCCTATATTAAAGCTAACAGTAGACTGAAGTCTTTAAAATCTTTTTGCATTTTTGTAATTTTAAGACAAATGCTTTTAGTCTCCCTGTCCCCCAGTGAAATTCCCCAAACAGAATGCATTTTTTATTTTTTTTTTTTTTTTTAATGCAGAAATTCCTCATGGTGGCCTCTGCCAAATGTGGCGTGTGCAGATGCATCTCGATGGCGCTGCCGTAATCGATGTCTCACCCGCTGGCCGCTTGGGGGGACGCGGCACTCTTCAATGATTTCGTTATTTGTCATGTCTGCTTATTCACCCTTTCTCGCTGAGCTTTATTTGGCTAAATAAAGGGACAGTGGAATTATTTGTTTACAAATAGACTTAGTGCTTCCTTAATATCTCTTCTATGGATACCTGCTGTTTCAAATAGTGGTGTTTCTGGGGCTGAGTCTGAAGGTGTGATGTTAGTGCATCAGCTTATGCTGCTTGACAGCTGTACATGTGTATGTATGCAACGTTTAAAAAGAATACACTAATGCACAGAAATATAACTCTTGAGCAAGATAGGTGCCCTTGAAGAGTCTTTATGTTTATTCCTTCCCCGGATACTTCGACTGCCATGAAACTACTTTTTCTGCCTGGTTTTAATCCTGGCATCAGGGAAAACCTAAACTAAAACATCCAGCTCTCAAAACGTGCACAGTGGGTTAACCCCATGATGGCTGATAATTTTGCTTCATCTTCCTTTGCTCAGCTCTTCCAGTGGCTGGGTGATAAGATGTGTATGGGTTGTAGTGCAACACCAGTGAACTGCCTGAGAGCTGTACTGCCAGATGCACTGTGTATGTGGCACGCAAGACTCATTGTAGTTCATACTGAGATGCTCTTTGAAAATTTGATTCTGTAATCAATGAAAACTAGTTTGGAAGTTTTGGGCTTTTCTGTTGTTTGGAATTTTGTTTTGATTTTTATTTAGGGTTTTTTGTGTGCTTGTTTGGGTGGTTGGTTGGGTTTTTTTAGGAGTTTTTTTTTTCTCCCAAAGCAAGCTGCACTTGGTCATAAATATTGACCTACCCCCATAGTAAACATTGATTTCCTCTTTCCCAACCCCAGATTTTAATAAGAGAAGCTTAAATTAACTACTGTTTGTATATTTCTGATAAGAAAATATTCTGTTCACAGTGTATGTCCGTCTGTGGATATCAGGTGGATTGCTGTGGTTTTATCATGGGATATTTTCTATTGTAATTCCTATTTTCCCTCAAGACCTCTTCTTGCTGTGCAGATGCCTTATTTTAGTTAACAGTATGAGGAAGGATGGGTACAAGAAAGATTTTATTGTTGATGTTGCATATTCAGTTGTTCAGGTTTTTTTTTTTTCTTTTTGATGCAAAAGGCAAATTAGAAACTTGCAGCATTTTGTTTCACAGGTGAATAAATAAAGTTGTCTTGGCTGCAGACAGCTAAAGTTAACATGATCCTGGTCTTTTTATTAATATTAGCCTCAGGTGTTACATAGTACAGAAGTCAATGACACTTCTTTCTGTAATGCATCACATCTTATTTCTATCAAATCATGCAAATGGTTATAACTTCTCAATTTTAATTTTCAATAACCCAGCTTCCTGGTTTGTGGTGTGTGCAGAAGGTTCTCTAGTCACGTTGTATCATGCACAGAAATATCTGCAGCCCTGATGTTGTCACATGGGAGGGGGAACAAGCAAGAGCACTTAGCTCTGGCTGGCTGTGTTGACTGAGATGAGAGCCTCTGCATCCTCTTTGTTTTGTCTATGATAATAGTTAATGTGGCATAGAAGTTCTTAATTTTTTCATTATTGTCAGTGTAATGTAAAACATGAGTTTTGTTTCTGGGACGTGCTTTCCGTGAATTGATTTTGTTTAGAGCTGGCGACAGTGCTTTTTAATTGGACTGGCACTTCCAATCTGCTTGATCAAAATTAAGCATTTTGAGAACTACATTTTAATCTTGGTTCTCCTGTTGCAGATTTTTGAAATTATTTCTGTGGCAGAGAACATCTGTGGTAATCTCATGAGTGTGGAAATGCCTTGCCTCATGCCGGTGTGCAGTGTGGGGGTTTGCTGGCTAGAGACAGGGTAACCAGCCTCTGTGGCACTTCCAGACTTGTTTTCCTCTGAAATTTGCTCCCTCGGGCATTAGACTTATTGTAAGACAGTAAACTTTCATTAAAGGTACATTACCAGCTGTTTTTTTCTGTGGCTCTGTGCTTTATCACATCAGTGGTGAGAAGATAACTGTGTCAAAAAAGCCCACCTTGGGTATTATGTTCTACATCCAGCAGAATAATAATCTGCTTTTTCCATCTAACACTGAAAACTTGTGGCAGAGGTTCTTTAATGAACAGTCAGATTATTAAAACTTTGTTCTTCTCACAACTGTCATTTAATGATAATGGTACTTTATTAATGCATTAACTGATGAATAAATATATGGATGAACTACTCTTTTTTCCATAAGTGAGCCTAATAACTAGTGAAAGGGTATTTTCTACTGCATACATAAGTATATGAGACAAACTGCATGAATATACTTAAATGTTGGTAGTGGCTTTTGTTAACAGTAAATAAATGCGCATGAGGCCTCTTTGGGTGTTCAGGAAAAATTTTCAATTTCCCTTACAGCTCCAGGCTAAAGGAAGGTTTGTATGAGGAGACTGCTAACAATTGTTCCAGGTAACAGCTGTCCAGTCGAAGGAGAAAGAAACTGTCATTAAGATTGTCCTTGAGAAACAGGAGTGGTCCATGAGTCACCTATGATTGGGTTTATTTAGAATCACAGAATGGTGTGCGTTGTAACGCACCTTTGGAAATCATCTTGTCCAACTCCATGCCCTGGGCAAGGACATCTTCCATTCCACCAGGTTGCTCAAAGTCCCATCCAAACTGGCCTTGATCACTTCCAGGGATGGGACATCCACATCTGAGATGGATGTTCAGGAGTGTGGTACAAGGCTAATGCAGGTAGTGTTTTTCACACATAGAAAGCATGAAGCAATGCTTTTTTTCATTGCTTTTTGCATTAAAAAAAAAAAAACAAACCTTCTCTTCAAATCATTCTTCTAAACTATTTTCTTCTATTATATAACATTGGCACCTTACTGAAGTCCAGACTCCATGCTTACCAGTGTTTTCATAGGCAGAAGTACCTCATGGCAAATATTTTGAACATTAAAAGGATTTAAATGTTTAACACTACAGCAGAGCCTTTATTCTCATCTGTTAGATAGGTTTTGTTCCCTGTGTAGGTAGCATGATGGTGTTAACTTGAGTGTGCAAGGGTGGATTTTCATGCTGGGAAGCAGACCACTACCAAGGCAAGTATTTGGACAATATGTTGCTATCCAGGTGTTAGAAAGATATATTACTTGTCGGTAGAAGTGCCATGTTGAGTTTTAGGGCTTTACACACTACAGTGCTCTTAGGTCTAGGGGTAGAGGTTAGTGAAGGATGTACTACTGATAGTGGGCACAAAGGACACAGAATTTACAGGCCACAAGGACATTTGGCAAAACTCCCAAGATAAGTAAGAAACTAACAAAGCCAACTCAGCAACTGTGTGGAGATCAGTTCCAACTGGGTAAAAGGTAATTCTGGCAGGGAGACATTCCCACCACCATGGTCCACTGACTCAAAAAACCCACCAACTCAAGAGAAGTACTGAGCATGCAAACTAACTAGCATGAGAAGCAAGAGAATCATTTAACCAAAAGAAGGTAGAATTAATAAGAGAACTATGTAACTTGTAGTCAGTGAACTGTGATTTCTTTGCTAAAATGTATAAATGATGTAAAGCTTTGATTATAGGGGAGCTAGCAGTCTTTTGTGGGTTATCACCTAGCTCCTTGCTTGGCACAAATTAGAATAAAGCAATATTCAGCCCTGAGTTGAAACATGAAGTGTTTCAGATTAGACATTAGGAAAAAAATTTGTCCATTAGGGTGGTCAGGCATTGGGATAGGTTACCCAGGGAGGTGATAAAGTCACCATCCCTGAAGATGTTGAAGAGGTATATAGGTCTTGCTTGGTGATGTGGTTTAGTGATTTAGGGCTTACAGTGGCAGTGTTGGGTTGACAGTTGGACTTGCTGATCCTTAAGGTCTCTTTCAACCTCGAAGATAGAATAAATAGAAGTACCTCATCATGGTGTGTACATTGGCACTGCACACTGGACAACAAGCCCACATTTGGGTTGCCCAAACAGGTTGCCCACAACAGGGTGGCATAATGGTGACTTGATTCTCCTTGTTCCTTAGAATTACTGCTAACAAGTTGTTTCTGATACACCTTCATTTTTAAAAAGCATTCCTTATGCAGAAATAATATGTGTAATTATGGTCAAATAACTCAGGCATTCAAACAATTTCAGACTTGCTTACCCATTTCCAGAGAGCTGTCATCTTTCATTTTGCCTCCAGACAAGTCCAGCACAACTGTTTGACTTAATGAATGGAGAGTGGTTGTGGTTCTCTGCAGTTGAGAGACTTCAAGGTCTCACTTGTATTTACAGAGGTGGTATGAAAGAATTTTCAAAAGCCTGAAATTTTCTTGGCAGCCAACTGTGAGAAAAGGTCATAGTGAGTAAAGTAGCACCATTCTGGGTGCTAGCAAGCAAAGTGCTTCTTGAGAAGATTCAGCAATGGAGTGGAGGGGAGCTGGCGTGGAATACTCTGTAGATACAGTTACACTGCAAGCCAGTAGTTTAAAGGAAGGAAACCTCTAAAGAACAGTTTTCCCTTGTGTTGGCTCATGAGTAGTTCTGATAGTCTGAGTATTTGCTTTAACTAAGATTGTATTTGCTTTTTAAATGCATTTAGCTGTGAACAGTAATTTGTTTTAGGTTTCAGTAATGTGTTGGAATGAGACAGGGGGATGGACTTCCAGCTTTGGTGTTGCAACCTGGCTGGCCAAATTGCTATTCCCTTGCCTGGTAAGGTACCACAGAACTTCTGTGAGCCAGGCAGAGCAGAGGTGGTCAGAGAGATTCGTCCACTGAGGTTGCACAGAGCATTGTCAGTCTGCAGGGAGGAGCTGGGATGCCGCATCTTGTCCTCAGCAGCTTTGCAGTGTGTGCCAGCCAGAAAACAGAGGTGTGTAGGGTTTGCTGCACGATGAGAGCACTGACTGGAAACTTGGGTCTGAAGTGGCCATGACAGGGTACATTGTCTGCTGGCTCTAAGCAAGGCTGCTGGTCAGCCATCTGCATCAGTAGTTTGATCTGATGTGTATTTTGCTTCTTGCTAAGGAGCCTAGTTAAAATTATAGAGAAAAGTGAACTCTAAAGAGTTTAGCAAAATAATGAATTATGGATTTTGGGTGAAGCCCCTTATATTTCGCCTTTGGACTGGAATCTCTGCCAGGCATGCTGATTCTCTCAGCTTGGCTGCATTTCTCTGAACTTTGTTGTGGATAAAAAACATGTGAGAAGTCTGTGAATGATGACCTGAAGTTGAATATAAAAATGTGTACTCTGAATTTGTTTCTTTCTTTGTAGCTGCAGGCTAAATCTTTTGATGAGCCTAAATTGCATTCTTTAAGGGTGCCCATTCAGTCAGTCCCTCTGTTGTCAAGATACTCTGTGGGTTACTTGGAACTGTTGGCAGCCATCTGAAGTTTTTTCTTTTCTCATTAAAATTAATGGCAGATCATCTGTGTGTTAAGACAGCTTTGAAGATGTAGTCGATGTTTCTGCAGGCAAAAGTAATAGTTGTTTCTAAAGCTAGATGCATAAATGCAATATATTCACTACTGTACTTGAAATATGAAACACTTTGATTTTTTCAGATTTGTCTTCTTGACTTAGTGTTTCTTTACACTTTTGATTTGTTTGGTTGTTTTTTTTTAACTTGCAATTTGGTTTATAGAGAAATACAGTGTTCTCCCCACCAGCCCATTATACGTACATTTGGAGAGGGATTTCTCAGATGGAGGTTAATCACAGTAGCATACTTGTGTAAAAGTGGACAAATGTTCAACTTCAGGTCTCGATAGCAGCTGCAGTTCCTGTGCCCTTCCTTCTGCTACCCTCTCCACAGGCACTGTGGGATGAGGCCAAGCATGTGGTGAGCTTGATGCCCCTTCTGTGTCCATCTGAATGACTCACACCTGTGGGCTTGCATACCCCCTCTAGATTAGGCCAGCTCCTAGAGAGAATTATAGAGAGAATTATACTTCTGCAAAGCAGGAGATGATACTGAATGTGGTAGGAAACGGAAGGTCCCTTTTTCTTTCCAGTATTCAAGGTCAAGTGATCCTGGAGAGACTGGTGCTGGGCAATAATTAAATCAGTGCTCAACTGTGTTCTGGTTGACTATAGTCTGTAGTTATCTCAAGTAGATTATTGTGGCATAATGCACACAATTGCCAAAATATATCATGCAAGAAAGTGCAATCTGCACAGAAACTAGAAATCATTATTTTTTCTCCAGGAGATTAAAATTTGATCTTAGAAAACATACAGCAAATGTGTATAATTGCTGGATGAGTCCCTGCAGAGTTTGTCTCTGATCAGATTCTGTAGAATTACAGACAATCTTGGATAATACTGCTTGTGATTTAATCACAAATCCCAACTAAGGATTATATTTTCTGTCACCATAGTAAGCAATAACTCTTCCATGGACACTGAAGCAACCAAAGAACATGAAGACCACAAATCTACTTACGGTGTGCTGTAAAACATGGCACAAGTTCCCTGTCTTTTGGCAAGCTGTTTTCCTATTTTCATTGGACTTCTGTACAAAATAGAAATTGCCATGATTTGGTGTGCTGCAACTTTAACATCAGCATCATGCACGAATCCGAACTCCTAGGACTGGAGCAGTCACCTTTGTTAAATACAGAGGGACGTGGCTCTAGACAGTGTGGGAAAATGAAACTGAGGAGCACATGCATCTCATTTTCAGAACCTCTTGACAGTTCTAGCTGTGAAACTGCATTCTGAATTCTTAACTATAAGTTGATATTTCAATTAGATGATTTTTGGAAGTCTTGCAGGCAGTGGTTCAAGAGCCTCCAACAAAAGGAGTCACCACTGGTCCAGCTGTGGACCAAACCACCAGACCCCTTTCCAGGGGTTTGAAAGCCAGTACCCTGGTAATGCATTTCCATGTGTGACTTCTGCAACACACCACACCTGGGGGCCGGTTTGTCTTTTACACTTTTAGAACATTGCTAAGCATCCTCTGACCTAGAGGTATTAGCAAATAGATTGTATCCATAAGTACTGAAGGGCTACAAGGTCCAAGCAGCTGTTGGGTTGCCGTGCTAGGTTGCGTTCTAAAAGTCTTTAAGGAGCTTTGACAAATGTGCATGGAGATCCAGAAGTTTGAGATGAGGGTGTTCCAGGTTTGGCTGCTTTCAGATAATGTCAGTTAGGGGAACGTATTCTCTAGTGCTGGGATGCAACAGTGCTGTCACGAGTGGATTGTTGGATCTAATGTGAGTTGCAGCTTGGTGCAGGGACAGGAGGAGAGCTCTGGGGACAAGGTACGCTGCTGGGCAGGAGGGGAAAAGAATGTGGCAGCAAAGCCGAATCAAGCAGGGGTGAAAACCACTGTGCTATGCCAAGAGCTGGAGTGTCATAATGACAGGGCTGATGCTGTCACCAACAGCGGTGGGCTTTCTGTGGTGTAAATGAGACACAGTGCTAGTCTTTAATAGCTCCAACAAGTGATGGGTGTAAAGGGATGTTTCGTAGAGTGACTTTCGAGTTTTTTGTTTGTTTGGGATATTTTTTTGTCAGCAGAAGAGACTGTAACTGATGAGGTGAAATATTTGTGGGTTGCATGTAGCTCGCATGGGGTTTTAATTCTTTCTTGTTTAGAAATAATGTAGAGATAAGTACAAATTCAGAATTTTTTTCATGAAGTATCTTCAATTAGAAATGGAGGGAAAGAAATTTCAAGGAATTTAAAGTCTTTATTTCAGATGAAATAAGCCTGCAGCCATCTTTGCCCATACTGTTTACTACATTCGTAGTTAGTAATGTTTTTGAACCTTTATAAAGTTCAGTGTGGCTTATCTGTTTTTTTCTACTTGATGCTTAAGATTATGTGCCAATGTGTTTGTGTCTGAACAAAACTTTACTGTTTAATTGTTTATTTTGTTTTTATTTACAAGGTGGAATATATGCTGGTAAAATTCGACCATGAAAATAAGAAAGTGCGTTTGATACTCTGTGGTGAAGAAATTGTTCAAACACTGCAAGACAAGGGGGAGAAGGTAAACCCCAAGTGAGTAGCTGTTTCCATTTTTTTTTTTTTTTTTTTGATCCTGCTGTTAAGATACTGTGCAAAATTTTGTTAACCTGGCTTACCATTCAAATCTGCTATTGGTGAAACTGTAAACCACAGATACTGATATTTTCAGATAAATCTGAGGTTCAGGAAGTGAAAGATTTTGAGCACACTTGCAGGCAGTCCATGCACTTTTTGTATTATGCTTTGAAATAAAGGAGAATGTAATGGTGAACCCGCAGAAGTTGCCGTCTGGATGCTTGTTTTGTCTTGCTCTGATTATGTTTCTGTGTGTATGCAGTAACCCATGTCCCATAACGTACATGTGCATGTGTATATGTGCATATATACGTGCTCCTGTGTCTCTTGACTACAGGAGCAAGTGAGGGCTTTATAGGGGAAGCCTGTTGTCTGTAGGAGCACTCTTCCATTTTTGAAAGAACTAGAAATATAGATGTAAGAATGGCAGGGAAGTTTTTCCCTGTCCTCTCCTGTGGAAAAGCAGCAGTGATGTGTATTTTCTTGTTCTGGTTAAAACCGCAAGAAACAAAGCTTGAGACAGATGCTAAGGGTGACTGTGATTTGGTGCAGGCAGATCCTACTTATTGTACTACACAGCAACATTATTACTGCCAAACTGCACCTTGTTTTCTTTTCACCACTTCCTGATGGTGAGGTACATTGTGTTCCTCTGTCAAATATTTAAATAAAGGAGATTTTCTTGCAAGTGGTATTAATTTCTGAAATTCTCACAAATAATTCATCTGGTTTGAAGTTGCAGAAATATTTAAATGTAACTCTTCTTTTATTATAGTCACCCAACACTCTGGAGACCAGAATATGGAAGTTACATGATTGAAGGAACACCTGGACGGCCATATGGGGGAACTATGTCTGATTTCAACACTGTGCAAGACAACATGAGGAAAAGACGCCAAGAGGCTGCTTCTATGCTCAAAGAAAATGAGGCTGTTTGCACAGTGACATCCTTTCCAAGGTGAGAAGGTTGTCAAAGTATTCTCCTGTTCTCCTTACACACCTTTTTCTCTGTATTGCATACAGCTAAACTGTTCAATGAAATAGAGAAAAATATTATTTGGTTAAAGTACTTTGAGTTGATGTTCCAGTCATGTTTCTTAAATTTTTATTGCAACGAGAGAAGCAAATAAGCATCTTTTACATTTTTAAGTTGCTTCTAACCTGTGATGATTTTGTATTAGGAGACAATACTGAATATTTGTAACATAAAGTGTTAAGTCTAGAGTAGTCTACCACCTTGAGTTGATACAGAAAATTATATAGAAAAGGTTTCTCTTTACCTATTTAGCATACTGTGATCTTTATAAGTAGTAATTTTGCAAAACATAGCTAATCTGATCTATTTTTAATACCACTTTTTCACTAAAGTACATGCAAGCTTCTGGTAGTTTGGGGCACCTGGACTTAGTACTTCTATTATACAATACTCTACTTACTGACTCTAGAAAGGAGAGCATCTCTCCTGGGTTAATAATACCCTTACAAAGTATAGATTTCATCCTTTTTAGTGTTGTAAAGGAATTCTTGAAGAAATTAAATTTAGGATGAACTTCATTATCTATGAGAAACTGTATTTTGTGACATTCCTTTGAAATAAAATTCTAGGCAGAGATGTATTACATTTGTTCTTAGTAGCCTGGTCAGTGAAGTGAATGAAGATAGTTATGCTTACAATGGTAAAAAATGTGCTCTGCAGTAGAAGAGAAGTGGCTGGCCTTCCTAGCTAGTTTCTAGCGTAGCAAAGAATGCAAAAACAGCCTAAAATTCTTGCTGAGAGAAGGAACAATACAAAATATGCCTAGCAGCAGTGGTGCCAAAATATCTGCATAATGCCCCATGAATGCTCTTTTAAGAACACTGTTGATAAAATTCACTTTCACATTATTAGAGTTTTACTAGATGTAATAAGAGTTTATTTATTTCAAGTCCAGTGGTTAAGTAGTTGTATTAGAGAATTGGGGTTTTTTTTTCCCTGCAACCTTACAGTGCATTATGTCATTTAATAAGTTTTCCATACAAATGTTTTGGACCCTGTCTTGAAGGGAATAAAGGGAGAGGAGTTCTTCATCCCTTTGTAGATAAATACTTTTTACATCGCTGTAGGAGCAGTACATTGGACTTCAGTGAAAACCAGTAAATAATAAGATGTAGTTTGTTTATGACTCATGGGTCATTCCAAACATACTTTCATCCCTCAGAGATTGCCCTCCCTAGGCTAGCCTAATTTAGTTTATTATTTCTGCCTCTTGCTATCTTGCCATTCAAGTTCTTGTTGATTTGACTGGAGTCTTGCTAATATGTATTTCTGAGGTTTCATGGGGTTGAAGTTTTTTGCCACATAATATATATGCCTGTGTGCATCTGGGCATGTACACGTGTATATAATAAAATCTGTGCATTTGAGAAGACAAAAAAACTTGTTAGAGTGCTGACAGAAGAAAGGTAAAGAAGTAAGCTTATTGACGTTAAAATAGTTCAGTCAAAAGTGAATGATTTGAAAATGTTTAAATATTAAAGAATTGTAGCTTAGATACTGAATGAATGTCCCTAGTTCCTAAATTTGTGAACCCTCACTGCTGGGCCAGAAAGTTGTTTTCTTTCTTGAGAACTGGAGGGATGCAGTTTTCAATGTAGTACTTAGGTAAGTGATGAAGCTGGCTTTACAAGTTGTAGGACAACTTACTGAAACCAGGAAGAAGAAACAATATTGAACGTAAATAATATTCTCGGAAGTGTGAGTGTTTCCTGATATTTTGAGTAGTTTCTTTGTAATTTTATCAGCTATCTTTTTTTAACCATGCAAATATAGAGTCTTTCAACGCAATCTTTGCCCTTTTTACTGTGCAACATGGAGAAACTAATCTTCTACTTTACCTCAGCCTTGTCAAATGTTCCTTTGTCTCAGCTGTACTGAAAGCTTATTCTTGTTTCAGGTGACTCTGAAACTTAAAATGGAGCTACCCAAAGGAGAAGGGTGTATTCTGATTAGCTTGCATATCTCTCAGCATTTTACACCTAATAGCTGCAATTTTTCTTTGCTTATGACATTTGTCTCATAGGAGTTTTCAGGGTTCTAGTAGTGTTATCAGACTTAAGATATGTGTATCACTTGAAACTGCCTCTAATTCTTACAGAGCTGGTTAAGCATGTATTTTTTAAAGGGTAGATTGTTAAGAGTACAGCTGGGTAAGTTACTTTGGCAATCAACCTATGCTCGAGATAAACTTTGAAGCATGGAATGCAGCTACATGTCAGTATTAATAACAAGCACTAACACACTAAAGTGTGGTACCCCACATAGTACTGAAGTTTCCTGCTTCAGCCACTGAAAATGTCCATGTTTGCTGTCTAATGATAGACTAGTGGGGTTTCTTTTAAAAAAAGGCTATGTTAACCACTGTGGAAGGTGGTTGTTGGCTAGTTGTCTGCTAGAGTCCTAATCTCTGATCATCTGACCGTTCTAAAATCACAGTCTGTTTTCATTACAACTTGGATCTCATTGTTGTGTTACATAGGTTAGGGTGTCCTGGGTTTACACTGCCAGAATACAAGCCAACGCCAGTAGAAGGAGGAGCTTCAAAATCCCTCTTTTTTCCAGATGAAGCCATCAATAAACATCCTAGATTTAGGTAAGAATATTTGAGAAATTTGAGAAGTTGAATATTTTGTCTCTACCTAAATATCATAGACATATCTGCAAATTCTTTACATTACTGGAATAGAGAGCACTGTATCTGGTTGCTACAGGTATCACAAGGACTTGGACAGAAGTGGCTGTGATCACATGTATTTTCTTTTCAAAGTGTCTTAAGAAAATTAATTGTTAAGTTAAAGGAAATTTATATAATAGTTTACACTATTATGGGGCAAAAAGTGTTGATTTTACTACTGCAAAATTGTTTCCAGTTTGAAATCCTGTGTCTAAATGCTTTCATCATTGTTAATCCAGCTCTTGCTTAGGTATGTCACAGAGACATGTCTGTACTCAGTAGCTTGCCCTAGCTACTCTGAAATGGACGATTTACTTCTCACTGTAAAGTGAGTCTTTGGACAATGAAAATCATTCTATTTAAAAACTAAGCATACCTTTTAACTTCGCCTTGTATTCTTCAGGTCTGTAGCCTTTCACTTCTGACTGTTTTATCAGTGTAGTACTGTGAAAGCCATCAAAACAAGACTGATTTTACTGAAGAAAAATTCAGAGTTGTATCTTTTACAGTCTGTCTTAAAACTAGGAAAAGAACTAGGTTCTTTTCTCTTTTTTCTCTTTTGAAGGAGAGTGCTCAAAATAAATAGAAAGTTGACATTCTGAAACCTTAAAAATTGTTGAAAAAGTAGCTGCAAAAATATTTGCATAAAGAGAAAATTTCATATAATTCAAAATACTTTTTCTTTTGTTGTAGTACACTGACCAGAAACATTCGACACCGAAGAGGAGAGAAGGTTGTGATAAATGTACCAAGTGAGTAAATTCAGTCTCATCTTTGTTGTTTTTCAAAATAATTGTTTAATCTCATGTTCTGAGTTACTGAGTGTCTGTATTTTCCACACAGTATTTAAAGATAAGAACACACCATCGCCTTTTATTGAAACGTTTCCTAATGATGATGGAGAAGCAGCAAAGGCTTCCAAGCCAGACTACATATATATGGATGCTATGGGTTTTGGAATGGGAAACTGTTGTCTCCAGGTAAAGTGCATCTGCTTTCAAGGTGTTAGTGCACATTGTCTTCTCTAAACCCTTCCCTTTTCAAGACTTGTCTTATGTCTACTTTCACTTTCTTCAACTGATACATTGTACATCAGTGTGGCAAAAGGGGAGATAAAAGAACAAGTGGTATGTCTAGTATTCTAGTCTCAAAATCCAAGTATATTGGGGTTCTGTGGCCAGAGAGGCTGCAGGAGTAGCTGCTGTGAGAAGGTGCTTCTTCCATGAGAAGGAAGCTTCTACCCTGTCCAACAGAGGCAGTGCCAGCTGGCTCCAAGACAGATCCCCCCTATGGCCAATGCTGAGCCCACCAGTGGCAGTGGTAGCGCCTCTGAGATATGTATAATAGGGAGTGGAAAAACTGTGCAATGGCACTGCAGGTGAAGACAGGAATGAGAATATGTAAGAGGAACAGCTCTGCAGGTACCCAGGTCAGTGAAGAAGCAGGGAGGGGAGGTATTCAAGGTGACAGAGTTGAGATTCCCCTGGAGCTTGCAGTGAAGATGATGGTGAGGCAGGAGGTTGGCATTGGAGCAGAGATCCACCTGCAGCCCCTGGAGGACCCCACACCAAAACAGGTAGATGCATGAAGAAGACAGGACTTTTTATCCCATGGAGTACCCATGCTGGAGCACTCAGTTCCTGGAAGACTGATCCCTGTGGAAGGAACCCACGCTAGAGCAGTTAACTAAGTGCAGCCCCTGAGAAGGGCTGTTGTGGTTTAAACCCAGACAGCAAATAAGTACCGTGGCATTGCTGCTTCACACACACACGTATACTCCCTTGCCCCTGGTGGGATGAGGAGGCAAATCAGAAAAAGGTGAGACTTCTGGGTTGAAATAAAAACACCTTAATAATTGAAATAAAATATAATAATAATAGTAATGAAAATAAGAGGAGGGGGAGTAAAACTCAAGAAGAAAGTGGCGCTCAGCAGTACAGTTGCTCACAACCTGCTGACAAATGCTCAGCCTGTCCCCGAGCAGTGACTGGCCCCTCCCAACCAACTCCCCCAGTTTATGTACTGAGCATGATGCCGTATGGTATGGGATATCCCTTTGGCCAATTCAGGTCACAGCTGTGCTCCCTCCTGGCTTCTTGTGCACCTGCTCACTGGCAGAGCATGGGAAACTGAGAAGTCCTTAATTTAGAGTAAGCCTTGCCCATCAAGAACTAAAACATCAGTTATCAACATTATTCCCATACTGAATCCAAAACATAGAACTATACCCAGCCACTGAACAAAATTATCCCAGCTGATGCCATGTTGGAGCAGTGAATATGTTCAGGAGGACTGTCCCAGGGAAGGGACCCCACACTGAAGCAGGAGTGTGAGGAGTCCTCCTCCTGAGGGCTAAGGAGCAGCAGAGACAAAATGTGATGAACCGACCGCAGCCTCGTTCCTCTTGCACTGCTGAGAGGAAGTAGAGAATTTGGGAGTGAAGTGGATTTTTAGATTTGGGTTTTATTTCTCATTATTCTGCTCTGATTTGACTTGTAATAAATTCAATTAATTTCCTCAAGTTAAGCCTGTTTTGCCTTTGACAGTAACTGGTGCATGGTCTCCATTGCACCAAGTTGGGTCAGTGTTTATCTGCTGGAGGGATAGGAAGGCTCTGCAGAGGGACCTGGACAGGCTGGATTGATGGTCCAAGGCCAATTGTGTGTGATTCAGTAAGACGAAGTGCTGGGTCCTGCACTTTGGCCACCACAAGCCCATGCAGAGCTACAGGCTGGGGACAGAGTGACTGGAAAACTGGTGGAAGAGGACCTGGGAGTGCTGCTTGACATCCAGCTGATCATGAAGTCAGTGTGTGCCCAGATGGCCAGGAAAGCCAGTGGCATCCTGGCCTTTATCAGGAACAGTGTGGCCAGCAGGAGCAGGGCAGGGATTGTCCCCCTGTGCTTAGCACTGCTGAGGCCACACCTGGAGAGCTGGGTCCAGTTCTGGCCCCTCACTGTGAGAAAGACACTGAGGGGCTGGAGTGAGTCCAGGAAAGGGCGGTGGGTCTGGTGAAGGGTCTGGAGCACAAGTCCTGTGAGGAGGGACTAAGGGAGCTGGGGGTGTTTAGCCTGGAGAAGAGGAGGCTCAGGGGACACCTGATCACTCTCTACAGCTGCCTTAGAGGAGGCTGTTGTAGCCATGTTGAGGTCGGCCTCTTCTCTCAGGGAGGCAGCAGCAGGACAAGAGGAAATGGCTTCAAGTTGCACCAAGGGAGGTTCAGGTTGGACATCCAGAAGAAATTCTTCACAGAAGCGGTGATTAGATATTGGAATGGGCTGCCCAGGGAGGTTGTAGAGTCACTGTACCTGGAGGTGTTCAAGGAAATACTGGATGTGCACTCAGTGCCATGGTCTAGTTGACAAGGTGGTGTTCAGTCATAGGCTGGACTCAGTCATGTCAGAGGTCTTTTCCAATCTAATTGATTCTCTGATCTCTCCCTGGCGTTCCCTTGATCCTTGACCCTTCTGTTACATTTTCTCTTCCCTGTCCAGCAAAAGAGGGGAGTGATTAAGTGGCTTTGGTGGATATCTGGCATCCAGTCAGGGTCAATTCAATATATCAGGTTTATTTACTTGCATTATGATCTTTTTCTGCTAATATTCAAATGTAATTGGATGACTTGCTGAGAGGGTTTCTTAAAGTTGTCAAACCACATTTGATCAAGCACCTGCTCCTGAAACTCCAGCACTTTGAGTGTGAAAGGCCATCCTCCACTCTGGTCATCTTTGAGGCACAACCAAAGAACACTGTGGAGATGGCAACTGAGCTGTCTTGTAGAAATGGGAGAGGTTTTTTAGTTCCTCATTTTAGGTGTTTCCTCCTTATGCACCCTTAGAACAGTAAAAGCAGGGAGTGGCAAGAGATCATGGGAATATTTTTTAAAATAAGTAGCTTTCTGCTTTTGTATAATTTTATTTCATTTACAAACATCATGAACTCCTGTATAAAGTTTCTCATTCTTAAATATTTTTAGCTATCTGCTAAGGAGTTTGTCTTCTCATTGCTTGTACCACATACCTACCAAATCCATGTGGGTAGTTGTCTTCTCTGACAGTGCTGGAAGATACTTTTGATTCTGTTTTCTCTAATTTGAACATGCCCACTTTTTATGTTTTTTTAGTAATTTACCTGAGTAATTCCTGTTGTACAGTATCTTCCCTTTAAATCTAGGTGCTGAATATTAAAGAGTGTTTTATTCCTTTCATTTTCTTTTGCTTTAAATGTATCTCTGATGCTGGACACTAACACCTTAGGTTATCATGATAAACACCTTAGGTAATCATGATCTTCCTAAATGTGCTTGTTGCCACCACAGTCTTGGAAGCAGAGCTAGGAAGAGGCTAGTGTTAACTCTCAATGGGATTAAAGAAATTCTCCAGGTACTTTTTGTTTTGTAGCAGGGAGAGAAAACCTCATGAAAAGCAGTCCCTTTGAGCTTGAGAAACTAGAAAAGCTGTACAAATAAAAGTTCTTGATAGGTGCTACATATGGTTTCTTGTCACTAGGGCAAATTAGGGCAAATCTGATGAGATAGTAAAGTTTACATAATACTGTGTGGTTTTACAAGGTGTTAGTTTGCCATGGTTTGTTTTATATCATCTCTCTTCTTATTTAAGACCAATAAAAGAAATCCAGCCTTATTCAGTCATTGTATGAACTTTAAAAACATTATTAAATTTCTTTCTAAAGAAGTACTATTTTACTTTTAGATACTGCTAAATTTTATTATTACATTCTGGTAATCAGTGGCCAAATTCAAATTTGGTAGTCCTGTTATCATCAAAGGGAGAATGAAAACAATGCTGGCAGCTGCTTCTGTATCAACTGATAATTCCTGATAACAGACTAGAAGATAATATGTATTGCCTACCTATTTTTGTAAGGTACTTTGTCGTATATATACTTAATTTCATGTTTGGGGGGTGGTCTTGTTGGTTTGGTTTTTGCTCCTCTTTTTCATACTGTACACCAAGCTTCAAATTGGTTTGATGCATTTCCAGAAGTAAAAATAATGTCCTGATGAGCTTGGGCTGGGATAGCCTGCACTGGCAGTGCCTATAGCCTTTCTGGAGAAGACAGACATGCCCTTTTCCTCTGTAATGGGACATTTGCCTAGAAACCATGTTGAATCTCAGATTTAATGTGGTTTGGAATAAACATAAAAGGAAGGGGGAGGCAAATATCACTGTCTGGGGATAGAGTGTAGGTGTCCTGTCAACCCACCCCCACTTCAAGGCTGGCTCTCTAGTGCTGAATGTCTAAAATTAGTGATGAGAAATAATACTTAGCTGCTTTTCTGCAGGATAATTATTAATCTTGTCTTTTAACCAACTGGGTTTTTGTTTGTTTGCTTGTTTTTTTTTTCTAAAAAAAAAAAAAAAAAGGAAAAAAAAAAAAAAAAAAAAAAAACCACACTTGAAGGATAGACACAGAAGGAATGTTTTCTCCACAGCACAGCTGTTTTCTAATTTGGGATGTTTTAATGAATATTGGATGAAGATTTAAAAAGACAAAACACACACAAACAAAACCCATATTTCCCCTATACCACAATCATCAACACTCCCCAGAAAAATCCATCACTGAGGCACCAGTGAACTCAGGAGTTTTGGAGGGATTTGTTCATTGGTTTGTTTTTTAAAGTCTTACTTGAGGTGCAATTTGGTTTAGTGGCAAGCTGAGAAGAACATTTATATTTTGTGGGATGCTCTAGTTACTATCCTTGGAAGAGGAAAGCCTGTGTACAACTGGAATTCTTCAGGACAGCAAGCAGAGATGTTGATTTAGAGCTGAAGCCTTTTGCATAATGTTATGGTAATGGTACAGGGGAACATTCCCATCTAAGTTTTCCTCTGATCTGTGAATACATAAACTGCTAAGACAAAGGGAGTTTTGAGACTGATGACTCTGTGCAGTTTTTAAATTCATGAAGTGTTGATTTGCAAAGTCTAGAGGATAAAGTCTGCTATTAGAATTGTGTCTTCTGTTTGATGCTACTCTGAGTAAATTTCACAGAAATATTACAAAGGAGTTACCTATTCCAGTGGCCTATCTGTAGTAGGTCTTCTAAAGCATTAATCTCTTCTGCAAATAATTCTTCTTTTCTATTTTTTTTGCTGGGTTCTGGCCTCTAATACCGAAAAAGCTGGACTTTTTTTTTAATGAAAGTTACAGTAGACACACAGATATTATTTTTCCCCTACAGTTTTTCAAGATCAAAGGCATCTTGAAATGTTCTTTAAAACAGGATTAGCGTCATATAAAGCAAATGTTAAATCTACAATAGAATCAGACTGTTGTTCTAAGTAAGTAGGTTCCTGGCTTATTTCCTGAAGGTGCATTACTCACCCATTTGTGTTCTGGATGTTAACTCAGTCTTCTTTGATTCTGGCAAGTGTTTGTATATTCAGCCTCACCATAGAAGCATTAGGGTCTGAAATCTTGTAATGAACATGGAAATGGCATAGAAAGAAGCTTGTAATATAAATGCTACTGATAAGTGGGGCAGAAATGTGTCCAAGACTTAGGGGGGAAAACCCACACAAAAAGAAAAAAAAAAACCAAAAACACAAAACCAAGCAAAAAAACCTTAAAATTTTTAGTAGATAAATAATTTTATTATATACTTGTTTTTAAATCTAGGAAGACTGTGCATGTTGTATGATTGTAGAAATTTGATAGCAACTGTACATCTTCCAACAGGTAACATTTCAGGCTTGCAGCATTTCCGAAGCAAGGTATCTCTATGATCAGCTAGCTACGATTTGTCCCATTGTGGTAAGTAGTGGACATCTGTCAGATGAATTCTTCCTTCATGGCAAAATCCACTATATATATATATATATAAATAATACCCAAATTGCAAGCTCACAAATTGGGTACTCTGGGAGAAGACTCTAGGTTTTCACATAAGTCATGTTAACTAATGTGCAGATGACACCACAAAATAGTAACATCTGTTCCTTCTTGGCCCTTATGTCTATTTCTTCCCCTCTGCTCTCACTCCCACATGCATGAGACTCTTGTTGAATAGTTTTAGAAATAGATTTGGGCAGTTTTTCATGAAAACAAGACAAGCTTGTTCCTTAAAACAATTTTTAAATTTTCAACTGTTATGAAAACCCTCTGGTGTTACAGAGGCTTTCAGCTTAAGCTGTTTAAATCTGTCCCTTTTATAAGCATGTTGTCATAAACAACTGTTTATAACAGGAGTTATGAAAATAAAGTATCTGTCTGGTCTAGATGATGAGTAGATCCTGCCCTGAGTGAGCTGTGTTCCAGCCATGTTACTAAGGTGCTTGGCCAAACAAAAATCAACAAAATAAAATGATTGCCAGGTGAACTTTGGAAGTGAACAAGCAGAATACTTCCTGATTTGTCTCAAAAGTGCTTCTGCCAGCCTCATTTTTGTGCTCCTTAAATGCTGATCTGTAGAGGTAAAAACATTTGGAGAGTGTCAGATGCCACTTCAGGAATGCTAACCCTTGACCCAGGCAATTTTTGGAGGTAGCATTTGAGATACTTGATTATACGGGTTTTGGCTGTATGTTAAACTGAAGTACATATACTTCAGTTCCTTCTGGATCCCTTTCCAGTGGGGTTCTATTTTACTTTTGATTCTTTGGGCTGTCCTTTGTTCTGATACCAGGCTGTTTCATTTTAGATGGCGTTGAGTGCTGCATCTCCATTCTACAGAGGCTACGTGTCTGACATTGACTGTCGCTGGGGAGTGATCTCTGCTTCTGTGGATGACCGAACGCGGGAGGAGAGAGGGCTGGAGGTACGTCACGTTACGTCATCGGTGTCTGGGCTTCTTCGGGGAAAATAGTTAAATCTGCTTTAGTGTCAAATTCTGCTTGTGCTCATCAGAATCCCTGATGAGGGAATGTGATGGTCTTTGTGGTAGATAGAGGAGAGATGTTGTAAACACTCACCTTGTTTGGTCAGTTGGTGTTAACAAATACGTACTTTTAATTAGGTACGAATCCCAGTCTTCCAGAGCTGGCTGAAAAGGGTCCCCGTGATGAACTTTCTAATTTATGCTTGAGCCCAAAAGGCAATAATTGCACTAGAGTAAATAGTGGGTACTGCTGAGTAGTATAAACTAGAACTAAATCAAGAGACCCAGGTGTCAGAACTTGTAGAATTTCTCTAAGCAGGAATTTCCATTCAAAGCACTTTAAAAATTACATAAAATAAATAATTTTTAAAATTTACTTGAAATATTTATTGAACTACCTATTTTAAGGGCATCTCTAATAGTGTGCACATGGTGAAACTGTTGATATATGTTTAATGCTTGGGGTAATGATATATTACATCAAGAAAACATTTCTACTTCTAGAGAGTTCTAGTCAATGTGTAATGACTGATTTTTTGCTCAGATAAATGTCTGCAAATAAAATAGTTGTAATTCCAGAATCACTTTATATTGAGCCTATCTAGGACTCGTGCTTTTAATAATTTTAATTGAGGTTGTAGGGTTTTTTTAAATAGGATAATAATTCTCAACATGTCATTAGTGAGCAAAACTTAGGTAACATTGTTAACAAGCTGTTAAAATATTGTATTCTTAAATTATATAGCCACTGAAGAACAACCATTATAGAATCAGTAAATCCAGATATGATTCCATAGACAGTTATCTATCTGAATGTGGTGAGAAATACAATGACATTGATTTGACAATAGACAAAGATATCTACGAGCACCTAATAAAGGAAGGTAAGTGTTTGCTTCATTATGAGCAGGTTAAGAATTATGTTTGCAGAGTGTGGGGATGTTTTATGGTTTTGTTCTTGTTTGTTACAAACATTGTGCAACCCTCAGAGTAACTCCTACTTGGGAAGTATCTGTGCAGAGTGGTCTTGAGAGATTTTTAAAAAGGATTAATTTGTAACAGAAACTGTCCCTAATGCATCAACTGAGTTTCTCAAGCTGGAATTAATGTTTTATTTTTATGGAGAGAGCTGAACTGCTTTAGGAAACATGGCACAGAATGCATCAGAAACCAGGAAGAATGGCAGCCACACCAATATTCAGCTGCCATTTCCAAACAAGAACCTGTTTTGTTTGGGTTTTTTTGTCTCTCTTTAATCATTTCCTTCCTTCCTGAAGCCATCATTTTAACAGGATGTGGTGGGTTGAGGTAGCATTGCAGTGTTAGATATCTTCAGTCTTGTACAAAAAAAAATTCCTAGAGCCTGTTTTGATATATGTGAATTGTTTGTTTGAATTTTCATTTTGTAGGTATTGACCACCTTTTGGCACAGCATATTGCACACTTGTTCATTCGAGACCCATTGACTTTGTTTGAGGAGAAAATACATCTAGATGATGCAAATGAATCCGACCATTTTGAGGTTATGTCTGATTTAGAGGAATTTAATATATATATATATAATTGCTTATTTTTATAATACTACTTAATTGGAGGACGGCTGTATTAGCTAAGATTTTTTTCCTTAGTTTTTCACTTCAGATAGTTTTTTAGCATATGACTTTGCAGTTATAAGCACATTCATCTATTTGTTTTATCTCTTATTTAGAAGGTGATGGCTTATACTTTAAACCAAATAAAATATGAAGCACTTAAATTATAGCTGTGTGTGTAAATGTTAAGGGGAACTGTCAAATTTTAAGGCTTCCTGAAAACTGGTTTGTATTTTATTTATGTAGAAATCTCTCTTTTAAAGATTTTTGAGGTAATAGCTGTGGTAATATTAGGCCTTTTTAGTTCAGGATGTGTCGGCCCCTTATGAAAAAATAAAGTCATCTGCATACCAGTCCCTTGGTGTCTTGTATATAGTACTCAACCAAAACAGCATGAGGAAGTACAACATGTTTGCTCCTGGGACGGGTAGTTGTACTGTGGGCTTTAAGAAGTTACAGCACTTACTTTGGAACCACTTCTCTAACCTGCTATGCTGTTCCACAGAAAACACTAAGACTCTAGTTATCACCTTATTTTTCTTTGATTATATTATAGAGTGATATGTATCTGGATTGTAACAGATTATTTCATGTGCTCTGCAGAATATTCAGTCTACAAACTGGCAGACAATGAGGTTTAAGCCACCACCTCCAAATTCAGATATTGGATGGAGAGTGGAATTCAGACCTATGGAGGTAAGGAAGACATTTCCTTTAAGTGGAAAAGTACCAGGCATTCTGCCATCCAGTATCATACTCCTATTACTTGTGCTGTGTTTTCTCCCCTTTGATTTGCTAGATGCAAGTGAAGTGGACAGCAGTATTTAATCAGACATGGACTGTGGGAATGTAACTGACAGGGGAATCCACTGCAGCACATCAACGCATGCTAATGGATTTAGGGTGATGGAGAAAGGAATTAGGCTTGTATTAAAGCAGCAGTAAACAAAGCCCCATTTAGCTTCTAGAGACTGTATTTCCCCAGTACATTTCCTGGTACTGAATAATTCCACTGTCAGTTTTGTTTTTTTCATAAGTGCCTTTATTCTATAGCTGTCTGCTTCTAAGCTCTCTTAAGTTTAATCCTTTTAGAATGGAAATTTAAAAGCTACTATACTTCTGTAATTAGGGAGCCTAAAGGTGCAGGTTATTAGTCTTGAAATACAAGTGTGCTTTGCATCGAATTGCAGGGCTGAGTTTGTTGAAGCATGTGTGTGCATTGTGCACTGGAAGTCACTGCTGGTGATTGCACGTGTGCATCACCCCTCGGCAAGTACAGTGTGTGTGAACACAAGTACCGACATGAACATCCGAGTCAAACTGTTCCAGACTGTCCTTGCATGAGTGTGTTCCCACTAAATAACTGAATCTCTCCTTCATGTCTAGGTCCAGTTAACAGACTTTGAAAACTCTGCATATGTTGTGTTTGTGGTATTGCTGACCAGAGTGATTCTGTCATATAAACTCGATTTTCTCATTCCTTTGTCCAAGGTACGTGTGAAAGATCAGATCTGTTAGAGCTAAATGTAATGCATCAAGCCTGGTTTTTATCCCCTGCAAGCTAGGAAATAATATTTCTCCACTTACAGAACAGTCATATTTATCTTCCAGTCAGTTTTCACCTGTACCAGTACTTTGAATTAATTTAAACTTTACAATACTGAACAAATATTTTACTGCTGTCTCATGGAATTAAACATAGACAGCTGCATTAGGAATTTCTGTGATGCCTAGCAGTGTCTAACTGCTGCAGAAACGTTGAGAAATACCATTGTCACAAGGCTGTTTTGAAGCTGGGAAAGGGTATGTTTCCCCCATTTTATATGCAGGGGGGAAATAACCTGAGACAGTCAAAATAAAAACGTTAGACTTACCTTAACATGAATGTTGCCTGTGTCTCATGCTCTTATTCTGTTTGTATCTAGTGGGGAGGGAGAGGAGGAGTTCATCACGCTTAGTGTTACCCCACTTATTTGAGTGGAAACAAATACTGCTGATTCCGGTCACAACTGTGACTTGTCTTTAGACAGACAAGCCATGCAAAATGTGTTTTTTCCTTAATCTTGTCCTCATAATTGCTGAACTGTTTTGTCTGGAACTGTCCTTGCATGTCCTCTTTCTGAGGAACATGACCAAAGGATGTCTTTTTAGATGGATATTCCTGTGATCTTATAGGTAACTTTAAAAAAGATCTTGTAGAGCAGAAGGCTTTTGATATTATGCTGGAAAATTCAGCGTAGCCATAGTATCCTGAGGCTTTTCCTAGAGTTTTGTAATTAAAATGGAGAAAAATACTGAAGTCATAAATTTACAGTAATCATACCATACACACATGGTATGATTTGGTCTGACTTCTAGAAGGAGATGTCAGGGAGTTCAGACTGCATAAATAACACAGCCATTTAGCACTTAGATTACATAATTACATTGTTATTTGAGTGTCTCAAAAGCATACAGTTTTTAACTACCAGTAAAGAGTGAATAAGAGATCAGGTGCTAAAAGAACCTGAACAGAATTGGAGGGCTGGGGGGCTGAAAATTGCTTGAGCTTGCCAAGCAATTTGGCAGGTAATGCAACACAGAATTGCACAACCATTGGTAAGCCTGCCTCTTTCAAGTAAAATAATAGGGGGCTATGGGGCTAATCTCACACTAATCTTGGCTGTCTGACTGAATGCAGTTGAATGCTTGTCAGCTGGGACTGGAGTTCTTTCAAATTTTCAAAACAACCTGTTGTGTAAATAGGTTTCATAATACAAAATGAATTGAAAACAAAGCTTTATAAGGTAAGAATTAAGCTAAGATTTTGCATAGACTTTAGTTAAAGATCAGACAAAGAATTCAGCAAATTATATCTCTTTTTCTGAAGACAATATGGTTAAGGCTAATATCCAAAAGCTGTATGATCTTAATTCCCTGAGAAAACATCAACCAAAGGACTTGGACAAAATCTTCCATCCAGAAAGACAGAGCAATGCTTATGTCATTTGCAGAGCAAAGGTTGTAGTATGGAGGACTTTTGAGAAGCCTGAAATTTAGAACTTTTTTGCTGGCAATCTAAGTTTGAATATCTAACAGATGTTTGGGAATGGAATAGGTACAATTCCCATACAAACTTACTTGAATGCTGTATCTGAAAGTTTGTTTAATACAGTGATAATTCTGCTAAAGACAGTGATGATTTTGTTAATAAAAGCAGCAAATTATGGCTAGGGAAATTGAAATTTTCTTCTTCCGTACTTATTTAAATTGCATCTAAATATGCAAAGAAGTCCCCCAGAAGGGATGCGACCTGTTAATTGTAACTGTTCCTGTGTTTTCCACCCAAACTTAAATTAGCATAGCATGTTCTAGCATGATACCATTACCTATTCTGCTGGATACCCAGTTTCATGAATTGTCATCTATTCATGGGTTTGTCCTGGCCACTGAAAAATGAAATAAAACCTAGCTTCACAGCTTGAGCTTGTGTGATGAAATAGTAAGAAATATAGATGTTTCAGCTTATGAAACCCAAATGGGACATTTTGGTAGAATCCTGCTTTTCTAAAATGTCACAGATCTCTGAAATACTCTTTTTTGCCAGGTGGATGAAAACATGAAGGAGGCCCAGAAAAGAGATGCTGTACGACAGGGAACGTTTTACTTCAGAAAAGATATATGCAAAGGTATCACATCAAGTAATCTGACTAACAGTGTTGTAGATGTTTAGTGCATGTCTTGTCTTTTAACCATTTTTTCCTTTCCCTTTGTCACACATGAAGGTGGAAATGCTGTTGTGGATGGATGTGGCACTGCACAGAATGGGACAGGCACCGACACAGAAGAGTACACCTTAATGAGCATTGATACAATTATCAATGGGAAGGTCATAGCCTCTTCTATCTGGAACACATTCTATTCTACCCTCCCAGAAACAAGACTGAATGTGTTTTATGCTGATTCTGTTCTCTTACACAGGAAGGAGTCTTTCCTGGTTTGATCCCAATTTTGAATTCCTATCTTGAAAACATGGAAGTGGATGTGGACACAAGATGCACCATCCTAAACTATCTGAAGCTAATAAAAAAAAGAGCCTCTGGTATGTCTGACATTTTCGGACAATGACTTTCTTGGCATTTTTCTACTTTCAGTTGGATAAGACTGATGGGAGCTGTGGATGTCTCATTAGCTGTTGAATCATTGAGCAAAGGACTGGAGTGTGCTCTTTGGCTTAAGTCTTGTCCTGTCTATTTTTGATTTTTAATGTTTAGTGATTCATTTTAGAACTTAGGAGTAACTGAGAGTAACAATCATGGTTTAGAGGGTAGTATATACCCAGTCTTCAGTCTAGCTTTTCAACACCATTTACTCCTACTTTTGCCACTGTATTGTCCATTTTGTAGTAGTTTAAACATACACTAGTCCATTTTGCCCTGTCACTTGAGTGTTGTAGGAGTATTTGAGGCTGGGTTTGATAGATTGCCTGATATCACTGGTGTAACTCCAAAGCTTCACAAGTCTGAACCTCAGGTCTGCTAGACCATGGGACCGAGACTTTAGCTCACTGATACAAAAGTCCTTCCTTAAGTAGCAGAACTCCTTCAAGGCAGAGCAGAGCAGGCTCTTCAGCCATCTTCCCCATATTGCAATGTTTTTCAAGACAGGTATATAATGACTGTTTATGTTTCTTCTTAAAAAGCAGCAGTTTAATGATTAAAAGGCGCAGGGTAAACTTAATTCAGAACTGTGTGCTTAGCTCAGTCTGCAGCAGCTTTTTAACTTTTTCTGTGTAAATCTCCTGTATAACTGCATTGATGTAAATTTACCTAGATAGTTAATTTTAGCCTCGTAAGTCAAGAAATTTTTTTTCTTCCCTCTCCCTCCCTCCAAGTTTTAAACTAAAGTGTTGCATTCCTTTTTAATTCTTGAAAATTACTGTAGAAGCTTCTAGGTAAAGACCTTTCTAAAGCTGAGGTGGAAATCAGGATTTTGTCTTATCTGGTAATTCACTACTTTAGTAGTTCTTCAGAATGGTAACATGTTTTTAAACACTCCCTTGTGTCTTGGGTTTTTTTTTTCTTTTTCCTTCAGAGAAATGGTCTTGAGAAAACAAGGAATCCATAACTCTAGCAGAGTCTTTTTCCTGAGGCCTAATAACCTGGGTCCAGCCCCAGCTGCAGGTGTTCCCTGCCAAAGAAAAACTTTGCTACCTGATGCAGAGTTGCAGTCATTGCAAAAGTCAGCTCCTGTATTTACACAGACCTAAAAGCTGTGAGAGCGAAGTAGATAAGAGTGTAGGGCAAGTTCAGTTCTTATAAACTGAAATGACTTTTAAATGAGGCTTCTTAAGAACTAGAATTCACAGATTAAAAAAGCATTAGGCATTGTATTACTGTGCCATGATGTTTCTCAGTTGTGAGTTTTGGATGATTCCAATTTATTCTTGATCTTAAATGAAATGTTCCTGATCTGCAGCCTGTTTAGTATGAGTCATATCCACAAAGAGTGGCCATTTTTCAGATTTCTCTAATGGTGAACATAGCACTCATGAGTTAAGACCACTGACACCTTAGCTGCTGTGGCTGTAACCTTGCTCTGGCATCATTAATTTGAGCTGCAGTCACCACCTCTCCTGCAGCACAGCAAGGAATTACCCTCCTGGTCTCTGTATAGCTGGTGTGTGACTGCCACCACTCAGTAAGACTACAAATTTGCTAGGCAGGCAGCAGCTGCTGATCACCACCAAATATTAATGAAAGCAGTACTGAGGTGGCAGCATCAAGTGGCCCTTGTCCTGGAGTGCTCTCCTGGTTCCTGACTGCCTGCAACGCAGTAATCACAGAGCTTGATGAGCATTCACAGATGTGATTTCCATGATTTTTGCCTTACCTTTCTTGAAGCAGTTACACTTTTGGTCCAGCTGAAGTCATACAGTAAGAAATTACAGAGTTCTATTATATGCTTTTTGAAAAAATTATTCTGTAGTTTTTCATATTTAAATGTTCTTCACAGTTATACCATGATACACCTTCTAGTTCCTGTGCTGTAGGATCATGTTTATCTACTCACTTGTCATCAGCATTCATAATTGTGTTGAGTTCTGCAGTATATAGTTGCACCTGAACTTACAATTCCCTTTGCCTCTCCTTGCCTGGAGGGTGTCTCACATGTTTTGTCAGTCAGTGGTGCCATACTCCTGTTGGTACTTTTGAGAGCTGCAGGCTGTGCTCCCAGTGAAGGTGTGCAGGTACAGCAGGGCAAGACTGGGAGTGCCTGGGCTGCCTGGCCACTAGGTGTCTGTGTTGGTGTGCACTGGACACTCCCCGGCTCCAGCACTGATAGTGCAGCTTGCACGGCTTGCACTTCAAATGTGTTTCTTCTCAAGCTTCACTCTGCTCATCTCCTGACTCCACTGACTTTGTTGCAGGCCCCCTGCTTCTTGTTGGTGTCAGAAGGTTTTCATGTTGAGTTTTTAGTGCCTCCATCAAATAAAGCCTCTTGGGTAATTTTTTTTCCTGCCCTCCTATGTAGAAGTGTAAGCTTTGGCCTCATTCTTTTAAAACATTACTTCTGGTTTTTGAAGCACATTTTGATTTGTAGTAACTTTTTTATTCTGCTTTTCTTTCTGGTACTTTCTGCAATTTTTCTGATTTGTCTTCAGGTGCATCTGTTCAAAACCACTGCTAGGATATTTTTAGATAGTGTTGGATTTTTTCTTTTACTTTTTATTTGTGTATTCCTTCATGCTTTCTCTAACTTGATTCCTCTTGCTTTTTGCAGTATTCTTAAACCAAAGACTTCTGTAGTGGAAACCCTTGACTCTTTCCACTCTCACAACAAAGCTGATGTTCTAGTAGCTAGCCATGAAAGTTTTATTTTTTTGCTCTTTGAGCATCCCATCAGCCCATCTTAATGTCTTAACTGTCAGAGTTACATTGAACTTGTAGTAGTTGAGGTTTGCTTGCACAAGCTGCATTCAGGAGCAAGATTCAGTAGCCTGGACATTGGTGTGCAGCCAACCCGCAGCTGCTACTTCATGGGGATACCAGTCTCCTGCAGGTGCGGTGTGTGTCATTCAGTGACCTTGTGTAGGGGTGCTGGGGACCCTTAGGTACCTGCTGACCAACCAAGAACTGTGGAGTGAAGCAGAGGCACTCTGTACAAACCAGAAGTTGGTATAATTGGGAACCAGCCTAAGTTTTGCTCGAGTAGCTGCCAGAGGGAGAAAGAATAGTAAGTCAAGGTTGACTGATCAAAACTAGCAGCTCAGTTGAATGGGTCAACTACAAACTTACTTTATGTAAGTGTTGTAGTGCAGAGGTGTCGGTTGATTCATCTCAGCCAGGTTCTCTGTTAAATAAAGTGTTTAAGCCCTTTTGCTATACAATCTGTTGATAGCACCTGTTCCAGTTGCTGCTTCTCTCTGCATTATGTCATTGGCACATCTGAAAGTTGGAAAATTGCACCAGATAAGCAGCTTTTAGACCATCAGGGATGTGTGAGCTTAACTGTGCCTGCAGTTTAGCCATATTTGAAAAAGTATAGGAATGTGTTTTTCATAAAAGCATGGGCTCCTCATTAATTGTGTATATAGTGCGCAGAATTCCAGGTGTTCTACTGCTAAATTAGATGTATAAACTGTGAAATTTAATTTCCTCTTGCCCACAGGAGAATTAATGACAGTTGCTCGATGGATGAGGGAATTCATTGCACAGCATCCGGACTACAAGCAAGACAGTGTGATAACTGATGAAATTAATTATAGCCTTATGTGGAAATGCAACCAAATAGCTCAAGGCCAGGCAGAGTGTCCTGAACTATTGGGAGTAGGATTTAATAAGAAACAAAGTGGAAACAAAACTGACTCTTTGGAATAAATGAATGATTGCTTCTTAAATATTAAAAAGATTAAGCCTTTTAGCAAAGCACTAGCAAAGATACTGTGGATCTGGTACAGTTTCATGGTGTGAAGACCAAAACAGGGATACTGCACTATAAATGGGCCAATCTGCCTAAATATTAATTTAAGGCATCCTAAAATAGGCATATTCTTATTGTTAAGATTTATACAATATACATGTAAATAGTAAAATATTTTTATGATTAACATCAATGTATTTTAATAACATTGTAACTAAGGTTATTGTGAATTAGCTTGTAACTTTTTTATGCTTAATATAGAAAGAAAAAATTGTCATGAACAGCTTTGTAAATGTAATGGTACTTGTATATTATATGCATTCCAGTTACTGAATGTTTACTGTAATTTTTTTAACCTGGAATGTGCTAAGTAATTTACCTTATTGTGTAAGAAAAAAAAATCCTTCTGGATCTACCTGAATCACAGATAATTCTTCCTTCCATTTGGGTTTTGAAAGTATGTAAGAACAGATAAATATATGTGCATCCCAGTTGTTAATCTTACAGCAGTTTCTTGGTTGCCACAAAACCTGCATCCATTTGTAAACTGTAAAATTCAGAGGAACAGATAGGTCTTTATTCAAATAATGCAAGTCAGCCTGCCTGCAGATGCAGTTATTTTCTTCCCCTCTGAAACAAGCTGTATGCTATCTCAGTTCAGAAGTCTGCCTGATGATTTCACAAAAAGTAGTAATGGGAGATGTGTCAAAAGGGAGGAGCAAGTGAGAGCTGGACATACAGCTCTCTTCAAAAAGGAACCAGAGACACCTGCTCTGGCCTTCAGCCTCCTTGACTGCTCTTCTCCCACATTGCTGCTGTTCTCATAGTCGACAATGACTGCAGCACAAAACCAAACTTCTGTCCATTCTTCCTCAAGGCTGAGGTTTTGATTTTGTCATTTTGTTAATTATAAGTATTTTTGTCAGCATGTTTATTTTCTATAAGATAATTTATGTAGGTGGCTGGAGTTACCTACATAGCTGTAGTTATGGACAACTTAATCCCCTCTAGAAAACAGGTTTATGGAGAAATTTTGGAATGCACTAATCCTTTGAATTGGAAGCTGGTGCTGGGAGTGACTGTAAACTATTTAAATTCAGCCATTGTGTCTGTAAATAAAGCAAACTTAAGAGGCCTTTTTGATTTAGCTTCTTAACTGATTTCTAAAAGTGAATTGCATTAGAGGTAGAAGATGCAAAGCTTAATGGAAGCATATATAAATACCTAAGATGTAATGATTTTTTTTAAATAACTAATGGAGAAAGTGCAGTGGGAGGTGCACCAAGAAGCTTTTATGTACTGAATTACACTTTGTTCTGTGTTCACAGGTGTGCTTTAGAGAATAAAAAGAATACTCATTTTCTGCAGTGGTGAATTTGTTTTAATTAAGATGTAGGCATATGCTAATTTAGTTTCTGTAATAAGGAAATAAAAATAAAATTTGCAATATGTGTTGGTCACTTGCATGACTTGAACTCACATTTTCAGATTCAAAAAAGGAGGAGTTGCCTATCTGGCAAGTACAACTCACCCAAACTCACTTTGTTCACAGCGGAGCTTCTCAGGATTCAGACAAATGGTCTGACACTCCTACAGCAAAGAAGTCCTTGCTATTGTCAAGGTAGCATCTGTCTGATTGCACAGCATGAGCCGCTATGCTTGGAAAACCCTAAAAATAGTTGGAACACTTTTCTGCTGGTACTGCATCAATACGTGTTCTTATTCCCTTTCAGTTGACATTGAATCACCCTTCTGGCAGAAAATGTGTCCTGTAAGTTAGAGAACATTTTGTCATGATGCCTTATAAGTTGTGACTGGAACTTTCCCTCCTGACTTGTGTGTGTGTTTTCAAAAGGGATGAGTGAGATCAAACACAGAGCTGCTGCTGTTTTTTGAGACATGTGTGGTTGCAGTGTCCTAAGCATTGTACATTCACTAGATGAAGAGTTCAAGGTATGTGATCCAGCCTGTTCTTTACAGTGTGGTGAAGACTGTCAGCACAAACCAGAGTTGCTGCAGGGACAGGGGACAACCTTTGCTGCTATCTTTGAATACAACTTAGAGGTAGCTCTGTTCTCTCTGTGCCTACTCTAAGGTAGAGAAGCAAATGCTAGTCCAAGCCTCAAGCCCTGGCTGACCTTTTGCAGAGAGCATGAGAAACTCCTTGGGCTATGTGTACAGGACTTTTGGTTCTGCAGTCTGAAGTGCTTTCATGGAAATAATGACCTTTCCAGCAATCATGTGAACAAAGGGAGGGGAAGAAGTATCAGGCACCTGGTGAAATGTGATTGCTTCCTTGCCCAAAGACTTCAACTGTGTGTCAGTCAGTGGCACTTTCTGTGACCACTGTGTTGGCTCCAGTTCAGCCCCAGTAACATGCTTCACGCCTTCCACTCAGTTTTCAGCTAGGAGATCCCATTGTGATCTCCAGAGGTCTTGATGCTATGAACTCTGATGCCAGCTTGCTCTTGCATCAGACTTCATGCTCAACGGTCTGTTTTTGGATTATTATAGCCATGCTTTTATCATGGCCTACATCCTTTAAATGTGTCTCCTTTTGTGTGTGCACAGAGCTCTGCAAGCAGCTTGCCTTTCTGGGAGTGGTGCAAACCTGCTCCAGCCTGGGTTCCTCTCTCCACAGGGCTACAGGTCCTGCCAGGAGTCTGTGCCATTGTGGATTTCCGACAGGATCACAGCATCCTTTGGGCATCCACCTGCTTTGCTGGGGGTTCTTCTAGGAGCTGCAGGTAGATCTCTGCATCTCCGTGGACTTTCATGAGCTGCAGGGACAGAGCTGCCTCACCATGGGCCTGCACCATGGGCTGCAGGGAATCTCAGCTCTGTCACCTGGAACACCACCTCCCCTTCCTTTTTTCTGACCTTGGTGTCTGCCAAGTTGTTTTGCACACATATTCCCCTCTCCCTGCTGAGTGCTGTTGTGCAGTTTTTTTCCCTTTTTCTTAAATATACTATTCCAGAAGGACTACCACTGTTGCTGGTGTGCTCAGCTTGGGCCAGCAGCAGGTTCATCTTGGAGCCATCTGTCATTGACTCTGTTGCACATGAGGGAGCTTCCAGAAATTTCTCACTGACTCCACCCCTATAACCAGCCCAATACCAAAATGGGGCCATGCAAACCCAGTACAGTGTTCCCTGGAATAAGATTCCCTTAGAAATGGGAAACTCCTTCTTATAAGATTCTCCTAGACAGGTGAAGTCAGGAAGGCTTTGCAGGCTACAGTGTTTTCTTCCCATTCCCTCTCGAAGTATGAGGATTCACTTTGCACAGCCATGGGAGCAGTAAATGCGAATTCCTGCAGCTTGTGTAGCAGCATTGTGTCTCCCTTTGAACAATGCAATGTCTTTTCCAAAGAAAAGTGCAACTGTAAATGCTGGCTGTGAATTGAACAACTGGGCAAGATACTATGGCTTATGTTAAGCAAGAAATGGCTGTAAACTCTTTTCTCAGTCTTTGAAAACAATCTTAATTTAGCCATTGGATTTAGTTATGTATCTCAGTTACTCCAAAGTTACACCCCTGTGGCATGGTATAAAGGGAAAACTAAAATCATGCCGACATTGAGAAAGAAAGAAGTAAATTTTCCTTCACTTCCCAGTGAAGGAAAGTTAAACAGAGCCATATTGTGCATTAAAAAAAAAAAAAAAAAAAAAAAAAAAAAGGTTGGTACATGATGGCTCCTCATCATTGACTTTTAACTTTTAAGAGTTTATGTTCTGGCCAGAAAAACGCTAGTTTATAAAATATTTAAAAAACAACAATTGTTCTTCCTCTGGAAAAAGTCCAAGTTCCTATTAAATGCAATTAGATCAAAAGTAAGCAGATTTTAATCTGATGGTACAGGGTGATGGTACAGATTTTGATGAAAGATCTTAAGGAATGTGTTACTATCAGTGCCTCAACTACAGCCAGTCTATGTGGCAGTGAGAAGTTGCTTGCTGTGTGTTGCCCTGGCAGATCATGTTCAGAAGAGGTAGCTGGGAGCAGGGAGGAGGAAAGAATGAAGGAGAGAAGCCTATTACCATCGTGAGAAGTTCCATTTTCTCCCTAGACTTTGTGCTGGGGAAGCATCTGTGCCAAGACGACCTCAAGTTCTCCAGCATTTTTCAGTTAGGTTTCTTCTTTCCCTTCAACCATTTTCTAGCTTGGACTGTATTCCTTCCCGTCTGTTCCCATCCGTACATGCACAGGCAGAGCTGGACAACTAATCCTTGCCAGCTTACTCACCACATGGACATTCAGAGGCCAAGAACTTAGAGTGTTTTTCTTGGCACCGCAAGGGACTGGGACTCCTTGCCCAGAGACCGTCACACAGCTGCCTAATGAAAAACAGGAAAGCCTTCCAGCAAAAAAAATACCTCTCTGCTGAGGGGAAGCAAGACTTGGCATCACCCACATTTCCTACCTTTCATCCTACTTTGTAGCATTTCTGTGCATTATTCATCCCACTGGCATCAGCTACAGGCATCTGATTCTAAAGAACAGTAGGACAGAGGATGGCATGGGATGTGAGTGGAGGCAGGCCAAGCTGGCAGCCAGCCCTCCAGACCCCCCTGACTTTGGAGAGCAGGAGATGTGGCTGTTGTGCTCTGTCTCAGACACAAACTGGAGCACTGAGCACAAACCACTTCTGCCTGTAGTTTCTCATCCCAGCAGGGTGAACCAGAGCAATGCAATATAAACTCCAGTGTGATCCCTGGGCTTCAGTAGCGTGACCATTACCAGCAAAATAAAATAACCTTTGCACAGAGAGCAGAAAGCCAGGCAGGGTCCTCGCTGGGGTGTGCTCAAGGCACAGGTACGAGGTTGGATGAAGCTCATTGCTAAGCTCAGGGCCACCCCTACATGTCCTCCTAAGGTAAGAGGCATTGCAGTGAGCTGGGAGAGAAAACAGATGTTCTTGGTGGAAGGGGAAAAGGAGCCAGAGCCGTTTTCCTCATCCAAATCCTCTGTGGATTTATGCCCAAGTTGCTGCTCATAGGTTTAGCCCATGAACTCCTCCCATTGAGGTCGCACAGCAGAGCAGTGGTGATTCCTCTCCATCCCTGCTGCATTCCCACTGGGAAGGAAGGGGCAAAGGGCAGCTGAAGCCAGCAGCGGGGCTGCCTGGGGACACCCCAGCTGGGAGCCCTCCAGGCAGACGTGCTCTGTAGATGCCCTATAAGCAGGGCAGAGCTCTGTGTGTGTTTAAAGAACAGTCCAGACCAGCATGTCCCTTTCCAACATTTGGTGTAGCCACACAATTGCTGTCAGCAAAACTGTCATGGTCCAAATTAAAACATGTAACATTCCAGTGCTTCCGGACATGACACATCCTGAACAACCATGTGAGGTGAAGAGGTGGATTCCTCTTATAAATGCAGTTTGCTCTTGCTCATAAAATAATCATTTCTAGACAACAAACTTCACTCACTGTTTTTTAAAAAAACCTGTCTGAGCCTCCTCAGAGAATGGCACAAAACAACATATTTCAGATTTTTGTCTTTTTTCCTTTACTTCCAGTGCAGCCCAATTGGCACACATCCCACAGCTTCTTGTGGGGGAGAGATGCAGCCATTTCCAGAGATGCATGTGAAAAGCAGAGCTCCAGAAGGGAGTGCCCATACGGCCCTGGAAATTCATTCTGACTTTCCACTTCCTACTCATCACAATACATGTGGTGTCATCAGTATCTGACCATTCCCATTCAAGCCACAGGGACTCAAAAAGTGGCATGGTCAGGAAGGGAGAAGGTAGACAGGCATCCCGCTTCAGTCCCTCCAGCTGTCACTCAGGCTTCCAGAAACATGGCACGTTTGGCCTTGCTTTTAACTGATAAAGATGC